>NC_088234.1:37516403-37824933 GCF_036934945.1 Oncorhynchus masou masou
AAATTTCCAAGACTGTGTCCCTGTAGTAAAACTCATTATTCTTACTCGTTTTGGAAGAAACAAGCCTGTAACCTTGAACTTTGAGTGCTGACTCCCAGGGGAAGTCATAGGAATTGCATACTGGGAGCTAGATTTAATTATTTCCCTATACGTTCCATTGTTAGAGCATGGGCTTTCAAAAAAGCACACACATCCCTGGGTCGCTCCTCTTTTCAGTTCGCTGCAGCTAGTGACTGGAACGAGCTACAAAAACACTCAAACTGGACCATTTTTTATCTCCATCTCTTCATTCAAAAACTCAATCAAGGACACTCTTACTGACAGTTGTGGCTGCTTCACATGATGTATTGTTGTCTATCTTCTTACCATTTGTGCTGTTGTCTATGCCAAATAATGTTTGTACCATGTTTTGTGCTGCTACCATGTTGTGCTGTAGCCATGTTGTGCTGCTACCATGCTGTTGTCGTGGTGTGTTGCTAACATGCTATGTTGTTGTCTTAGTCATGCTTTATATGGTATTGTGATGTGTGTTTGTCCTATATTTTATTTTATTCTTTATTTTTAATCCCAGCCCCCATCCCAGCAGGAGGCCATTTGCCTTTTGGTAGGCCATCACTGTAAATAAGATTTTGTTCTTAGCTTTCCTAGTTAAATAAAGGTTAAATCAAAATAAGTAAATAAAAATAAATGGTGCACTTCCTCATTGAAAGGTGGCAGAGCTAGAGGAGTGTTTGTCAGATCATGAGACATCCCAAAAATCTCGCGTCTGAAAGGTTTGACCTACAAACAATTATTATTCTCACGAACACGATGGTGTTCTCCATTTTGCTCTACGACCCCATCAAGTGTCTCAGGACTCGGTATCGGTTTTAAAAAGTTAATGGAAGTATGAAGGTAGTTTTGTGCCTACCCAGAAAATGTGTTAAATGTGTGTAAAAAGCATTCTTCATTGGAAAAGAATTACTCATAAAGCTCGTTGAGAGGGTGGCTACTTTATTTAGTAATAAGGCCTGTTTTTCTTTTGAAGCCAGGTGGCTAGTATCAGCTACATGTATGCCTTTACTAGACTATGGGGATATTTTATATATGAATGCTTCCGCTCAGTGTTTGAGATCAATTGACACCCTTTACCATGGCACTTTGAGATTAATTTTAAACTGCAAAACACTTACGCACCACTGCACTTTGCATAACAGGGTTGGCTGGCCTTCTCTAGTCACTCGTAGGCTCAGTCACTGGTATACTTTATTTACAAAGCCATTTTGGGTTTACTTCCTTTTCATTTTGGCATTTCAATTGCTCAGAAATGTGCTGGGTACTCTCTTCGTTCGCTGGACTTTATCCTGCTAACTGTTCCAAATGTCCGAACAGAATTTGCTAAAAGGGGTTTTATGATTCCCTGACCTGTCAATGTTTTTAATTTGCTGTTTTTGAATTTGTTATACTCTTATGAATTCTATGGTTTTTACTAGATTACTTGTAGTTTTTCATGTTGTTGTCTGTAATTTTTGTAATGACTTGGTGCTGCCTATCTTGGCCAGGATGCTCTTGAAAATGAGATTTTAAATCTCAATGAGCCCTTCCTGGTTAAATAAATATTATGATCCACCGGTATCCCAATGTTGGGATAGTTAACACTTTGTTATAATATTTTATTACTAATTATATATAAAAAAATATAATGTGCAAAAATTTAGAAGGGTCATTTAAATTTGCAGGGTACAAACATAACATTATGAACAGTAATGTAATTTAGTCTCACGGGTGGTCAAACAAATACCTATATGGAAGCCACACCTCTTGAAAAGTTCAGAAATAGTCAAAATCGTTTTTCATGAAATTTGATGATACAGTATTTGGATGAAACCAGCTCAAAGTATGACGACCAAAGTATGAAAAATGGCTGTTGTTTCTACATTGATAAAGTTGAATCATAAAGATACTGGTCCCCTATCGCATGTCAATCATTTGGATTCAGGAGGTGGAAATATTAAGAGGATAGGGTGACATCACTCTAACGCTCCTTTTAGTACACCAATGGAAACATGATATTCTCTGACCTAATTTAAATATAAAGCCTTCACAACCCTTGACTTTTTCCACATTTTGTTGTGTTACAGGCTTAATCTAAAATGGATTAAATTGAGATTGTATGTCACTGTCCTGCACACAATACCCCATATGTTTCTAGACATTTTTACAAATTAATTAAAAATGAAAAGCTGAAATATCTTGAGTCAATAAGTATTCAACCCCTTTGTTATCGCAAGCCTAAATAAGTTCAGGAATTAAAATGTGCTTAACATGTCACAGTGTTTAACATTATTATTTTATGACTACCTCATTCCTGTACCCCACACATACAATTATCTGTATGGTCCCTCAGTCGAGCAGTGAATTTCAAACACAGAATCAGCCACAAAGACCAGGGAGGTTTTTCAATGCCTCGCAAAGAAGGGCAACTATTGGTAGATGGGTAAAAAAAGCAGACATTAAATATCTCTTTGAGCATGGTGAAGTTATTAATGACACTTTCGGATGGTGTATCAATACACCCAGTCACTACAAATGTAACGTTGTGTGCTGAGAGTTGGGAAGCAAGTTCAGGGAGTGAGTGTTTTAATGAAAAACGCACCATAATCCAAACACGAATGACACACAGACATGAAAAAGAGATATTGATGCCTGGGGAAGGAACCAAGGGGAGTGACATGTATAGCGAGGGTAATCAAGGAGGTGATGGAGTCCAGGTGAGTGTCATATTGTGCTGCAGGAGAGGAAGGAATCCGCTCAGGGATTTCACCATGAGGCCAATGGTGTCACGCCCTGGTCGAAGTATGTTGTGTTTGTCTTCATTTATTTGGTCAGGCCAGGGTGTGGCATGGGTTTTTGTACGTGGTGTGTTTCTATTGGGATTGTAGCTTAGTGGGGTGTTCTAGTTAATGGCTGTCTGAAGTGGTTCTCAATCAGAGGCAGGTGTTTATCGTTGTCTCTGATTGGGAACCATATTTAGGCAGCCATATTCTTTGAGTGTTTCGTGGGTGATTGTCCTTAGTGTCCTGATGTCCTTGTTCTGTGTTTATTTACACCAGTATAGGCTGTTTCGGTTTTCGATACGTTCTTTGTTTTGTAGTGTTTGTAATTGATTCGTGTTTTACGTTTGTTTATTAAACATGAATCGCAATCTACACGCCGCATTTTGGTCCGACTCTCCTTCCCACCTAGAAAGCCGTAACAAAGGGTGACTTTAAAACAGTTACATCATTTAATTTCTGTGATTGGAGAAAACTGAGGATGGATCAACAACATTGTGGTGACTCCACAATACAAAGCTAAATGACAGAGTGAAAAGAAAGAAGTCTGTACAGATAACAAATATTCCTAAACATGCATCCTGTTTGCAATAAGGCACTAAAGTAAAACTACCAAAAATGTGGCAAAGAAATTAAATTTATGTCCTGAATACAAAGCATTCCTAAAGGAAAACCTGGTTCAATCTGCTTCCAACAGACACTGGTAGTCAAATTCACCTTCCAGCAGGACAATAACCCAAAACACATGGCAAAATATACACTGGAGTTGCTTACCATGACAACATTGAATATTTCTGAATTGCCTGTATTGACTTGAAAATCTATGGCAAGACTTGAACATGGCTGTCTAGCAATGATCAACTTGACAGAGCTTGAATAATGTTTTAAAGAATAATGTGCAAATAGTTTACAATCCATGTGTGCAAAACTTTTAGAGACACCCAGAAAGACTTACAGCTGTAATCTCTGTTTAGGTGATTCTAACATGTATTGACTCATGGGTGTGAATACTTACTTATGTAAATGTTTCTGTATTTCAATTTAAATAAATGTTCAAACATTTCTAAAAACGTTTTCACGACGTCATTATGGTGAGAGATTATTATTTTTTATCTATTTTGAACCAAAAAATTTGATCATATTACTCCATTGCTAGCCTCCCTACACTGGCTTCCTGTCAAGGCAAGGGCTGATTTCAAGGTTTTACTGCTAACCTACAAAGCATTACATGGGCTTGCTCCTACCTATCTCTCTGATTTGGTCCTGCCGTACCTACCTACACGTACGCTACGGTCACAAGACGCAGGCCTCCTAATTGTCCCTAGAATTTCTAAGCAAACAGCTGGAGGCAGGGCTTTCTCCTATAGAGCTCCATTTTTATGGAATGGTCTGCCTACCCATGTGAGAGACGCAAACTCGGTCTCAACCTTTAAGTCTTTACTGAAGACTCATCTCTTCAGTTGGTGATATGATTGAGTGTAGTCTGGTCCAGGAGTGTGAAGGTGAACGGAAAGGCTCTGGAGCAACTAACCGCCCTTGCTGTGTCTGCCTGGCCGGTTCCCCTCTTTCCACTGGGATTCTCTGCCTCTAACCCTATTACAGGGGCTGAGTCACTGGTTTACTGGTGCTCTTTCATGCCATCCCTTGAAGGGGTGCGTCACTTGAGTGGGTTGAGTCACTGATGTGATCTTCCTGTCTGGGTTGGCGCCCCCCCTTGGGTTGTGCTGTGGCGGAGATCTTTGTGGGTTATACTCGGCCTTGTCTCAGGATGGTAAGTTGGTGGTTGAAGATATCCCTCTAGTGGTGTGGGGGCTGTGCTTTGGCAAAGTGGGTGGGGTTATATCCTTCCTGTTTGGTCCTGTCCGGGGGTATCATCGGCTGGGGCCACAGTGTCTCCTGGCCCCTCCTGTCTCAGCCTCCAGTATTTATGCTACAGTAGTTTGTGTCGGGGGGCTAGGGTCAGTTTGTTATATCTGGAGTACTTCTCCTGTTTTATCCGGTGTCCTGTGTGAATTTAAATATGCTCTCTCTAATACTCTCTTTCTTTCTCTCTCTTGGAGGACCTGAGCCCTAGGACCATGCCTCAGGACTACCTGGCATAATGACTCCTTGCTGTCCCCAGTCCACCTGGCCGTGCTGCTGCTCCAGTTTCAACTGTTCTACCTGCGGCTATGGAATCCTGACCTGTTCACCGGACGTGCTACCTGTCCCAGACTTATTATTTGACCATGCTGGTCATTTATGAACATTTGAACATCTTGGCCATGTTCTGCTATAATCTCCACCCGGCACAGCCAGAAGAGGACTGGCCACCCCTCATAGCCTGGTTCCTCTCTAGGTTTCTTCCTAGATTTTGGCCTTTCAAGGGAGTTTTTCCAGGCCAACGTGCTTCAACACCTGCATTGCTTGCTGTTTGGGGTTTTAGGCTGGGTTTCTGTACAGCACTTTGAGATATCAGCTGATGTTCAAAGGGCTATATAAATACATTTGATTTGATTTTTGAATTTTGAGCTGTAACACAACAAAATGTATTATGGATGATATTTTAGTCACTCAAAAGGCTATTTTACATGGTAATCAGAATGACTGTTCAGTACCTTTGAAAAAGACCCATCTGCTGGGTCAACCCACCATGAAAGTGAATAGAAATCAAATTTATGGTTCATTTAACCCATGTTTGGTTAATCCAAAGGCGTGGCCTATTGGGGGTGTGGCTTTTAGATTGTTAATTTTGGCCACCCGTGAGAGTAAATATAATTCATGTTCATCATGTTAAATTTGTACATGGCACTTTTTGATTTTTCTTCTATAGTTTTGCACATGACCTATTTTAATATAAAATTAATAATGTTATTTACATGTTATAACAAAGTAGTAACTATCCCAACATTGGGATTAAGATACAAAAGTCTCAGCGTTGAGATTGGAATTACATTTACTCTCATGGGTGGCAAAAAAATGACTGAATGCCTCGCCCTTACTAAGCCACACCTCAAGTCTTCTGGTCTGACCCAGTGAATCATTGCTCAATAGCCCAGCTTCAACAACCCAGCCCAGCTGGGTCAAAATAACCCAACATGAGTTCTGTCCAATATTTACCCAAATGTGTTTTTAACCCAGCAGGGGCATCACAATCACCATCATCAGCTTCTGTGTTCACCTGTGACCACTGCATAGCAGTGAGGCCGTGGCAGTGAGGCTGTGTCTTACTTCTGATGCATACCTGTGCGAGGCACATACCCTTCTCCACCAGCAGAGGGCAGCACTGAGGGCGCACAACCTGGTGGAGGTGACTGAGGGCTGGGAGCACTGCGAGCAGAGATTTCAATTACTTCTGAATATTTTAAAATTTGTATTACACTGGGCTGAACTACACTCCAATGTATTTTGTAACAACATACTTTCAAGAGCTGAAATGTGTATTTTCAAAATACTTTTCTATATATTTTTTGGGGTTCACAATTTTGTGGCCCTCTTTCAACCTATCAAAACTGTGAAGGCACTATGGTGTGATAAAAGTATCTGCTAAATTAACTAAATATAAATGTATATGTAAAAATTAACAATTGCAAAACATGCTGAGTAGTATTCTAATACGCTCCGCCCCAGACCAAGGACAATAATAATACCCCAGTGTGCTTTTCAGCTTATTTTTGTATGTTCATTTTCACATTTACATTTTGGTAATTCAGCAGGCACTTGTCCAGAGTGACTTAAAGTCATTGCATTCAACTAAGGTAGATAAACAACAAACGATCACAGTCGTACTGAGAATGTTGTTGCTGTTCAACGCAGCTTCCTGCAAATGTATTTAAGTATTTTAAAATACATGTATTTTTATTTTGATCCATTGATCTTTTGTAATTATATTTTGTCATTTTTGCTCATCCCTGACCGTGAGGAGCTGAAGCTGTTCTGTTTGGAGGAGAAGGTGCCTGCGTGTTCCCACTGTGTTCTGGTCGGCCTGTAAAAGAACCACCAGGCTGTTCAGCTGCGGGAAGCCTACCCAGTGATGTAGACCTAAAGACTAGCCTGGTCCCAGATCTGTTCATGCTGTAGTAGCCTATAGCCAAACATGACAATTATCAGAGGAGTTAGCAAGACCTCACCAACAGACTTAGCAAAGATATCATTCAATAATAGAATTTGTTCCATGAAAATATGACCTTTAACCTTACCATCTGTTTTTGTTGTTGTTATGTAGCTATGGCCTATCCTTCTTGTATGGGTCTGTTGTATCTCTATCTGTAGAACATGTTGGAGGCCAATATGAGCCAGCTGCTGAAGAGGAGGAGAGTGGCAAAATATTCAATTAAGGACTTGGAGTGACTGTACACAAAGACTATGGTAAATACTGTGGACAAACCCCTTCATGATGAAGATATGGCAAAGCAATGCATCAATTAAAAAAAATATTCAATTACTGTGAAGTAAATGCATAATCACCACCCTTCTCATTGTCAATATCACAGCTTGATATTATACAATACAGTACATTCACAGTCTCTCATATTGTTGTCACACTCTTGTAGCACTCTGCTAAAGCCTACAGGGATAGAATCTCGGAGAAGTACTGCGGGATTAGGGCTTGGATTGAGAAATATGAGTGGCTGATGATGGAGATACTGGAAACAGAGGAGATGTACAAGTCAAAAGTTTGGACACACCTACTCATTCAAGGGTTTTTCTAAATTTTTTATAATTTTCTACATTGTAGAATTTTTGTGAATACATCAAAATGATGAAATAACACAAGGAATCATGTAGTAACCAACAAAGTGTTAAACAAATCAAAATGCATAAAAATATTCTTCAAAGTAGCCACCCTTTGCCTTGACGACAGCTTTGCACTCTTGGCATTCTCTCAACCAGCTTCATGAGGTAGTCACCTGGAATCCATTTCAATTAAGTAAGAGGTGTGTCTTGTTAAAAGTTAATGTGGAATTTCCTTCCTCCTTACTGCGTTTAAGCCAATCAGTTGTGTTATGACAAGGTAGGGGTGGTATACAGAAGATGTCCCTATTTGATAAAAGACCAAGTCCATATTATGGCAAGAACAACTAAAATAAGCAAAGAGAAACAATCCATCATTACTTTAAGACAAAGGTCAGTCAAAACGGAAAATGTCAAGAACTTTCAAAGTGCAGTTGCAAAAATCAAGCGCTATGATGAAACAGGCTCTCATGAGGACTGCCACAGGAAAGGAAGACCCAGAGTTACCTCTGCTGCAGAGGATAAGTTTATTGGAGTCATAAGCCTCAGAAATTGCAGCCCAAATAAATGCTTCACAAAGTTCAAGTAACAGACACATCTCAACATCAACTGTTCAGAGGAGACTATGTGAATCAGTCCTTTATTGTCACGCACGGACCATAGAGAGCTGTTTATTCTCTATGGTGGTTGGGGCATGACAATGACTAGGGTGGATTATCTAGGTGATTTATTTTGGCCTGGTATGGTTCCCAATCAGAGGCAGCTGTTTATCGTTGTCTCTGATTGGGGATCATATTTACCCGGCCATTTCCCCTTTAGTTTCTTGTGGGATCTTGTCTATTTATAGCTGCCTGTTCGCACTGCATTTTCGTCACATTTCGTTGTTAGTTTATTTGAGCATCCGGCGACGATCCATGGTCCGGAGCTGCCATTGAGGATAACGTGTCCGCAAGCGAAGTGGGTACTTCACCCCGCATCGGAGTTGCCCCAAACGGTAGATGCCCAGCCGGACCCTCCCCAATTGTGTCTGGTTTTGCAGTCGAAGGGGGGGGTACTGTCACGGCCTGACCATAAAGAGCTGTTTATTCTCCATGGTGATTGGGGATTGGGGAGTGACAATGACTAGGGTGGGTTATCTAGGTGATTTATGATTTATGTTGGCCCGGTATGGTTCCCAATCAGAGGCAGCTGTTTATCGTTGTCTCTGATTGGGGATCATATTTAGGCAGCCATTTTCCCATTTTGTGTTTTGTGGGATCTTGTCTATGTATAGTTGCCTGTTCACACTGCATTGTCATCACGTTTCGTTGTTAGTTTTTTTTTGTTTTTGTTTTTTGTTGCTTAGTTTCACTTTCATTAAAATATGTGGAAGTCAACATACGCTGCGCCTTGATCCGACCAATATTATAAACAACATGACATTTATGGTTGAATTGCTGCTAGGAAACCATTACTAAAGGACACCAATAAGAGGAAAATACTTGCTTGGGCCTGAAACAAGCAATGGAAATTAGTGTTAAGCAGAGCGACACAGGAACCCAAGAGCAGACTCAGTTGAGGAAACAGGGATGAATGAACCAAAATATTTATTGTTACACAAGGAGATATGGAGTGCAGATCTGGGGAAGTTTGGATGAGTTGCAGAAAAACCAGATGTGGAGACTGAGGTTGGAGTTGGCTGAGTAGAACTGGCCTAAACAGGTCCTGAGGGGAATCCAAGGTAGTGGTGAGTAAAATCCAGAGCAAGGTAGTTGGGTGGTGAGACATGGAACAGGAAACAGAAAGGTACTGCAATGAGAGGATAACTGGTGTCAGGCAGGAAAACAGGTGCAGCAGAGTAACAGGATCTTGAATTAGTCATAAATGTCTAGAATCATGAACTGACTGAGCAGAGATTACAATCTGGCAGAGTGGAAGTGGCAGGACTGAGTATTTGTAGAGGTCTTGATTATGGAACGAGTTGCAGCTGGTAGGGATCTGCTCTGACTCCAGCACACCTGTCTACAACCACACAATCATGCAGAGAGGAAGAGGGAGAGAGAGAGAGTGTACAGGGGAAATAACTGCAGGTCAAGAAGACACCGGATGAACACCAGAGGGCGTAGCAGGAGCAGATATGACAATTTGACCGGTGGAAATCTGTCCTTTTGTTAAATCTTTAGTCCAAATTTGAGATGGAGGAGGAGGTGTGATTGTGTGGGGTGTGCTTTGCTGGTGACACTGTCTGTGATTAATTAGAATTCAAGGCACACTTAACCAGTATGGCTACCACAGCATTCTGCAGCGATACGCCATCCCATCTGGTTTGCGCTTAGTGGGACTATCATTTGTTTTTCAACAGGACAATGACCCAACACACCTCCAGGCTGTGTAAGGGCTATTTGACCAAGAAGGAGAGTGAGGGAGTGCTGCATCAGATGACCTGGCCTCCACAATCACCCGATCTCAACCCAATTGAGATGGTTTGGGATGAGTTGGACCGCAGAGTAAAGGAAAAGCAGACAATAGGTGCTCAGCATATGTGAGAACTCATTCAAGACTGTTGGAAAAGCATTCCAGGTGAAGCTGGTTGAGAGAATGCCAAGAGTGTGCAAAGCTCTCATCAAGGCAAAGGGTGTCTACTTTGAAGAATCTCAAATATGAAATATATTTTGATTTGTTTAACACTTTGTTGGTTACTACATGATTCCATACGTGTTATTTTATAGTTTTGATGTCTTCACTATTATTCTACAATGTAGAAAATAGTATAAATAAAGAAAAATCTTTGAGTGTGTCCAAACTTGACTGGTACTGTATATCACACAGTGGCTGGAGTCCAAGAGCATGAAGAGATGTTTCCAAGAGATCGACCTCCTCAGAGGCATCAGCAAATCTCTCATCCAATAAATAAATAACTTGAAATTCCTACAGGTGGAGAATATTAGAAAGAAGTGTTCCAAAGTGGTTATTTGTAAGGCAAAGGGTTCTACCTGGAACCTTTACCATCCTAAGAAACTATTTTGGGGGAAGGGTTCTTTTATGATTCTTTGGAAGTCAAGAAGGATTATTTGGAAGGCAAGAAGGGTTCTATACTACTCAGCATGCTTTATTTTAGAGAGATTTTCAGAATTGTTTGTTTTACTGTATTATCTGTTTTTGCATGTACCTTGCTTGGTTGATTCATTTTATGGTACACAAAGACAATCAGCATATCGTTTTTTAAAACGAGTCAAATCTGTTTGTAACGATGTCCGGCTGAGGAAGAAGGAGTAGACCAAAGCGCAGCGTGGTACGTGTTCATATTTGAACACTAAATACAAAAGAACAAGAGAATAAAAGAAAACCGAAACAGTCCCGTATGGTGCAAACACTGAACGGAAAACAACTACCCACAAACACAGGTGGGAACAGGCTACCTAAGTATGGTTCTCAATCAGAGACAACGATAGACAGCTGCCTCTGATTGGGAACCATACCAGGCCAATCACAGAAATACAAAACATAGAACAAAAACATAGAATGCCCACCCCAACTCACGCCCTGACCAAACCAAAAATAGAGACAGAAAAAGGAACAAAGGTCAGAACGTGACACTGTTAGTAATTGGATATATTGCACTCATTACTGAGATGGCTGTTGCAGTTTACCTGATTGAGGTAGTCTCAGTATTTAATTTGTCATACCCTTGCATTCATTCTGAATGCAGGTTGCAAATGAATTACACACCTCTTAAATGTAATTGCAAAAAGTAGAATTCTGCGAAAATAGACATACCCAAAAGTAACTGCTATTCATGTGTAATTACATGATTCTGATATGCAAAAACCTGTTATATTTGAAAAGAAGACATCTGGGAGATTGTGAGGAAATGATCAGAAAATAGATAAAAGGTACATAGTTCAGAATACACAAGATCAAGCACACACACAATAACTTTTTATAAATTGATTTTTATTTTGAAAGTAGTCTTTCATTGACAAGCTATAAGTTAATTATTGATGACTAGAGCTGGAAACACATCAGATGGCTTCCACAACACGTGAACAATATCACCCAAAAAATGGGATTGAAAGACCTAGCAACTAGAAATGGGCAATGTTTTAGTAAGTAGTGTCAGGTGTGGTCACGGGACATTTCCAAGTGGCCCTAAAACTCTCCAAAGTGACATACTGTATGTCTGTAAATTAGATAGTTCCAGTGCTATTACATATCCCTAAATGCTATATGTTCAGTATAAAAACACAATTTCTACCATATCAACCTCACTCTAACATTGTGGTGGTGTTATGGGGTATGGGGTATCCAGGGTATGTACATTCAAGTGTCCTTTCAACCTCCCCAAAGTGTCTGAATGTGGTAATTGCACTGTTTTTGCACACTGGATGTGCCTAAAGTTATTGTTCACTATAAAAATGTAATTTCTACAACACCAACATCTCTCAAACATTGTTGTGGTGTCGAGGACATACAGGGGATATGGGTGACTACAGCGCGTAAGCAGGCAACATCATATTTTTGATGAGCAAAGACATAGTCACTCGGTGGACATTCGATGTTCCCATTAAAACTTCTTAAGGCTAGGGGGCACTATTTTCACGTCCGGATGAAAAGCGTGCCAAAAGTAAACTGCCTGCTACTCAGGCCCAGAAGCTAGGATATACATAGTATTAGTATTTTGGATAGAAACCACTCTGAAGTTTCTAAAACTGTTTGAATGATGTCTGTGAGTATAACAGAACTTATTTGGCAGGTGAAACCCCAAGGTCAAACGATCCAGGAATGTTCTTTTTGAGGTCACTCTCTTTTCAATAAGGTTTCAATGGGAATCTAGAATTCTAAGGCAGTTGCTTGCAGTTCCTATCACTTCCACTAGATATCAACAGTCTTTAGAAATTGGTTGATGTTTTTCCTTTGAGAAATTAAGAAGTAGCCCGGTTCAGAACAAGGGTTGAGTGAAGTGTACTGTTGTGGTTGAGGCGCATGACCTGAAAGCTCGCTCCACTTTGTTTTCCTCCGGTATTGAACACAGATTATTCCGTCTGAACTTTTCGCGATTATTTACGTTTAAAAATACCTAAAGTTGGATTAGGAAAGTTGTTTGAAATGTATGGATTAGGTTTACAGGCAACTAAGTAGATCATGTGTAGTCATGTTTCGCGAGTTGGAACTGGTGTATTTTCTGATTCATACGCGCCAAATAAATGGACATTTTGGATATATAACAACAGAATTTATCGAACAAAAGGACAA
This sequence comes from Oncorhynchus masou masou, assembly GCF_036934945.1. Lineage (NCBI taxonomy): Eukaryota > Metazoa > Chordata > Actinopteri > Salmoniformes > Salmonidae > Oncorhynchus > Oncorhynchus masou. Next base: position 37,529,162 of record NC_088234.1, read on the forward strand.
TTTCTGATGTTTAATGGACATTGGAGTGCCAACAGAAGAATATCTTTAAAGGTAAGGCATGCATTATATGTTATTTCTGACTTTGGTGTTGTGCCTGGCGGGTTGAATTATGATTTTCATGTGTATGTTTGATGGGGTGCTGTCCTCAGATAATAGCATGGTTTGCATTCGCCGTAAAGGTTTTTTGAGATCTGAATCTGTGGCTGGATTAACAAGAAGTTCATCTTTACACCCATGTATAACACTTGTATGATTTATGAATTATTTTTATGAGTATTTCTGTTTTTGAATTTGGCGCGCTGCTATTTCACTAGGTGTTGTCAAATCAATCCCTGCGCGAAGTGATCACTAAGAAGTTTGAAGTCATACATTATCAGATAACATTGGCAATAGGCTAGATTTGTTCCTATTACCAAAGGATTCATTTGAATGTAGCTATAGCTTAAACACAGACCAAATCTAAGCTTACCTTGTTTGATGTTTGCTGTTTGGTGAAAACATTGTGTAAAATAAACATTTTGACTCTTGGGGCTGGTGATCCATAACGGTAGGTCACAGGCAGGCGGCTTTCAGTGTCTATCACCGTATTCCATGTTTACTTTATTTATGCTTCACAACGCACAATGGAATGTTGGTAGCAGCCATCTTGAAATTAGGTAATCATCTCGGCCTGCCCTTATAAATGTTTATTCCCATTTTGGTAGTAAGTCATACCAAAGATTTGAAGGCACCGATCAATAACCAAGATACTCAGCTTTCCGCAGACACCCTGCTTTTGCCGATAGGGGCTACCTTCTCATACCAGACTGAATTAAATGAAAAAAAAATCTAATTGAGTCCCCAAATATGGGGACTTTTACATTTGAGAGATAACAATTCCACTTGTTGGATATGTTAAAGCCAGAATAATGTGACTTGCAGGCCTGATGAGGCTTGTAAAACAGGACATTTCTAACACCACTGTGTTATGGTATAATTAGGCCTTCAAATAAAGGCCTTATTATGTATGTAATGTATTGTCATAAATAATAACATTTTAAAGGCTAATAAGGCTGGCTGAACCGTTCATAGAGGGTTCTAGGCAGAACCCTCCAAAGATAAAATGGTTCTCAGTAGAACCCTTCACATACGGTTCCAGGAAGAACCTTTAGATGATAAAATGGTTCTTGGTAGAACCATTCATAGAGGGTTCGAAGCAGAACCATATACAGGGGGTTCTTTGAAGAACCCTCCATAAAGGGTAGATAGAACCCTCTGCAAATGGTTCTACCCAGCAATAAAAAGGGTATCCCATATGGGACAAACTGAAGAACCCTCTGTGGTTCGACTTAGCACCTTTTTTCAAAGAGTGTAATTGACATAATACAATGACAATTTGGCAAATTGATTTAGATTGATTATCAATTATTGTTACAATTTTCAATGATTATTATGACTTAGATTGACATAAAAATGTTTATCTAACTGCATGTTTTGTATGGCAGGCTGTTGATCATAAAATGTTTTTCCTGATCTTTTTTATTTTCGCAAAGGGCTTTGCTGTGTGTGGCAACAACTGTTTTTACTGATGTTTTTTTATGTGACTCAACCAATTGATGAACATATGACACTGACCCTTTCCTTTCCCCCACATTTTGTTACGTTACAGCCTAATTCTAAAATTGATTAAATAAATGAAAATCCTCATCAATCTACACGCAAGACTCCATAATGACAAAGTGAAAACAGGTTTTTATAATTTTTGTACATTTATTAAAAATAGTAAACAGAAATAACTTATTTACAAACGTATTCAGGCCCTTTGCTATAAGACAAAAGACAAAATTGAGCTCAGTTGCATCCGGATTCCATTGATCATCCTTGAGATGTTTCTATATCTTGATTGGAATCCACCTGTGGTAAATTCAATTGATTGGACATGATTTCGAAAGTCACACACCTGTCTTTATAAGGTCCCACAGTTGACAGTACCTGTCAGAGCAAGAACCAAGCTATGAGGTCAAAGGAATCATCCATAGAGCCCCGAAACAGGATTGTGTCGAGGCACAGATCTGGGGAATGGTACTAAAACATCTTTGCAGCATTGAAGGTTCCCAAGAACAGAGAGCAGTGGCCTCCATTCTGCGTTCTTAAATTCTTAAGTGGAAAAAGTTTGGAACCACCAAGACTCCTTGAGCTGGCTGCACGGCCAAACTGAGCAATCGTGGAGAAGTGCCTCGGTCAGGGAGGTGACCAACAACCTGATGGTAACTCTGACAGAGCCCCATGGTTCCTCTCTGGTGATGGGAAGAACAAAGAAGAAGAACAACCATCTCCTCAGCTCTCCATCAATCAGGCCTTTATGGTAGAGTGGCCAGATGGAAGCCACTCCTCAGTAAAACGCACATGACAGCCCTATTGGAGTTTGCCAAAAGGCACCTAAAGGATTCTCAGACCAAAAAGAAACAATATTCTCTGGTCTGATGAAACCAAGATTGAACTATTTGGCCTGAATACCAAGCGCCACGTCTGGAGGAAACCTGGCACCATCCAAAGGTGAAGCATGGTGGTGGCAGCAACATGTTGTTGGGATGTTTTTCAGTGGCAAGGACTGGGAGACTAGTCAGGATCGAGGGAAAGATGAACGTAGAAAAGTACAGAGAGATCCTTGATGGAAACCTGCTCCAGAGTGCTCAGGACCTCAGACTGGAGGTGAAGGTTCACCTTCCAACAGGACAACAACCCTAAGCACACAGCCAAGACAATGCAGGAGTGGCTTCGGGATAAGTCTGGAGAGACCTGAAAATAGCTGTGCAGAGACACTCCCCATCCAACCTGACAGAGCTTGAGAGGATCTGCAGAGAAGAATGGGAGAAACTTCCCAAAATAGGTGTGCCTAGTTTGTAGCTTCATACCCAAGAAGATTCAAGGCTGTAATCACTGCCAAAGGAGCTTCAACAAAGCAATTGAATAAAAGGTCTGAATATTTATTTAAATGTGATATCAGTTTTTTTAATATATATATATATATATATATATACATTGGCAAACATTTCTTAAAACATGTTTTTGTGTAGTCCTTATGGAAGTATTGTGTCTAGATTGAGGGAAAAAACTATTTAATCCATTTTAGAATAAGGCTGTAACGTGACAAAATGTGGAAAAAGTCAAGGGGTCTGAATACTTTCCAAATGCACTGTATATATCTAATCTAACCTTTTATCCAATACCTTTTACAGAAAAACCTCAAGTGATTGAATAGACGCACCCAGACATGGATTTTGTCATTGTGTCCCCATCATAGGGACCTGGACCTGCTGCCCACGCAGGAAGTGGAGAGGGAGCTCTGTGCCCCAGAGAGGATGAGAACAGTGGAGAGAATGGTGGATGAGTTGTCTCAGGCTTTGACTCAGCCCTTTCCATGGATGTAGTCACGTTAGTACAAAACTTTAATCGTTATCATTGAAACCGACCTTCACATAGCAATTGTTTCTCTTGATGCTTTTTTTTTGCATTGGTAAGAATATCTGCATTAGGAATGAATGGCATGTGGTCATGTACTGTGGACGTTTTATGGTCGTACATAGTACATGTATAACTTATGCTGTTCATTCATCACCATCAATGAATAGTACATATGTTTTCAATGCATTGCATATCCATGGTGCATTGACTATGATTGTCTATCTGTAGAACACTGACATTGGACTCCAAAACGTCCCATCCGAAGCTGGAGGTGTCAAGGGACAGGCTACAGGTGTGCTGGAACAAGGAGCCCATTGGAATGGACCAATATGAGCGTTATGACTCCTCGCACAGGAGTCCTTCTCCACTGGCCTGCATTACTGGGAAGTCATTGTCCATGAGAAACCCTATTGGCTGATTGGTGCAGTCAATGGGTGCATCTCCAGTATAGATTGGAGAATGGACCAGACTCAGGACTTGACCAACCTGGGTTTAGCAAGGTGAACAAGGGATCTTTCTGCATCTACCATGGAGATGGACAGTACTTGACATGTCATGACTCCCATGAGACGTTACTGTCTTTAGGGGGAAGGAGTCCGAAAGATGAGGTCCACAAGGGGGAGCTGTTGTTTTCTAATGCAGACACACTGATCCTGCTCCACCGTTTTCTGTACAGCAGTGTGTGGGGCCTCTACCCTATGTTTAACCCCTGTATTGATGTGAACAGAGAGCCACTCACCCTGTTCTGTCTAAGAGATGCTTCAGATAGGTCTGTTAGCAGCACTGAGGCTGCACAACACCCACTAGCCTTGTGAAACCAGCCTGCATCTTGCGAGAGCTTGTACTTTGCTTCACTTCATGTGTCAAATTAAACGAAAAGTGAGTGCAGCAGTCAGTCTGCTTGACCAGGCTTAACACCCCCACAGTCCTAAGTTCTGACTCTCAGTGTACTGTATGTCCCTCTGTCCTTTGGTCATCTGTTTTATATTATTTTAAGACTTTGGTGTACTCCACTTGTACTTGCAACGAACAAGTATGCTATTGACCATTAAACCACATATTATTCACCATGAAAGGTTCTGTGCTTTCCTTTTATAGACCTATACTTACTACGTAGTTCTCTCATTATCACTACAAGTTTATCCAAGAATACCATTGTAAAAAATAATAGAAACAGTATTCAGAATCCCCCTTTTTGCAGGAAGGTCCATAGAGGGACGTTTTAATGGTTTTGTTCTCTTACAGTCAAATCAGTAATTTTATATCCTGGAATGACAGCATGTCATCTATATTCAAACATAAATCAATTATTACTCAGTAGCGGTCCAATTGGGAGACACTTATTTTAGCACTTGCTACTGCAGGGTTTTTGTGATAAACTACCGCTAGAAGGCACTAAAGCACCATGTTGCATATGCATTGAGGAATTGTTCTGCCAATACCGTGCCGTAATCTAACTTTTTAGTGCCTGCAACTGTATGGACTGGCATAGCCCAGCTATGCTGCTTGTGTCTTTGACTTGATCCAGTCAAGGTAGTGGGAGACCCTTGCGTAGACCCCAGGCTTGTTCTTCAACCCACACTGGTCTCCCCAGCTCACTATACCGTAGATGAAATGGGAGCTCTCCTTGTTACACGTCAGTGGCCCTCCGGAGTCACCCTGTCAGTCACACAGAGTGTTCATTAAACATTTTCAAACCATTCAATATCAAACACATTAAGTAATCTCAATCCAATCCTAATTCAATCCCCCAAAACAATGCTTTATGTGATATCGTACCGTACTCCGTCAGAGTTGGTCTCAAAGCATCTCCCAAACACAGCATTGAGTCTCAATCCACCCCAATCAACTCACTGACCTGGCAGGAGTCCACTCCACCCTGCAGGTGACCGGCACAAAACATGGTGTTGTCTATGGCGCTTCCATAGACTTTGCTGCTTGAGCAGCTCTCCTGGCTGATCAGCAGCACCTGGGCATCCAGGAGGTGGTTGGAGCCGTAGTCAGCTACGGGGGAGCAGAAGAGTGATAGTGAAGGGAAAATAATAGTTCACACACTGAGTACTTCTAGAAAGTAGAGAAATAGAACAACAAGTATATAACAGATGTTTGCAAGCACACATAAAATACCCATGTAATATGATCAGATTCCATTTGATTGAATTCAGTTACATTTTGATATAACACTTGACTAGTGTACATGCACATGATACGAGTAATATAATTAAATAAATATGCTGTGGGCATGATGACAACACAGGTACATTCACATTGTACATGAACATAAGGAAATGCAGTAGAGCCTGCTCTTACAGTCCTCAGTAGCGCCCCATCCAGAGATGGTGCACTCAGTCCCATCAGGGAATGGGCTATCAGGCAAGCAGGCTGCCTTCACAAACTGGCTCTCTTTGGCACAACGACCATCTGTGGCTTTTAGCTTCAGCACCGCTTTGGGTCAGAAAGGAAATTTATATTATGGTACATTGACTTTGCAGTCATTAAAATATTACAATCAGGGATGGAATTTCATTTCAATTTCAGAACTATTTTAATTGGGATTTCTTCACAGTTACAATGTAAGCAATGATTGAATCATATTGCACGTGATATTATACATTCAAATATAATATGGGAACATGTTTTTTTTAAGAGGAGGTAGAAATGCATAGACCCATATAAAATACAAAGTATAAATAGGATCAATTTCATTTATATGCAGTCAATTATATTCAAATAGTTTACTGAAATTCTTATTCCAGTTGTTCCTTATTTGAATTGGAGATGGGAGTTTTTTGGTTTTCTTCCTCAATTGACTGAATTGAAATGGAATTGATCCCAACCCCTAATAACAATAAACCATCCTTAAGGAAGACATGCAAACTACAGTAAACAGAGCTTTGAGAAAGAGCAAGTGCAAATATCACCTATGTCATTGTAAACAGCTGTGGATGTCTCCTTGTAATTCTCATGCCTTGTAGCTTTCTCCACTATGATCGTCTGCCCAATGGGCACATCCTTTTCTAGAGTCAGACTCCCAGCCACCACCTGCATCTGGTCCTTTGGATCACTGGTCCAACACAAACACAATGTAGGGTTGCAAAAATTACTTGCAGTGATCAGTGGGATGGATATACAGTGCATTCGGAAAGTATTCAGACCCCTTCACTTTTTTCACATTTTGTTACCTTTCAGCCTTATTTTAAAATGGATTAAATTAATGAATTTCCTCAACAACCTACACACAATACCCCGTGAATAGTTTTCTTGAAATTCTTTGCAAATGTATTAAACATTTAAAACAGAAATACCTTATTTACATAAGTATTCCGAAAATTTGCTATGAGACTCAAAATTTAGCTCAGGTGCATCCTGTTTCTATTTATCATCCTTCAGATGTATCTGCAACTTTATTGGAGTCCACCTGTCGTAAATTCAATTGATTGGACATGATTTGGAAAGGCGTACACCTGCCTATATAAGGTCACACAGTTGACAGTGCATGTCAGAGCAAAAACCAAGCCATGAGATTTAAGGAATTGTCCGTAGATCTCAGAGACAGGATTGTGTCGAGGCACAGATCAGGGGAAGGGTACCAAAACATTTCTGCAGCATTGAATGTTCCCAAGAACACAGTGGCCTCTATCATTCTAAAATGTAAGAAGTTTGGAACCACCAAGCTGATAGAGTCATACCCAAGAAGACTCGAGGCTGTAATCGATGCCAAAGGTGCTTCAACAAAGTACTGAGTAAATGGTGTGAATACTTATGTAAATGTGTTAGCAGTTTTTGCTTTGTCAATATGGACTATTGTGTGTAGATTGATAAGGGAAAAAGCTATTTAATCCCATTTTAGAATAAGGCTGTAAGGGACTGCAGTGATGCGTCTTGGACTGAGATGCAGTGCCTTAGACCACTGTGCCACTTGGGATGCAGGCTGTAACACAACAAAATGTGGGGTGTGTGAATAATTTCTGAAGGTACTGTATATACACATGCATCCATAAGGACCAATGCATGAAACCATACAATATAGACCACTGACATAGTGTATATACAGTACAGTGTATCTCTGGGTACACTATGTCAGTGGTCTATATTGTATATTGTACACTCCAGATGTGCAAAACTCTTAGAGACTTACCTATTAAGACCCACAGCTGTAATCGCTGCCAAAGGTGATTCTAACATTTATTGATTCAGGGGTGTGAATACTTATGTAGATTGGGGTTTTCTGTATTTCATTTTCAGTACATTTGCAAACATTTCAAAAAACATGTTTTCACTTTGTCATTATGGGGCATTGTGTGTAGATGGGTGAAGAAAAAAATATTGAATCCATTTTCAATTTAGGCTGAAACACAACAAAATATGGAATAAGTCAAGGCGTATGAATACTTTCTGAAGGCACTGTATTATAGTTATACTCACATGCAGTGGCCGGCAGTCAGAGCCCAGCAGCTATCGATGAGCACCGCTCCACAGATGTGCCTGTATGCCTGGCTGGAGCCCTTGGGTCGCACCTGCAGTGACAGCTGCCAGGGCTGGGCTCCAGGGACGGCCTTCAAGCCTCCGTAGATCCTGGTGATGGCCTTCTTCGGCTGGGGTTTTCCACAGGTGGTGAACTGCTTATCAGAGGTGGGGCTAGCTGTGGGCTGTCGTGGGGCTCCACTGGGCTTTGGTGCTGTAGGTTTCTCTGGACCCGCTGAGGGTTTGGCTGGTGTTGGTTCAGGCTTGGGTGTTGTAGTAGTAGTTGTAGTAGTGGGTTTGGGACGAGTAGTAGGCTTGATAGATGTAGTAGTTGTAGTAGTGTGCTTCGGACCAGTAGTAGGCTTGGGACCAGCATCTGTTGTGACTATGTTTGAAAGAATTCAGTACAATTTTACTCGTGCTTCTACATCTGCATTGCTTGCTGTTTGGGGTTTTAGGTTGGGTTTCTGCATAGCACTTTGTGACATCGGCTGATGTAAAAAGGGCTTTGTGAATACATTTGATTGATTTGATTGACTTATCCCTGCGGGATAAACTATTTGGCCTGATGTTCACTTCCTGTCCATATAGGCAGCTGTCAGAGATATGATATTTAATGCTGACCTGTGGGCTTAGCACACTCCCTGACGCCACAGTGATCCCACAGCAGCACCCGACCTCTTCTTATGAAGCACCATGGCTGAGTGTCACCATCTGGGTTTCTGGACCAATCAATACACAACAGTAAACAAGAGAGTTAGCTGTATAAAGCAATATGTTTGAGTGTGAGAGAGATAAGTATACACTACCGTTCAAAAGTTTGGGGTCACTTAGAAATGTTTTTGTTTTTTGTCCATTAAAATAACATCAAATTGATCAGAAATACAGTGTAGACATTGTTAATGTTGAAACTGCAGATTTCTTATAGAATATCTACATATGCGCACAGAGGCCCATTATCAGCAACCATCACTCCTGTATTCCAATGGCACGTTGTGTTAGCTAATCCAAGTTTATCATTTTAAAAGGCTGATTGATCATTGGAAAACTATTTTGCAATTATGTTAACACAGCTGAAAACTGTTGTGCTGATTTAAAGGAGCAATAAAACTGTCCTTCTTTAGACTAGTTGTGTATCTGGAGCATCAGCATTTGTGGGTTCCATTACAGGCTCAAAATGGCCAAAATCAAAGACCTTTCTACTGAAACTCGTCAGTCTATTCTTGTTCTGAGAAATGAAGGCTATTCCATGTGAGAAATTACCAAGAAACTGAAGATCTTGTACAATGCTGTGCATTACTCCCTACACAGAACAGCGCAAACTGGCTCTAACCAGAATAGAAAGAGGAGTGGGAGGCCCCGGTGCACAACTGAGCAAGAGGACAAGTAGTTTGAGAAACAGACGCCTCACAAGTCCTCAACTTCATGAAATTGTACCCGCAAAACATCAGTTTCAGCGTCAACAGTGAAGAGGCGACTCTGGGATGCTGGCCTTCTAGGCAGAGTTCCTTTGTCCAGTGACTAGGTTCTTTTGTCTATCTTAATCTTTTATTTTTATTGGCCAATCTGAGATATGTCTTTTTCTTTGCAACTCTGCTTAGAAGGCCAGCATCCCATACTGATCTTATATAAAAGGATAAACTGATCCTACATCATCACTCATACTCTGAGACTCTATGTGAATATGTGCCCAGACCTGCAGAAGTTATGAGGGCCTAGTCCATCGTCATCCTCAAAGTCATTGAAGGGATCAGAGCCTTTCTCCAGGATGAAATGGGAGTTCCAGTAGAGACATTCCTCTCCAAAATCTGTCTCACTCACGTTGCCACGATAAGACTCCCCGTCATCCTTGAGCTTGTAACAGTCATCTGGGCCTAGTCAAGATTATGACATTTACATCCAGTCAGTATATCAGGAACGTTTTGACAATTCTATTTAAATTCTCTCAATTCAGTAAACTGAAATTCCAATTCCCATTTTTTTTAAACAAATGTTGGTTTAGTTCCTGAAATGGACGTGAACCCAACTCTTTTGGCTGACTGAAGGGCTGGAATGTACTGTATTTATTTACCAACATTACAGAAACGTCCACTGAAGCCTTCTGGGCAGAGGCAGTCAAAGTCCATGCCGTCCTTGACACACAAGCCTCCATTCTTACAGGGGTTAGGCTGACACACCGCAACTGGAAAAGGAATGCGATTACAGAAGCATCATGCTTAGCTAAAAATGACCAACAAATTCCATAGTATACATTGCTATTTTCTCACATTACCAAAAAAAAAATGAAAGAGGATAATAATTTGAATAATTTGTGAGGACACTTCAGAGGCAAGAGGTCAGGAGGGCTCTCACGTGATTTGCAGTCTGGGGGCAGGAAGGGCTGCTTGCACTTGCACGCGTAGAAAGGTGGTTTAGAGGTCAACACACACTCGCCACGACCACATGTGCCCCTCTTACACCTTTTGGGCCCTGTAAGAACAATTCAGATTCACATCGGTTTATTTCTCACGACATCTGACTGAATCCGCAAGGGAAATGTGGCATAATCTTTGTCGTAAATAATTTTGGTCTAAAAACGATTTAAAATCTACTATACAAGCCAAGGACTAAAGTATAAAGATTTTTCAATTTATGGAGCCTCTTTTCCCTTTCCTACCTTTCTGGCACTTCTTGCCCTTGAATGGCTTGGGGCAGTCACATTTGAACCTTCTCTTTCCCTTCTCCTCACACACACCGTCATTGAGGCAAGGGTTTGGGTTGCATTGGCCTGCAATATGAACAAGACAAGGGGAGGAGGACAGCTTTTACATGAGCAGTTTCGAACAGTGATTGATTTAGACTCGACATCGACTTCAGACTCAGTCAGTATAGACCTTTGCGTCTTCTTGTGTCCTCACAATTGTATGTCATCTGACATACTATATCTACAGTATGTTGTTTTGACAGTATTATACAATAAAACTAACACTAAAGTAACATACTAATTATTTACAGTTAGTTGCTGTAAATGGCAATGCACTCTGGGGGATTCTACGTGTAAACAGTAAATTATACTGTAAATCCCAAGGAAATGTTGGTTCAATAGTATATTACTGTAACTGCAGAGCATTATGGGATTGGCAACTTGCAACCTTTTCAAACAATTCTGAGTGATAGGATTGAGAGACATCAAGGTCTGAAGTGAACCAATCAAACAGGGTTTATACAACATTTAAATGATTTACAAATTTAATTACACCAAATATTACAGTGTAATGAAAACATTAAATTTTTACAGTACGGTAAATTTGTAGATTTATCAACAGTTAAATACTTTTAAGCATTATACTGCAGCATACTGTAAATTATTGTGCATTGTGGGGAAATATTGTGGGCCGGGAAAGAATTGCTGTATTTTGAATGGTGCTGTAATTCCACCCCACATAATCTTTGGGGTATCAAAAATCCTTTGACCACTAGTGGTTGCGTGGTATAGTTTTTCTGGCTCATGAACATATTCTGTAGCGTGACTTGTCAGAGGCTACATTTGTACCACCTTAACTGCTGTACCAATTTCACTGATTTGTGGTAGAAGTGCCCCAACAATTAAATGTGTATAGGGGAAAGATGGGAGTGGCAGCAAGTCTCAAACCTTTAATAGTTGAGTATTTGACATGTCCTTTGGTCTGTTTTTCCATGTATTCACTACTAGTTTGGAAGCCGTTGTTTAGTCCTCTAGAAGTGCAATTGATAGAAAAGACCAAACAAGACTTCCAAACTGGCATTCATTGATATGCTGCAATAGGTAAACACATTACCAATTGCATACAATTACGGTAAAATACTGTAAAATGCAAACCCCATCTCCTCTCAATTATTTACATTTTGTTAATTTATTCATTACAAGGGAAGGTTTTACAATGTTGTGCATGTCATAAGACAATTTCTTCTTCACATCTCACCATCTGGTTCTTGGAGTTCATAAAGCCAGTCAGGATCATCACTATCGTCCTCACCTGGTTCGTCTACGATCTCAAAGAATGGATCTAGAGCGGAGATACACTATCAAACATTGTCGTGTTACATGGTCTAGCTCTCCCTCTCCCTCTTCCCCTCTCTCTTTATGTCTGTGTGTGTGCATGCGTGTGAAAGCATATATTGTGAAAGCCTATACTATTGTGCATTATGAATAAATAATATGAATAATAATAATACATGAATAAATCATATGCTTACCATTCAGAATATCCTCGTGTCTTCTGTACTTTCTTTCAGGCTTTTTGCTGTGTTTTTCCTGTTTCGGATGTTTTCCATGCTTCTCTTGTTTACGTAACTGAATAAAAGATGTCATCATTCTTCTTTCAACCAAGTAACATTATGGACAGTAGTAGCATTTACTACATTTGCATTTTACCAGTGCAACAGTAGGCCTAATGCCAGCACTCATACAATATTTGCCAAACTGCAAAACTTGTAAACAACACATCTTTTAGATTTTATTAAACACAGCAAAATAAACAATTAAACACCTGGAAAAATGTTGTACGGGAGAGCAAACACATTCGACAGGCATCTACTCTAAACTTGCAACTCTAAACTATCACCCTTTTATTCCTGATATTTACTGCAAAAGAAAATCAAATGAATAGAATACCTACTTGAACAGGTAGAATGAGCAATACAAGGAAGAGGCAGAAGAAAAGAGGCTTGGAGTTCATGATGGCAGTGATTGTGTGCGGCTAGAAGAGTAATTCTGTCAGATCACCCACATCATTTCCCAACCATTTGTGTGGGAAGACTAACCTTTGTATGCACAGAGTGCTTTGGCATCTAGGTCTCTCACCGCACACTACCGTTCTATTGACTAAGGGGGTGTCAGAGGTGTCACAGTTTTTTTTTTCATTTAAAGAGAGCTTACCTTAAAACACATATAAGAAACAAACATACACATTATCTGCAACTCTAACAGTAAGTGATTCATCAATTCAGGCAACACTGACCTAAATTGTTTGTGAAAATATAGTTAGCACATATAAAATATAGTTAGCACATAGGACTAGTCATTTACTATTGGATTTACTATTGGATATTACCATTAGAGCTCAGAGATCCTATTTACAAAGAGAGATTGTTTTTTGTTTGAGTGTAGACTTTGGATTCACATCACATGTTAGCTGTGTAGGCTACTCTCCAGTTTATTTTACGGCAAATCTTCCTTCTGTGGCCCTGTCTGGTTTACAGAGCAGCAATATATACATATATATATATATATATATATATATATATATATATATATATATATATATATATATATATATATATATATATATATATATTATGATAGCTAAAACCACTAATACTTTGGTTAGAAAGATATGGACTTCTCTAAAACTGGAACCACAATAAATTTAAAAGGATCTTGATCCTCCCCTTCTACCTCGAAACAGCACCTTAAATCCAGTCATTAATAGATTACAGAATGCATATTTAAGTACTTGTATAGATAAAAGAGCAGCAACATGAGAAATTGTCAAATAACATCGCTGACTAAATGCTGATGATCCAATGATAAAGCCTTTAAGAGTCAGTAGGAGCATCATAAGGAGCAGAGTCAGCATTCCTGGGCATTCTGGAAAGCACTAGGAGGTGGAGGTGCGTTACAGATCACAATGGGTTTGGTGTTTGTACCATTGTGATCGTGACCTGAGCACAACGCCAGGTGGAGACAGTCCCTGAAAGCCCCTGCGCAGAACGAGAACAGAGGGGTCATGCTGTCCGCCCCCAGGAAAGACACCAGGCCCCCTGGGAAACTACATAGCACCCCAATACGGCTGAAGTGTTTTGTGACAGGCAGCTGGTGGGGCACCCCACTGTGCCAGGCTGTGTACTCCCCATCAAAGAACTCCAAAGCCCAGGAGTCAGAGCCACGGCCCAGCCAACAGTCCTCAGCTCGGCCCTTGCGGGAGATGGTGGGGTAGGTGAGGCCCAGCTCCCAGTACGTCTTACCAGCCACGTCTATCTCCCAGTAGTGACGCCCAGAGCTGTAGCCCTGCAGGCTGATCACGTTGAGGGTGGTGTCAAAGCGGCCCGGGAGCTCTGGTAGTTCCTGCCAGGTGTCTGTGTAGGTGGCACTGTCACCGCGCGGGGAAATTATCAGCTTAGGGTGCGCTGTCTCTGGGTCCAGGGAAACCTCTGTGGAATCTGGGGACAGATGTGTATTTTTACCATGAGAAATTACAATATTTAAAAGAAAATATTCTCACTGGCTGGGTGTGGCGAGCCATAACCGCTTTGTGCTGATAAAAATGTAAAAATCACAGTTTTAGGTTTTAAAATCAAATCAGATTTAATTTGTCACATGCACCGAATACAACGTGTGCAGACTTTACAGTGAAATGCATGCTTACTAGCCCTTCCTATTGATGCAGAGTTTAAAAATATTGATACAAAGAAAAATAGTAACACAAGGAATAAAATACACAAGAATGGATCTACAGTTATATACAGGGAGTACCAGTACGAGATCAATGTGCAGGGTTACAAGGTGTTTGAGGTAGATATATACAGTGCCTCCGGAAAGTATTCAGAACCCTTGACTTTTTCCACATTTTGTTGTGTTACAGCCTGAATTGAAAATAGATTAAATTGAGATTTTGTGTCACTGGCCTACACACAATACCCCATTATGTCAAAGTGGACTCATCCCCAGTAATGAACTGGGCTGTCCGCACCACCCTATTTAGCACTTGGCAGTGCACATGACAAACCAAGCTGTGATGCAGCCAGTCAAGATACCCCTGATGGTGCAGCTGTAGAATTTGTTGGGGATCTGGGGGACCATGCCAAATATTTTCAGCCTATTATGCCCTCTTCTTGACAGTGCGAGTGTGTGTGGACCACGTTCAGTCCTTAGTGATGTGGACACCAAGGAACTTGAAGCTCTTGACCAGCCCTGTCAATGTGTATGGGGATGTGCTATCCCCTCTTTCCCCTATAGTCCACGATCAGCTTCTTGGTCTTACTGACTTTGAGGGAGAGGTTGTGCTGGCACCACACTGCCAAGTCTCTTACTTCCTCCCTGTAGGCTGTCTCATCGCCTTCGGTGAGACACTGTTGTGTCATCAGACAAATTGATGATGGAGTCATGCGTGGCCAATCAGTTGTGGGTGAACAGGGAGTACTAGAGGGGACTAAGCACACAACCCTGAGGGACACCCTGTTCAGGGTCAGCGTGGAGGAGGTGTTGTTGCCTACCCTTACCACCTGAGGGTGACCCTTCAGGAAATCCAGGATCCAGTTGTAGAGGGAGGTGTTCAGTTCCAGGGTCCCCAGCTTGGTGATGAGCTTGGAGGGAACTATGGTGTGGACACTGAACTGTATGACAGCATTCTAACATAGTTATTTCCCCTCTTGTCCCGGTGGGAGAGGGCAGTGTGAGGTTGAGATGGCGTTTTTAGGTTCAAAAACATGCTGCATGTTAAAATGGCTTACCCACACATACATTATAGATGTAACACATCTATAACGAAATAACTCTGACAGACCTCTGGGTGTAAAAAAAGAACCTGCCTATTTCACTTCAAGTGTAATTGACATCACATCTTATGAATGAAATCATTAAAAATAAAAAGACTTCATGGAATACTAAGGGAACTCACAGCTCTTGATGAGTCTCTTGGTGATGGGGGTCTGGGAGCGTATGAGTAGCAGCATGTTGTTGGTGAGGCTGAGGATCTGGTCAGCTTTAGGCTCATCCAAGTTCACTTTGCTGGGATCTGTCCTGCTCAGCAGATCTATCACTCTGGGTGAGAGAAGACAGACATCAATATTTACTGCAGGAGCCATCACATGAACAGTGACAGTTCATGATCAATAATGACGATTGAAAACACATTTGTCAATAACAGGTTTCCCTACAAAGATTTGTATCTGATCTGCATGTGGTATAAGAAACAAAAAATGTATCTGGATCAAATGACATACCTGCCAACTATCTCAGTGTCCTGCAGAAGATGTGTAGGAAATAAAGATAGTGACAATGAATAGGCAGTTCACAATATGTACATATCATAGTTACATCCATCATCAATATCCATTGAATGAGTTCATGTTAAATAGAACCGAAGAGCCAAATCACCAGTGAATAAGGCAGTAGAAAGTCCTTCTGGGCCAGCTCAGCTGTGAGCCTGGCCAGATCCTGCTCTATCTCCTGAATGATGGTGCAGTTCTTCTCCATCAGGTCCTCCAGGGCTGTGACTGCAGCTCTCTCCTCCATCTCCAGGTGGGTTAGAGTCATCCCCAGGTCCTCATCCAGAACCCTCTGGATGTCCTCATACTTCTTCCTTATACTCTCCCTCATTGCTGATGACTTTTTCTGGTTGGGTGACACAGACTCAATCAGTGTGAGTGTCATTGCAACATATCCCATCTTAGAGCTTCAAATGCTACCATGCTTTGAGAGTTTTTCAGCACAAATAGACACCATTGAAATATAGATATGAGATGTGACCACAGAAATATAAAGCAACACTTCCTTTTAAGGGATTCTTACAGTGTAATTGCATGGATAATTACTCTGTGAGAAGCATTGAAGTTAATTGTAATAACTCACAGGTACACTGTAATATCAACAGGTCATCAATTGCATTCTGTAATTGTGGAGGTGTAACAACGAATGCATGTTACAATGCTAAAAATGGTCAAGTTTTCACTAACTTCACCAGTGTTTTGTTTCTTCTCAGCTTCATCTGAGGGTATAATCTCTTGTGGACACATGCGCTGGGTGTCCCGAGATGACATAAACTCTGATTTCCTATCTGTGAATGCACACTCTTCAAAACGTCCACTCAATATTGTTGCTAGCACTTGCCCCCAAAAAGTGTACCATCTGGATTAACTTCTTGGTGACAGGGGGCAGTATATTCACATCCAGATGAAATGCATGCCAAAATTCAACTACCTGCTACTCATCCCCAGAAGATAAGATATGCATATAATTAGTAGATTTGGATAGAAAACACTCTGAAATTAAAACTGTTTAAATCATATCTGTGAGTATAACAGAACTTATTTAGCAGGCGAAACCCCGAGGACAAACCATTCAGATTTTTGTTTTTGTTGAGGTCACTCTCTTTTCAATGAGATTTCATTGGGAATCCAGATTTCTAAGGGACCTTCTTGCAGTTACTATCGCTTCCACTGGATGTCAACTGTCTTTAGAAATTGGTTGAGGTTATTCCTTTGTGTAATGTAGAAGTACGGCCATCTTGAACGAGGGTCACTTGAAGTGTACTGTTAGATAGAGGCGCGTCACCAGAAAGCTAACTACAGTTTGTTTTCCTCCTGTATTGAACACAGATTATCCCGTCTTCAATTTTATCAATTATTTACGTTAAAAAATACCTAAAGTTGTATTACAAAAGTAGCATGAAATGTTTTGGCAAAGTTTACAGGTAACTTTTGGAACCGGTGTTTTTCTGGATCAAACGCGCCATAATATATATCGAATTAGTCGAACAAAAGGACCATTTCTGATGTTTATGGGACATATTGGAGTGCCAACAAAAGAAGCTTGTCAAAGGTAAGGCATGATTTATATTTTTATTTCTGCGTTTTGTGTCGCGTCGCGCCTGCAGGGTTGCAATATGGTTTCTCTCTTTGTTTACGGAGATAATAGCATTGTTTGCTTTCCCCGAAAAGCCTTTTTGAAATCTGACATGTTGGCTGGATTCACAACAAGTGAAGCTTTAATTTGCTATCTTGTATCTGTGATTTAATGAAAGTTAGATTTTTATAGTATTTCCTCATCAATCTACACACAATACCCTATAATGACAAAGCATAAAGCAGGTTTTTAGAAATGTCTACAAATTTATAAAAAATGTAATACAAAAATACCTGAATACCTAAGTATTCAGAACCTTTGCTATGAGACTCAAAATTGAGCTCAGGTGCATCCTGTTCCCATTGATCATCATTGAGATGTTTCTACAACTTGATTGGAGTCCACCTGTGCTAAATTCAATTGATTGGACATCATTTTTAAAGGCACACACCTGTCTACAGGTCCTACAGTTGACAGTGCATGTCAGAGAAAAAACCAAGCCACGAGGTCGAAGGAATTGTCCGCTAAGCTATAGGACTGTTTTGCTAGTACAGACTGGAATATGTTCCGGGATTCTTCCGATGGCATTGAGGAGAACACCAGTGCATCGATAACGTCATCCCCACAGTTACCGTATGTACATAAATCCCTCTATGACCTCCGACGAACCATCAAACAGGCAAACTGTGAATACAGGACTAAGATTGAATCGTACTACACCGGCTCTGATGTTCGTTGGATGTGGCAGGGCTTGCAAACTACTACGGACTATAAAGGGAAGCACAGCCGCGAGCTGCCCAGTTACACAAACCTACCAGACGAGCTAAATAACGTCTATGCTAGCTTTGAGGCAAGCAGCACTGAAGCATGCATGAGAGCATCAGCTGTTCCAGATGACTGTGTGATCAAGTCCTTCGTAGCCGATGTGAGTAAGACATTTAAACAGGTCAACATTCACAAGTCCGCAGGGCCAGATGGATTACCAGGACGTGTACTCTGAGCATGCGCTGACCAATTGGCAAGTGTCTTCACTAACATTTTAAACCTGTCCCTGACCGAGTTTGTAATAGCAACATGTTTCAAGCAGACCACCATAGTCCCTGTGCCAAAGAACACCAAGGTAACCTGCCTAAATGACTACCGACCCATAGCACTCACGTCTGTAGCCATGAAGTGCTTTGAAAAGCTGGACATGGCTCACATCAACACTATTATCGCAGAAACCCGAGACCCACTCCGATTTGCATACCGCCCCAACAGATCCACAGATGATGCAATCTCTATTGCACTCCACACTACCCTTTCCCACCTAGACAAAAGGAACACCTATGTGAGAATGCCATTCATTGACTACAGCTCAGCGTTCAAAACCATAGTGCCCTCAAAGCTCATCACTAAACTAAGGACTCTGGGACTAAATACCTCCCTCTACAACTGGATCCTGGACTTCCTGACAGGCCGCACCATGGTGGTAAGGGTAGGTAACAACACATCTGCCATTTTGGTCCTCAACACAGGGCCTCTCAGGAGTGAGTGCTCAGTCCCCTCCCGTACTCCCTGATTACCCATGACTGCATGGCCAAGTACAACTCCAACACCATCATTAAGTTTGCCGACAACACAACATTTGTAGGCCTGATCACTGACAACGATGAGATAGCCTATAGGGGGGTGGTCAGAGACCTGGCAGTGTGGTGCTAGGATAACAACCTCTCCCTCAAAGTGACCAAGACAAAGGAGATGATTGTGGACTACAGAAAAAGGAAGACAGAGTACGCCCCCATTCTCCTTGACAGGGCTGTACTGGAGCAGGTTGAGAGCTTCAAGTTCCTTGGTGTCCACATCACCAACAAACTATCATGGTCCAAACACACCAAGACAGTCGTAAAGTTCTACAGCTGCACCATCGAGCGTATCCTGACTGGTTACATCACCACCTGGTATGGCAGCTGCTCAGCCCCCTCAAGGCAATACAGAGGGTAGTGCGTACGGCCCAGTACATCACTGGGGCCAAACTTCCTACCATCCAGGACCTCTATACCAGGGACACCCAAAAAATTGCCATGTACTCCAGCCACCCTAGTCGTAGACTGTTCTCTCTGCTACTGCACGGCAAGCGGTACCGGAATGCCAAGTCTAGGTCAAAAGGCTTCATAACAGCTTCTACCCCCAAGTCATAAGACTATTGAATAGTTAATCAAATGGCTATCTGGACTATTTGCATTGTCCCCACCCCACCCTCCATTTTTACGCAGCTGCTACTCTCTGTTTATTTTCCATGCATAGTCACTTTACCTCTACCTACATGTACACATTACGTCAATTACTTCAATTAACCGGTGCCCCCGCACATTGACTCTGTACCGGAACCCCATGTATATAGCCACACTGCTGTTATTTTATTGTTGCTCCTTAATTTTTTGTTATATTTCTTCTTCTTTTCTCTTAAAACTGCATTGCCAGTTAAATGCTTGTAAGCGTTTCACTGTAAGGTCTACACCTGTTGTATTTGGTGCATGTGACAAATAAAATGTGATTTGATTTGTTTTGATTTGAACTCTGAGACAGGATTGTGTCGAGGCACAGATCTGGGGAAGGGAACCAAAAAATATTCTGCAGCATTGATCCCCAAGAAGGTTCCCAAGAACACAGTGGCCTCCATCATTCTTAATAACCTCTCTGGGATAGGGTCTAGTTTCCTGAATTTCTGTCTGACTGACGTGCCCAAAGTAAACGGCCTGTTACTCAGGCCCAGAAGCCAGAGTAACAGAGTGTTACGGTTTTCTTCTAGTGAAGGAGAAGCGGACCAAAATGCGGCGTGGTAATTTTCATACATGTTTAATGAACGAATAAACATGAACAATACAAAACAACAAACGTGAAAACCTAAACAGCCTATCTGGTGACAACAAACACAGAGACAGGAACAATCACCCACGAAACACTCAAAGAATATGGCTGCCTAAATATGGCTCTTAATCAGAGACAACAACAAACACCTGCCTCTGATTGAGAACCACTCCAGACAGCCATAGACTATGCTAGATACCCCCACTAAGTCACAAACCCGATACCTAACAAAACCCCAAGACAAAACACACCACAATAAACCCATGTCACACCCTGACCTGACCAAATAAATGAAGACAAAACCAATCTACTTCGACCAGGGCATGACACAGAGTAACAAAATGCATATAATAATGGTATCATTGGATATAAAACACTTCGAAATTTCTAAAACTGTTAAAATAATGTCTGAGACTATAACAGAATTGATATGGCAGGTGAAAATCGGAAGAAAAAACAACCAAAATATTTTTTCTTAAAATGGAATGCTACCTGCCCTATTAGGGAACCCTTGTCTCTAGTGGGTACCAGTACTATGGTGAGTCAGAATGGGAGTTCCCTAATTCCCATCACCCACACACCCCTTTTTGCTTTTGTGCTGTGGGGAGACCAATCTATGTCTCTCCGAGTGCTCATTGACTCTGGGGCTGATGAAAGTTTTGTGGATGCCACGATAGCTTCGAAGCTTGGAATTCCCATTCAACCTCTCTCTGTGCCCATGGATGCTAGGGCACTGGATGGCCGCTTTATAGGGGAAGTCACCCATAGTACTGTGCCCGTTCAATTACGGGTTTCTGGCAACCACAGTGAGACAATAGTTCCATGTTCCGGTTGTTTTGGGATTTTCTTGGCTTCAGAAGAACAATCCAAAGATAGATTGGAGCCCATTTTGCCATTCCCACTGCCTTCAAGCAGCCCAGCCTTCCTCAAGTCATCTTTCTCTTGATGTTAGCAAGCCTGTGGATGTCTCTGCTATCCCGACAGAATACCATGACCTCGTGGAAGTGTTCAGTAAGGCACGTGCTACTTCCCTTCGCCCGCACCATCCTTATGATTGTGCCATTAATCTTCTCCCAGGCACTACAACACCTCGGGGTCGATTGTATTCTCTGTCTGGACCAGAGACCACAGCTATGGAGGAGTACATAGAGGAGTCTCTGGTCACTGGGGCCGTCCGTCCATCTGCATCTCCTGCCGGCACAGAGATTTTCTTTGTGGAGAAGAAGGACAAGACCCTGCATCCATGCATTGACTACCGGGTACTTAATGACGTTACTGCCAAGAATCGTTACCCCCTAACCTCTCCTCGGCGTTTGAACCTCTCCTGGGGGACACCATATTTTCTAAGTTGGACATTCAAAATGCCTACCACCTGGTTCGGATACCTGAGGGGGATGAGTGGAAGACAGCCTTCAACACAGCCAGTGGAAATTATACCAGGTCAATTATACCAGGTCAGTACCAGGTCATGCCATTTGGACTCACCAACGCCCCCGCTGTTTTCCAGGTTTTGGTCAATAATGTGCTTCGGGACATGCATGTGTTCTTACATGTGTTCATGTACCTTGACGACATCCTGTTTTTTCCCCCGATCTGCACAAGAACATGTTCTTCATGTCAGACAGGTCCTTCAACTCCTCCTGGAGAACCAACTGTTCGAGAAGTGTGAGTTCCACTGCTCTACAATCACCTTTCTGGGATATGTCATTGCTGAGGGCAATGTTCAGATGGATCCAGAAAAGTTGAAAGCAGTGGTGGATTGGCCTCAACCAACATCCAGCGAGCGGTTTCTTGGTTTTTCAAACTTCTACCGTCGTTTCATTCGGGACTACAGCACCCTGTCAGCCCCCCTCTCGGCACTCACCTCTCCAAAGGTACCGTTCAAATGGTCTCCAGCTGTTGACAAAGCCTTTGTGGACCTGAAGCATCGGTTTACAACAGCACCCGTCCTCATCCATCCGGACCACTCGCGTCAATTTGTGGTGGAAGTGGATGCTTCGGATGTTGGAGTGGGGGCCATCCTGTCCCAGCGATCAGCCCAGGACCAGACGCTTCATCCCTGTGCCTTCCTGTCCCATCGTCTCAATCCTTGTGAAAGGAACTACGATGTTGGCAACCGAGAACTCCTGGTGGTGAAGATGGCGTTGGAAGAGTGGAGGCCTGGCTGGAAGGAGCAGAACAGCCAATCCTGGTCTGGTCCGACCATAAATACCTGGAAAATCTCCGTACAACCAAGCGCCTTAACTCCAGGCAGGCCTGGTGGGCCCTCCTGTTCACCAGATTTAACCATCTCCTACCGCCTAGGGTCAAAGAATGTGAAGCCTGATGCCCTCTCCCGCCTATACAGTTCCTCTGCCACACCCTCAAACTCTGAAACCATTCTCCTTACCTCATGCCTTGCTGCCACTGTGGATTAGGGTATTTAGAATCTGGTCCATGAGGCACAACGCTCCCAGCCTGGACCTGAAGGGGGAATGACAAAACGGCCATTTGTCCCTAATCCAGTCAGCTCCCGGGTCCTGGAATGGGCTCATTCCTCCAGACTGACCTGTCATCCAGGGTCCCGTCATACACTATGCTTCCTCCAACAACATTTCTGGTGGCCCACCTTCGTTGTCGCATGGAGTGTGTGCTCAGAATCAAGACTCCACGGCAAGCTCCTTCAGGCCTCCTTCAGTCACTACCGGTGCCTCATCAAATCAAATCAAATTTTATTTGTCACATACACATGGTTAGCAGATGTTAATGCGAGTGTAGCAAAATGCTTGTGCTTCTAGTTCCGACAACGCAGTAATAACCAACAAGTAATCTAGCTAACAATTCCAAAACTACTACCTTATACACACAAGTGTAAAGGGATAAAGAATATGTACATAAAGATATATGAATGAGTGATGGTACAGAGCGGCATAGGCAAGATGCAGTAGATGGTATCGAGTACAGTATATACATATGAGATGAGTATGTAAACAAAGTGGCATAGTTTAAAGTGGCTAGTGATACATGTATTACATAAAGATGCAGTAAATGATATAGAGTACAGTATATAAGTATACATATGAGATAAATAATGTAGGGTATGTAAACATTATATTAAGTAGCATTGTTTAAAGTGGCTAGTGATATATTTTACATCAATTCCCATCAATTCCCATTATTAAAGTGGCTGGAGTTGAGTCAGTGTGTTGGCAGCAGCCACTCAATGTTAGTGGTGGCTGTTTAACAGTCTGATGGCCTTAAGATAGAAGCTGTTTTTCAGTCTCTCGGTCCCAGCTTTGATGCACCTGTACTGACCACGCCTTCTGGATGATAGCGGGGTGAACAGGCAGTGGCTCGGGTGGTTGTTGTCCTTGATGATCTTTATGGCCTTCCTGTGACATCGGGTGGTGTAGGTGTCCTGGAGGGCAGGTAGTTTGCCCCCGGTGATGCATTGTGCAGACCTCACTACCCTCTGGAGAGCCTTATGGTTGTGGGCGGAGCAGTTGCCGTACCAGGCGGTGATACAGCCCGACAGGATGCTCTCGGTTGTGCATCTGTAGAAGTTTGTGCGTGCTTTTGGTGACAAGCCGAATTTCTTCAGCCTCCTGAGGTTGAAGAGGCGCTGCTGCGCCTTCTTCACGATGCTGTCTGTGTGGGTGGACCAATTCAGTTTGTCTGTGATGTCTACGCCGAGGAACTTAAAACTTACTACCCTCTCCACTACTGTTGCATCGATGTGGATAGGGGGGTGTTCCCTCTGCTGTTTCCTGAAGTCCACAATCATCTCCTTAGTTTTGTTGACATTGAGTTTGAGGTTATTTTCCTGACACCACACTCCGAGGGCCCTCACCTCCTCCCTGTAGGCCGTCCCGTCGTTGTTGGTAATCAAGCCTATCACTGTTGTGTCGTCCGCAAACTTGATGATTGAGTTGGAGGCGTGCGTGGCCACGCAGTCGTGGGTGAACAGGGAGTACAGGAGATGGCTCAGAACGCACACTTGTGGGGCCCCAGTGTTGAGGATCAGCGGGGTGGAGATGTTGTTACCTACCCTCACCACCTGGGGGCGGCCCGTCAGGAAGTCCAGTACCCAGTTGCACAGGGCGGGGTCGAGACTCAGGGTCTCGAGCTTGATGACGAGTTTGGAGGGTACTATGGTGTTAAATGCTGAGCTGTAGTCGATGAACAGCATTCTCACATAGGTATCCTCTTGTCCAGATGGGTTAGGGCAGTGTGCAGTCTCATATATCTCTCTGTCACTGGGCTCCCTCTGTCTGATGGCAACAAGGTCATTCTGACGGTAGTCGATCGGTTCTCCAAGGCCGCCCATTTCATCCCTCTCCCCAAACTACCTTCTGCCAAGGAGACAGCCCAGCATGTCTTCCGGATACATGGACTCCAGTAGATATGGTCTCCGATCGGGGTTCTCATCTCAGTTCTGGAAGCCATTCTGAAAACTTATTGGGTCGTCGGCCAGTCGGTCATCCGGATTCCATCCCAAAACTAACAGTCAGTCGGAGCGAGCCAACCAAGACCTGGAGACCACGTTAAGGTGCCTGGTCTCAACAAACCCAACTACCTGGAGCCGTCAACTGGTCTGGGTGGAGTATGCCGGAACACCCTTCCCAGTTCTGCCACGGGACTCTCCCCTTTCGAGTGCTCCATGGGGTATCAGCCTCCACTCTTCCCGGAACAAGAGCAGGAGGTCAGCGTACCCTTGGCCCAGATATTTGTCTACCGCTGTCGACGTACCTGTAAAAGATCCAGGGCTGCTATTCTCAAGACCAACTACAAGTATCGTCGACAAGCGATCCATCGCCGGACCTCAGGTCCCCGCTACCTCATTGGGCAGAGGGTATGGCTTTCCACTCGGGATCTGCCCCTTCGGGTAGAGTCTCACAAGCTGTCTCCCCGGTTCATTGGTCCTTTTCCCATCTCCAAAGTCCTGAGCTCCACTGCTGTCCGTCTTGTGTTACCCCCGTACAATCTGATTCACTCTACCTTCCATGTGTCTAGGATTAAGCCCATGTCTCACAGTCCTTTGTTTTCTGTCTCCAGGCCCCCCGGGTTATCGGTGGGCATCCAGCGTATACGGTGACGCGCCTCCTGAAGGTTCGATCATGGGGCAGGGGTTTCCAGTACCTGGTTGACTGGGTTATGGCCCGGAGGAGAGGTGCTGGGTCCCGGCTAAAGACATCTTGGACCCGGGCCTTCATTGCCGATTTCCACCGCCGACACCATGGTCAGCCAGGTGGGGGTGGTACTGTCACGCCCTGATCTGTTTCACCTGTTCAGGTGATTGTCTACACCCCCCCCCCAGGTGTTGCTTATTTTCCACAGTGTATTTATCCCTGTGTTTCCTGTCTCTCAGTGCCAGTTCGTCTTGCATGTTTAGTCAAGTCATCCAGTGTGTTTTTCCCATACTCCTTTATATATATATATATATATATATATATATATATATATATATATATATATATATATATATATATATATAATGACACATTATATTATGACACATGAAATAAACTCTTTATAGCGTTTCATTAACATTTTAGAGGTGATAAGTTGAACAGATCGGGCATTTCCCACGCGGCTTATCTCCCCCTTTCCCTATCACGCAGTAGGTTTCACTTCCACATCCATCATTTAAAAAAAAGAAGGCTCATTGCCTTCTTCAATCATGCAGTGACGATGAAGGTCTCGTCAATGATTTTGCTGGAAAGGGGAGAAATTGTGCTTTACAATTGTATTCATATTACAGTTGACGTGGAAGTATTACGTTCTTGGGGCGCTAAAATAAGGTAAATTGTACGTTACAGCACGATGTACAGAAGTGTGTTAGCTTACAGTACATTGAAAAGGACTTTACGTTACTCATAGTGTGACACAAGTAGCAAGCTAGCTAACTAACGATAACATGCTGGTTGTGTCTCACGTAATACCCTTGAGGTACCGATACCCTGAGAACAATGTTCAAGGAAGATTAGACCATAGAGCCCAGCTAACGTTAGCTAGCTAGTTAACTGGCGAGTAGCGACCATAGCATAGCTAGATTTACAGATTTAGGTAGCTAGCTAGTCAAGGTTAGAGAACTCACCATATTGCATTGAAGGTCTATTCTGTAGATAGTAACTAGCTAGCTAAATAGCCTAGAGAAGTTACGATTATCTAGCTACAGTTAACTAGCTAGCATAACAAACACAGCTGTTGGCTATGCCAACAGAGACCTGGCCGGGTGGTGCCAGAATAACAATCCTTCAACGTAACCAAGACTAAGGAGATGACTGTGGACTACAGGAAAAGGAGGACCAAGCATGCCCCCATTCTCATCGGCGGGGCTGTAGTGTAGCAGGTTGAGAGCTTCCAGTTCCTTGGTGTCCACATCACCAACAAATTAAAATGGTCCAAATACACCAAGACAGTTGTGAAGCGGGCACGTCAAAGTCTATTCCCCCTCAGGAACCTAAAAAGATTTGGCATAGGTCCTGAGCTCCTCAAAAGGTTCTACAGCTGCAACATTGAGAGCATCCTGACTGGTTACATCACTGCCTGGTACAGCAATGGCTCGGCCTCCGACCGCAAGACACTACAGAGGGTAGTGCGTACGGCCCAGTACATCACTGGGGCTTAGCTATCTGCCATCCAGAACCTCTACACCAGGCGGTGTCAGAGGAAGGCCCTAAAAATTGTCAAAGACCCCAGCCACCCCAGTCATAGATTGTTCTCTCTACTACCGCATGGGAAGCGGTACCGGATTGCCAAGTCTAGGACAAAAAGGCAGGTAATCAAATGGCTACCTGGACTATTTGCATTGTGTGCCACCCTCCAACCGCAGTTTTACGCTGCTGCTACTCTCTGTTTATTATATATGCATAGTCACTTTAACTATACATTCATGTACTGTACATACTACCTCAATTGGCCCGACCAACCAGTGCTCCCTCATATTGTCTAACCGGATTATCTGCACTGTGTCCCGCCACCCGCCAACCCCTCTTTTACGCTACTGCTACTCTCTGTCCATCATATATGCATAGACAATTTAACCATATCTACATGTACATGCTACCTCAATCAGCCTGACTAACAGGTGTGTGTATGTAGCCTCGATACTTTTATAGCCTCGCTACTGTTATTTTTCACTGTCTTTTTAGTGTTGCTTTTATTTCTTTACTTACCTATTGTTCACCTAATACCTTCTTTGCACTATTGGTTAGAGCCTGTAAGTAAGCATTTCACAAAGCAAACGTTGATTTATTGACGATGTGCACTGAGAATACTTTCAAGAGAACTGGGAACTCAGAAAAAAAGTCAAATCATGACATCAGTGATCTTCAGGTCAGAAAGTCGGAGCTCTTGAAAGATGCCACAGTTTCCAACTTTGAATTCCGAGTTGGATAACCGTTCAAACAGATTTTCCCCAGTTGGAGCTTGTTTTTTTTTACAGAGTTCAGAGTTTCGTTGAAACCACTGAAGTCTGAGATTTCCGAGTTCCAAGTGGTCTTGAATGCGGCATGACCTTCTAGAACCATTTGTCGTTATTTCAGATGCGTAGATCTTGACCTTGATCATTACATAATAACTTAATCCCTGGTATAAATAAATAATTGCATCAATTGTATCCCATCCAAAAGTGAAAATGTTCCTCAACAGTGAAAACCTTGCAAGGTTACATGATGAAATAAAAGTTGTCTTATGAACATTTTAAGTGCATTTATAAACCATTGTTCCGCCAACCTTAATAGGCTTTCAATTTGTCAAGCACGAATGACTATCTCACAATTTTAACCATAACTGTTTATTCATGTGTCTAAAAATGTTTGGTTAAAATAATCTACCGATTGTCAAATACACCATTAATTGACTTAACAATTGAAAGTAATGTGAACTTGTTTTATTCATTGGGGCTAAAGACTACAGAGCCATTTATTGTGTCAGAGTTGTGTCAGTCAATGAAGTGGTTGATTTTAAATTAGCTAACTAATCACATGGTTTGTGCAGGCTGAAATATAGTGCTTTGGGATATTTGATTGGGATGCTATCGGAAACGTTAAGATTTGTAACAAGCATGGTAACAAGTGTTCATTGTTACACCTCTGTAATTACAGACTGTTTTACCTCCAGTTACATGTTGTTATTACAGTTTAACTATGTATTATTACAGTTAATTACAATACTTGTTACATACTTGTTACAAGGAAGTGTTACCAAATATAAATTCTAGAAGGGCCGAAGCCCCTCAGACCCCAACAATTTCACTGGAACTCTCATGTGTGCGTTTAATATGACTAACATGGTAGTGTGATGCGTCTGACCTCTGTTCACACAGATTAATCGCCATGCTGTTAATTTACTTACAGTGATTTCAGTTTGCTTTGTGCTTAATTTCTTCATTCGGAACTTCACTGCTTCTCTTTGCCTCTTCAGACATTCCTGGTGCTTCAACAGCATCTCCTGGAGAGAGAAGGTTTCAGAATAACAAAAAAAAAGAGCCAAGATGGATCCCGCCAAATTCCCTCTTTTGAAGCACAGTAGCACACACCTGAGCCTGGGTCTTCATCTCCATGGTCTTACTCTAAGGGAGATGATCAGTTATACCAATGACGAAGAGCTCGGCAAATGATGCTGCCAAGTGAAGTTGTAATAAGCCAAAGACTTTTAGTCCTGTGTCAGTTAGTCTTAAATCAGTAGAGTCTACTCTCATTCACGTCCATCTCTTGTGTCTGTCTGAATCTGTCTCTCTTCCTCTGTTTATAGAATGGCCTGTCTCATACATACCATACCTCTGGAGCAGCAGAGTGATTTAAGACACAGGCACCTGGCCCTCTTTAACAATCCCATGCCTCCCTAGTGTCACAAGGTTAGGTGCCAGAGCATAGTGGATAGTGTTGTGTCCGTATAAATAGAATCACTAGAACAGACATGGCCCATTCATTGAGCCAGATTGGGTGTATCCATGAGGGTGCTATCAAATTGCTGTGGTCTGAGGGGATTATCCATTCTAGTCATTCTATTTCTATGGTTATGTCAGTGGGTCCCTTTTTCTCTGCCTTGGAAAGTATTCACCTTGAGCTGTCTGTCCAACTCACTCAAACACGCTATCCTGTAAATTACTCCAGACAGACCATGCAGGTCATCAGGCATCTGTCTTCTAAGTTCCAGTGTCATTGTTGTAACCCTTTTCCATTATTCTAGCTTTGGATTGGTCAACCTTTGCCAATGGAAATCACTAGACGACAATGTGACATCCATCCTGATGTCACAGCTCTCCATTGACCATGCTATTTAATCCAGGACTAGGGTTAATCTGTGTCCGGGAAACCAACCCTATACGCAATGTATAACATTGAAAATACTTGTGTAAATTGATCCCTGGCAAATGACTGTAAATAATATGTTTACATTCATGGTATGAGGTGCTGTAAGCAGGCTATAAGCTAACAGAGATTTTCTATCCAATTTGATACACAGATAATCTTTAGCAACACTGTGTTTTCTCCATTCATACTTTGATTCATACCATACTTCAAAACTATAGGCCTTCTATGAGCCTGGGTGTGTGTGTATCTGTATGTGCGTGTTTGAGAGAGAGACAGACAGACAGCTCCATGGGTGTCTGCCTCTTTATTGCCTCTTTAAGTCCAGGAAGTCCCCCGAGTACACTATGCCTGATTGGTCCCATAAAACTTGACAGGAGAGTCCGCATACTACCTCACACACTGTGTTTATTTGTTTAATAGCTGAGAGGAGATAAACTAATACAGGTGATACCTTTGGTGTATCATACACAGGGATTTAAAGCTTTATTTTTGCTTATATTTCAATACAACAAATGGCAGTGTGGGTTTCATTTATAAAACATTTTAAATACATTTTTTTTTTACATTTAATGTTGTATTTTTTGGGGTGGTGTTTGTTGAATTTTTGTGAGTGAAATAGGAATTGCTTCTCCAATTTAACCAACGGAAAACTAAATTGGGTCGTTTTCATGGGAGCCTGATAGGATAAAGTGTTTTGTTGAAGAGGCTACCTGGGTCATATTTAATAGGCATCAAATGGAAGAAAACAAACTGAAATAGGGAGGGACTACTTGGACTTGTCCATGCTCATTTCAGTTTCCCATTACAGAACATTTTAAAATGTTGCATGCCCTAATGAATATAACCCGGATCTATATGGAAACCACATTATATTGTTTTGATTGATGACTTTTCCAGACTCTGATGCCAGTGAGAGTAACATGGTTAGGTGCTAAGGCAAGCTGAGCAGTGTTTGAAGATTTGGACTCATATTATGTACTAGAGCCATAAAGAAATGGCAAGACCCAATATTTCCATGATGAAGACTGTAAGCCATTTGATTTGACGCCAACACGGGTCTAAAATGTTTCAGCCAAAATGAGGGCAAGCTGACCATTGACTTATGAAGCTGACAGACAAACATTCCAGTTTCGCATGTGAAGAACATGTTCCATTTGGTGCCATGAGATTAAAGAAAAGGGAAAGAAAGTAAAAGCAGCTCCATTCAAAGCAAAGCGAAAAACAAAACAAAAAACAAGCGCAGCAGTAAAAAAACAAAAAAACATGACCTAATTTATAATTCTTTCTCATTCTTTTTAATTTTTGAACACTCAAGAAATGGGTTTAATTCTGTTTCCTTGTAGCATCTATCAGTTCGTTAATTATGTATTCAGTTCGTAGAGGAAGTATAGAGTAAAAAGAGTCCATTTCGTTGCTTCCTTGAACATGTCAAAAAAGAGGGAAAGGGGGAAAATCAAAACAAATCCTACATCTATGTTACAGTGGTAGAGTAGATTGCTATCTTATGGGATGGGATGAGTGCATGCTGCTCTGACTGCTAGAAGAGCTTGGCCTTCTTTTTCATGTTGTTGCGTTTCCACAGTGGAAGCCTGTCAAATTCCTGGATCTCCATCCCAAAGATGTCAAAGAACGTTTCTGGGGCTAAGTGGCGCTAGAGTGAGAAGAGAGGTTGAGAAAAGAAGGAAGGGGGAGGGGTATGTTGTGGTTAGCATTTACGCTCCTATAAAGTCATTGATAAACTCTCAAGAATCTATATGGAGCTATGGAGTCTGTACTTTCCTCACTAGGTTTTTGTGTAGCATTCATGCACACAAAGTAGACAATCGAGTATCTATCATCACATGCAGAAATCAAATGATACCTCCAGTCTTGTTCTGTCCACCTCCCTGGGCAGTTTAGCTCGCCCTCTACTGGTTATCGTGAGCATTTCATATGGTACAACCTTCAAAGGGAGACACTTATGTCAGTAATGGAAAGGGTCTGTGCTATCTAGGCTCCTTGGAACGTCCCTACCCTATCCCCTTACCTTAGCCTCTACCTATAACCCTTACTTAACCTTAACCCCAACCCTTACCGTAACCTTTTAAAATGTCAACTTCAATGGGGTAGGGAAGTCCCAAGGATCCCGGATAGCAAAGTTCGTAAAGGAAGGCAATACTGAATCAAGCTTCAAAAGGAAACTGTTGAAAGATAGACCAAGGGGCCATCACAACTGACTGAGGACCCCATTCAATCGAACGTGGATACTAGGTTTTTGAGATAAAACCAAAATGTAAAATAAAGCATTTTATGCTGTAATTATTTTATTGAGTACATGATCCCACACATTCATTGCTGCAGACAGACATAGAGGTACCACAGAAACCGGGTATCCATGTTTGATTAGATAGGGCATCATTTTTACAGTTATAGCATGTTCAACACTGATAGTCTTGTCTGAGACAGCACTCGGTAGGGACAACAACTGTGACAGAAGATTGTGAGTGAGGGCTGTAAGAGGGCAGATGGGGCTGACTCAACTATATGGGTATCAGTTGATAGGGAGGTGCATGATGCCTGTATCGTTGTGTCGGTACATGCATTTGTGCTCTTATTATTAACAAAACAAGTACACCACTGGTCAAAAGTTTTAGTACACATACTCATTCAAGGGTTTTCTTTACTTTTACTATTTTCTACATTTTATAAAAATAGTGAAGACATCAAAACTATGAAATAAAATTATGAATTATGTAGTAACCAAAAAAGTGTTAAACAAATCAAAATATATTTTATATTTGAGATTCTTCAAATAGACACCTTTTGCCTTGATGACACCTTTGCACACTCTTGGCATTCTCTCAACCAGCTTCATGAGGTACTCACCTGGAATGCATTTCAATTAACAGGTGTGCCTTCTTAAAAGTACATTTGTTGAATTTCTTTCCTTCTTAAAGCAATTGAGCAAATCAGTTGTGTTGTGACAAGGCAGGGGTGGTATACAGAAGATAGCCCTATTTGGTAAAAGACCAAGTCCATATAATGGCAGGAACAGCTCAAATAAGCAAAGAGAAATGACAGGCCATCATTACTTTAAGACATGAAGGTCAGTCAATCAGGAACATTTCAAGAACTTTGAAAGTTTCTTCAAGTGCAGTCGCAAAAACC
Organism: Oncorhynchus masou masou; assembly: GCF_036934945.1. NCBI lineage: Eukaryota > Metazoa > Chordata > Actinopteri > Salmoniformes > Salmonidae > Oncorhynchus > Oncorhynchus masou. The sequence continues at coordinate 37,561,949 of NC_088234.1, forward strand.
ATCAAGCGCTATGATGAAACTGGCTCTCATGAGGACCGTCACAGGAATGGAAGACCCAGAGTTCCCTCTGCTGCGAAGGATATATTCGTTAGAGTTACCAGCCTCAGAAATTGTAACCCAAATAAATGCTTCACAGAGTTCAAATAATAGACACATCTCAACATCAGCTATGCAGAGGAGACTGTGTGAATCAGTCCTTCATGGTCAAATTGCTGTAAAGAACCCACTACTAAAGGACACCAATAATAAGAAGAGACTTGCTTGGGCCAAAGAACACGAGCAATGGACATTAGACCGGTGGAAATTTGTCCTTTGGTCTGGAGTCCAAATTGAAGATTTTTGGTTCCAACTGCCATGTCTTTGTGAGACGCGGTGTGGGTGACCAGATGATCTCTGCATGTGTATTTCCCACCGTAAAGCATGGAGGAGGAGGTGTTATGGTGTGGGGGTGCTTTGCTGGTGACAATGTCTGTGATTTATTTAGAATTCAAGGCACACTTAAAAAGCATGGCTACCACAGCATTCTGCAGCGATACGCCATCCCATCTCGTTTGGGCTTAGTGGGACTATCATTTGTATTTCAACAGGGCAATGACCCAACACACCTTCAAGAAGGAGAGTGATGGAGTGCTGCATCAGATGACCTGGCCTCCACAATCCCCCGACCTCAACCAAATTGAGATGGTTTGGGATGAGTTGGACCGCAGAGTAAAGGAAAAGCAGCCAAGAAGTATTCAGCATATATGGGAACTCCTTCAAGACCGTTGGAAAAGCATTCCAGGTGAAGCTGGTTGAGAGAATGCCAAGAGTGTGCAAACCTGTCATCAATGCAAGGGTGACTATTTGAAGAATCTCAAATATAAAATATGTTTTGATTTGTTTAACACTTTTTTGGATACTACATGATTCCATGTGTCATTTCATAGTGTTGATGTCTTCACTATTATTCTACAATGTAGAAAATAGGAAAAATGAAGAAAAACCCTTAAATGAGTAGGTGTTCTAAAACTTTTGACCGGTACTGCATATCAGTTAAAATGTGAATATGTTGGAATATCTGACTAGATAAATGGACAAGATTAGGCTACAATTTCACATTTTCAGAGAACTAACTGTGACCCTAACATTTTGTAAGTAAGTAACAAAATAGTACTGTAAGTTTTAAACAATTTTGTTCAATAAAATTCAAGACATAGTTATCGAGTCCTGGAATTGCAGCTATACTGTGGGCTTTACAGCTAACTTATGCTAAGGTCTAGTACACAAACAGACATGGATGAGATCCATTTCAATTTAGAGTGAGAGTTTTGCAAGATCTTACTGAAATACTCTGATAAGCAAGAAGAGGGGTGATTTGTTTTCTAATTTTTCCATCTGACCAACTCATAATAGCCACACCAATCATGAAAATCCAACAATGAAGCTGTCTCTTCTTCATAAAGTATACAGTGATCAGAGTCATTTCAAATATACATTTGGTGTTGGATTTTCCACTGTATGCTACATACAGTCTATATTGAAGCGATGTGTGAATGAACATGGAGAAGCTGGCATGCTAAGCGAGAGGTGACTCATTTCACTAGCTCCTGTCTGGACTTCAGCACAGCCACAGCCTCATGGGAGATGTAGTACTGTCGAGGGGCTGCATTTGGTTCCAGGAACCCATGATGGAACTGACTACCAGCTGCATACTGTAGGTAAGTTAGTGGTGATATTATGAGACACGCCACCAGTCCTATACCTCCGAGCTCACTCTCCACTGACTCAGTATTCCTTTCTGTTGCATACAACATATTCATTTTTGTAGTGAAGTCTATTTTAAAAACTTGGCATGTCAGTGAAATATACAAAAACGCATAGGGCACATACAGCTCTAGCTCTACATACAGCTCAGAGATCATCAGGTAAATAAATAAAAAATGATCAAGAAATAAGATACTTGCTTTTGGTTCCAACATATTAGGCATAGATACTCCCCTGTCCATTCTTGTTACTGCGGCACAGCCATCCCTTATGTGCTACAGGATAGAACATACACACACATGTAATATAGTGGTATGGAACTGAGATGTCTCTAGCATAGCTATCTACTATAGCTACCACTAGCCCAGCAACTGTATCGTATTACTATTATATAGAGCAATATACTTGTAACATATGGTCACTGCAGTACATTTGTCTGTCTCTTTGGCGAATGGGTTTCGGCTTTCAAAGATTGGCATTCTTTAAATACAATTCATCTCAATGGCCTCTACGCTTGTGACCCCTCCACCTCTCACAGTCTAGAGGACTGTTACGGTTTGCAATTGAATATGTAACTAAAGCAGTGTTGTTTGCGTTCCAAGGCAGGAGCATGCAGGATCACTGCAATGCAATCACTACAGTTTGGAATAGCAAACAGTGATGCAGGCATTTAGCGGGACTGGGTTGACATTCAGGACAACATTAGGTTTGCAATCTTAGGAATAATGAGTGAGCAAACACATGCAAAATTAAAGGTATAATGAAAGGCAGTTGTGGATAAGCAAATGAGAGACATACCTGAAACTCTGCAGGACAAAATGGGACAGAAAATGAGTTAATGTTTTTTCTCTACCATTTATCATTCATATCTGAACTAAGTACTACATTATTTCCAAATAATTGGGTGCCTTATTATAAAACATATTGATTAATTATTTATGTGTGTAATCGGTTAAAGTTACAATCTGGGATCTGGGAGGGGTTATATTTCCCAAGCCCCATTTCTCAGCTGTATACCAAAACAAGTGCGGGCCTGTCATCCAGATTGTAGCTTTAAGAGTATTTAAATTGTGGAAGTAGTTGTGAATATAACCAGAGCTTTATTTGGTGAGCAACACTCACCTCTTCCTCCCCCACACATGTCCCCATGGCTGTTGTACTGAGTGAAATCTGTGGACTGAGGCTGTAGAGGCAGAAACAGTATTTTAATAACAATAGTCACATATTTCTATGAACAATTTGATCAAAACAGAACATTTTACAGGAGCAATTAGGGATAAGTGCCTTGCTCAAGGGCACATCAATAGATTTTTCACCTAGTCGGCTCAGAGATTCAAACCAGTGACCTTTTGGTTACTGTCACACCACTCTTAACCTCCAGGCTACCTGCTGCTGTCATAGCGGAAAACATCCACATTATATCAAATATTGATTTGATTGATTTTGTTGGATTTAATCAAGTTGTGATATCTGATAGGTGTTTGATCTTACCCGGTGTAATCCATTCCGTCCATAACCAGGCAGCGAGGAAGTTTTGGAATCATCTGAAAAGTTGAAACTATGGTAAGTATCATAATTTCGCTGAAACATCTAAACTCAATTTGGCTGCCCTTTAGTTTGAATTGTTCAAGCACAGGAAATTTGCAAGTGTTAAAATCTCGGCGTTGAGGTAAAAAGTTTATCGTTTGTTTTAATATCTATGTTTCTACATGCACATTGATTGATTCATTGATTTTATACTATACAAAGATAAGTCATTTATGCTTTTCTAAACTAACCCAATCTGTAAGGGGTTGGATTTATTGCACCCGTTAATGAGATGGTTGTTCCAGTTTAAATGGTTTAGGCAGTCTTGTCTTTCAACATAGCAGTCATTCCTAAAACAGATTGTGAGTCATAAAATATTCACATTTTTGGCCATCCTACCTCCGGCTGGAATTCATAATGACTTCACAAACCAACATATTTTGATTTGAAGGTCCGATATAACCCTGGCTTATCAAACCACAATGTCAAGGTAATTTATGCAATTATATATGGTAATAAAGGATTTAGTTTTAATCTAGACACTTAGGCAGTCATTTGGTGAAGGTTTCAGGACTAGACGTTAATGAATGCAACAACCATGTGTCTGTAACTAACAAGCACAGTCATGGGTGGGTATCTCTCACATTCACAAGGCATGCTGTGAAAAATGTCAATAAGACTTTACACCCTACAGTGTTAAAACAAAACGCCCCAAAATACTGTAAAACTACATGTGTTATTCCTTAACATGAAAAAAGTGTAACAACATCTACTCTAATAAGGTTGCAATATATGTGAGATTTTGCAGCACCCCCATAGTGTTAGGGAACCAACACTAGATTTGGTAGTTTGTCAACACTGAAAAGTACGTTTTCCATTAATTTTGATGAATTTGGATGAAACCAGATCAAAGTTGCTTCTACATTGATAAAGTTTGATCATAAATTTACTTGTCCCCTCCCTCGTGTCAAACAGTTGGATTCAGGAGGCTGGATTACTAAGAACTTTTTGCGATATCACAAAAAGCCTAATTTGACTACACAAATGGTAACTTCTTATTCTCTTACACAATTTAAATAAGTATCACCTTGTCTTCAATCAAAATGCAAATATATATAAAAAAAAAATATGACATTTACATCAGACTCTTTACTCAGAACTTTGTTGAAGAACCTTTGGCAGCGATTACACCCTTTAGTCTTCTAGGGTATGATGACGCGACAAGCTTGGCACACCTGTATATGGGGTGTTTCTCCCATTCTAATCTGCAGATCCTCTCTAGCTCTGTCAGGTTGGATGGGGAGCATCGATGCACAGCTATTTGACCAGCAGCATACCACCCTGCATACCACTGCTGGCTTGCTTCTGAAGCTAAGCAGGGTTGGTCCTGGTCAGTTCCTGGATGGGAGACTGGAAGTGGTGTTGGAGGGCCAGTAGGAGGCACTCTTTCCTCTGGTCTAAAAAAATATATCTCAATGCCCCAGGACAGTGATTGGGGACACTGCCCTATGTAGGGTGCTGTCTTTCAGATGGTACGCTGGTACTGACTCTCTGAGGTCATTAAAGATCCCATGGCACTTATCGTAAGAGTAGGGGTGTTAATCCTAGTGTCCTGGCTAAATTCCCAATCTGGCTCTCAAACCAACTCGGCCACCTAATAATCCCCGGTTTACAATTGGCTCATTAATCCCCCTCCTCTCCCCTGTAACTATTCCCCAGGTTGTCGCTGCAAATGAGAACGTGTTCTCAGTCAACTTACCTGGTAAAATAATAGATAAATAAATACATATTTTCAGGTCTCTCCAGAGATGTTTGATCAGGCTCTGCCTAGGCCACTCAAGGACATTCAGAGACTTATCCCGAAGCCAGTCCTGCACTGTATTTGTGTGTGCTTAGGGTTGTTGTCTTGTTGGACGGTGAACCTTCACCCTAGACTTGAGTGGTCCTGAGTGCTCTGGAGCAGGTTGCATTCGCTCTGTTCATCTTTCACTTGATCCTGACTAGTCTCTCAGTCCCTGAAAACATCCCCACAGCATGATGCTGCCACCACCATGCTTCCCTGTAGGGATGGTGCCAGGTTTCCTCCAGACGTGACGCTTGGCATTCAGGCCAAAGAGTTCAATCTTGGTTTCATGATCTGAAAGTCCTTTAGGTGCCTTTTGGCAAACTGCAAGAAGGCTGTCATGTGAATATTACTGTGGAGTGGATTCCGTCTGTTCACTCTACCATAAAGGCCTGATTGGTGGAGTGCTGCAGAGATGGTTGTCCTTCTGGAAGGTTCCCACTCCTCCACAGAGGAACTCTGGAGCTCTGTCAGAGTGACCATAGGGTTCTTGGTCACTTCCCTAACCGAGGCTCTTCTCCCCGATTGCTCAGTTTGGCCGTGCAGCCAGCTCTAGAAAGATCCTTGGTGGCCACTGTGTTCTTGAGGACCTTCAATTCTGCAGAAATGTTTTGGTACCCTTCCCCAGACATGTGCCTCAACACAATCCTCTCTCGGAGCTCTACGGACAATTTCTTTGACCTCATTGCCTGGTTTTTGCTCTGACATGCACTGTCAACTGTGGGACCTTATATAGACAAGTGTGTGCCTTTCCAAATCATGTCCGATCAATTAATTTACCACAGGTGGACTCCAAATAAGTTGTAGAAACATCTCAACATCTCAAACAGAATAGACCTGAGCTAAATGTCGAGTCTCATAGCAACATTCTTAAATTAAATTAGGTATTTCTGTTTTTATTTTATTATGAATCTTGAAAAACAGTACTGACAATTCCATTTGGGCTAGCTAGCTAAATTATACAGTAAACATTGTGTCAATATTGATGCTTTCCAATAACCAAGCAGTTGCATAAACAAATTATTTCTGAAACCAAGATGTGATGTATGACAGGATTGGATATTTCATGCAATTTCAATGTCGTTTGAGTTGCTTTGTGTGTCAGCATTTGAGTTGCATTGTGTATCAGCAAATTTGCTTGAGATCATCTCACTGCAGCACTGCTCACTGGGTCAATTTGGCTTGACATAGGTATTTCAAGGAACCGCCCGCCAATGTAGGGTCTGTCTTTCAGACTTCCTCGTAGTTAGACATGAGAGAAAAAGTACATTTTATAAAATTTTATCAGGAAAAAACATTATGGGTGATGCTTTAGTCACTCAAAAGGCTATTTTACATGGGAAAGGTTCGGGACCTATAACACTATTTCAGTGGCTCATACATCAGTGGAGGCTCACCAGAAAAGTAAGCGGAGGACCATCCTCTTCAGTAAATTTCATTAAAAAAAACATTTTAAAAGTCATACTTTTTCGATTAAAAGCTAAATTATATTCACATCACCAAATAATTGATTAAGATACACTTTTTTGCAATGAAGTTCTACAGTAGACAGCACTCTGTAGGGTAGCACTATGGTGTAGCCAGAGGACAACTAGCTTCCATCCTCCTCTGGGTACATTGACTAAAATAAAAAACCTAGGAGGCTCATGGTTCTAACCCCCTTCCACAGATTTACACAGTAATTATGACAACTTCCAGAGGACATCCTCCAACCTATCAGAGCTCCAGCATAGCATGAACTGCCCTGTTGTCCACCCAATCAAAGGATCAGAGAATACATCTCGCACTGAAAGCATAAGCTACAGCTAGCTAGGACTGCAGTTCATAAAATGTAGTTGTAGTAGTTCTCAAAGAGATAGAAGGACAATAGTTGAACAGTTTTGAACAAATTAATTTCTTCCAAAAAGAAGGAGAGGCAAGAGAGAGAGAGTATTTTTTCCCCTTTCAAATGCAGCTAGCTAGTTTAGCCTACTCAAACACACTTCTCAAACAGAGGGGTGCTATGTTAGGTAGCCCGCTATGACTATCCAACACAACACTAGAACTCTTCCAAGTCAAGGTATGCTTTTGGTTTTACAAATGTGATAAACTGCTTTACTGACTGTACACTGTAAAGTTACTGCATGATTACATTAGTTATATTAGTTATGTTGACTATGACATTACTTTAGCTAATATGGTGACAACGGTGGAGGCTGTGTGTAGCGGTTACGATATGGTTTGGCTTGGAAAGTTTTTTCGGCTGGTCACATACAGCTGATGTGTTGTGCATTGAAGTCCACAAGCGAAGGGAAAAGGTGAGAGGACCCTAGATCAGCTAGATGCAGGCAAGTGTGTGCAAGGCAGTATTGAACGTGTCACAGTCTGTCCATGTGTCACGGTCTGCCTTTTAAAAATGTTCTCTGTGCACCTACGTTGTAAACTTTCATTCATAGGCTAGGTTGTAGCAACCTCATGATGTATATGGAGAACATTTAAGTATCATGTAGTAGCCTAAACGTATCGCGTGTCACGGTCGTTTGAATGATTGGACCAAGGCGCTGCGTGCGTAGAATTCCACGTGTTTAATAAACTCACCAAACAAAACAGAAGACAAAACGAAATGTGATGATCCATGGCCCGGAGCCTCCAGCGACGGTTCCCCTTCCGGAGTCCCCGGCGACGATCCACGGTCCGGAGTCCCCGGCAATGACCCACGGTCTGGAGTCTCCGGCAACGATCCACGACCCGGAGTCTCCGGCGACGATCCACAGATCTGAGGTCCCGGCGACGATCCCCGGTCCGGAGCTCCCGGCGACGATCCACGGTTCGGTCACTGTCACGCCCCAACCAACACAGAGAATAAACAGCTCTCTATGGTCAGGATGTGACAGTATCCCCCCTCCAAGGGTGCGGACTCCGACCACAAAACCTGACTCAATAGGGGAGGGTCCGGGTGGGCATCTACCGTCGGGGGTGGCTCCAGTGATAATCCATGGCCCGGAGCCTCCAGTGATGATCCATGATCCATGGCCCTTGCCTCCTGCAAGGGTACCCAGTCCGATTCCACAGAAGCGGAGGGATGCACTGACCTCGTGCACTGACCTTAGATAGCCTTTTTATTCTCTATTTTGGCTTGGTCAGGGTGTGACTAGGGTGAGTATTCTAGTTTTTTATTTCTATGTTAGCCTGGTATGGTTCCCAATCAGAGGCAGCTGTCTATCATTGTCTCTGATTGGGGATCATATTTAGGCAGCCTTTTCCCACCTGTTGTTTGCGGGATCTTGATTTTGTATTGTTGCTTTTGAGCCCCACAAAGCTGGACGTTTCGTTTTGTTACTCTTTCTTGTTTTGTGCCGGTTATCATTAATAAAAAATGATTACCCTACCCCACGCTGCATCTTTGTCCGACCATCCTTCAAACAACGAGCGTTACAACAAAAAATGGTGTTTGTTGTATTGGACAAGTACAGATAGTAACTCTGTGTTTCAATCCATTTTGGATAGCTTTCTTCAGTTTGGTACCTAATGAACCTGACCCTGATTTAGAGTTAATTTGATGTGGTTCTTCTAAACAATGTGTTTGTTACTATATGGTGAAGTTAGTCAGAACATACCTCCATCATAGTTGTTCTGCTGAGGTTCATAGCGCTGAGCTGATTGGCTGCGTGCATGACCATCCCTGATCTGCTCCTTTTCATTCTCCTCTTTCATTATCAGCTTCCCCAAACCAGACTGGATCTGGGGACACACAAAACATATGGTAAAATACTTAACTTAAAGCCTGCAGGTATAATGCATTGTAAGACTTGTCATGAGCATGTATAATATCTTATAATGAATCTTATAATTATCCTGACTAAATACCAGCTATTTTGAGTCAGTTGAAAACTTGATACATACAGAGACAAAACATAGTGTTAACCTTATTATAATACAGTATAAAGGCTTCTAACAAATTATGAAGCAGTATACTGTATCTGCAGGAATAACCTTTTATGAACATACAATAGTAGAGTAGAGCTGCCTACGTGTGTGTGTTTGTGGGTGTGATTGTGGGGGTGAGTGTATGAATGTGGCTTCTCTAACCTTGTTGATTTGCTCCTCTTGGATCTGCTTTCTCTTCATAGCCTCCTCTTCCTCCTCTTCCCTAGACCGTCTCCTTCCTCCTTCTGAACCTTTGAGTGGCATAAACAACCCACGAATAAGCCAACACACACACACACACACACACACACACACACACACACACACACACACAGGCACGCATGCACACACCCTTATAACTGTGTGTGTGAATTACAGGCGTCTTGACCGAGAAGTAGTGCTAAATACAGTCAAACAAGACTGTCAAAAACTATAACAGAAGGCATAATAGAATGCTCCCATCTGTGGACATCATGTTCACAAAAGTACTGTACAGGATTTTTGAAAGGATTGACTGTAGGATTTATCTTTCCAGCAACAGGGGTGTGGGAGAACACAAATGTGAGACAGAGGTCACTAGACATAAACACAGACAACACAAAAACAGTGAAACTACTCAGCTGCACAGAATGTTAACACGGACAGTACAAGTCTTCACAAGATGAGATATTTACTATGAGTTTGATACACAGAACAACACAGTGTTTGAAGCCAGTCTCAGTTAGCTCTGTCCAAGTCATTTGTGAACGGTCGAATGATTGATCTTATAGGTAGCTGTAAAGCAAGCTGTGAAGGAAGGTGCAACTGAAGCTGTAGCAAGTAAAAAGTGACATGATGCCAACAACAACAGTCTTTCAAGGATACATTGTTCATCAGCATTGCACAAAATTCAGCAAAATAATTTTAAAATCTGTGTTCCATAGAGTCAAATTGAGAGCAGGGATGCAATAAAGCTTAGTGGTGATGTTAAGCTTCAAGTGCATAAGAGTGAGATTATGGCCGATCCATAAAGAACCCAAACCCTACATCCTAGACACTTGTGAAAATCTGAGAGGTTTGGAAAAGCCGTAAGGCTGAAATTCCACCTAGCCTATCAGAGTTCACGGTGGTGCTATTGACATATTGCTCAAACCTATCAAATTCTCTCAGATCTCCATAAATGTCTAGAGGGTAGGGACAAGTGGTTGTTTATGGACAGGGACAAGTTCAGGGTTTGGTTAGGGGTAGTGAGCCTCTAAGGTGAAGGAGGTGGGGCAGTGCAAGCATGCTCATAAGGAGCCTACTGTACCAAAGGCAGGCATGGTCAGGGAGGGAGAGCAGGGGGGCTAGTGGTCGTTTTCGGTCGGTGATGTGTCATCCAGAGGGGGGACATGAGCGGCAGGAAACGTAGCGGATCTGATGATGTCCTCAGCAGACTTTATTTTTGGTGCGGGTGAATCTAAATTGGTAACCAGAGGAACTGGACTATCAGTGTCTGAGTGGATATTTGTTTTAAATGCCTTCCTAACCATCTTAAATAAATATGCCCCATTCAAGAAATTTAGAACCAGGAACAGATATAGCCCTTGGTTCTCCCCAGACCTGACTGCCCTTATTAACCAACACAAAAACATCCTATGGCGTTCATTAGCATCGAACAGCCCCCGTGATATGCAGCTGTTCAGGGAAGCTAGAAACCATTATACGCAGGCAGTTAGAAAAGCCAAGGCTAGCTTTTTCAAGCAGAAATTTGCTTCCTGCAACACTAACTCAAAAAAGTTCTGGGACACTGTAAAGTCCATGGAGAATAAGAACACCTCCTCCCAGCTGCCCACTGCACTGAAGATAGGAAACACTGTCACCACTGATAAATCCACCATAATTGAGAATTTCAATAGGCATTTTTCTACGGCTGGCCATGCTTTCCACCTGGCTACTCCTACTCCGGTCAACAGCACTGCACCCCCCACAGCAACTCGCTCAAGCCTTCCCCATTTCTCCTTCTCCCAAATCCATTCAGCTGATGTTCTGAAAGAGCTGCAAAATCTGGACCCCTACAAATCAGCAGGGCTAGACAATCTGAACCCTTTCTTTCTAAAATTATCTGCCGAAATTGTTGCCACCCCTATTACTAGCCTGTTCAACCTCTATTTCGTGTCGTCTGAGATCCCCAAAGATTGGAAAGCAGCTGCGGTCATCCCCCTCTTCAAAGGGGGGGACACTCTTGACCCAAACTGCTACAGACATATATCTATCCTACCATGCCTTTCTAAGGTCTTCGAAAGCCAAGTCAACAAACAGATTACCGACCATTTCGAATTTCACCATACCTTCTCTGCTATGCAATCTGGTTTCAGAGCTGGTCATGGGTGCACCTCAGCCACGCTCAAGGTCCTAAACGATATCTTAACCGCCATCGATAAGAAACATTACTGTGCAGCCGTGTTCATTGATCTGGCCAAGGCTTTCGACTCTGTCAATCACCACATCCTCATCGGCAGACTCGACAGCCTTGGTTTCTCAAATGATTGCCTCGCCTGGTTCACCAACTACTTCTCTGATAGAGTTCAGTGTGACAAATCGGAGGGTCTGCTGTCCGGACCTCTGGCAGTCTCTATGGGGGTGCCACAGGGTTCAATTCTTAGACAGACTCTCTTCTCTGTATACATCAATGAGGTCGCTCTTGCTGCTGGTGAGTCTCTGATCCACCTCTACGCAGACGACACCATTCTGTATACTTCTGGCCCTTCTTTGGACACTGTGTTAACAACCCTCCAGGCAAGCTTCAATGCCATACAACTCTCATTCCGTGGCCTCCCATTGCTCTTAAATACAAGTAAAACTAAATGCATGCTCTTCAACCGATCCAACATCACTACTCTGGACGGCTCTGACTTAGAATACGTGGACAACTACAAATACTTAGGTGTCTGGTTAGACTGTAAACTCTCCTCCCAGACCCATATCAAATATCTCCAATCCAAAGTTAAATCTTGAATTGGCTTCCTATTTCGCAAACAAAGCATCCTTCACTCATGCTGCCAAGCATACCCTTGTAAAACTAACCATCCTACCAATCCTCGACTTTGGCGATGTCATTTACAAAATAGCCTCCAATACCCTACTCAACAAATTGGATGCAGTCTCTCACAATGCATTCCGTTTTGTCACCAAAGCCCCATATACTACCCACCATTGCGACCTGTACGCTCTCGTTGGCTGGCCCTCGCTTCATACTCGTCGCCAAACCCACTGGCTCCATGTCATCTACAAGACCCTGCTAGGTAAAGTCCCCCCTTATCTCAGCTCGCTGGTCACCATAGCATCTCCCACCTGTAGCACACGCTCCAGCAGGTATATCTCTCTAGTCACCCCCAAAACCAATTCTTTCTTTGGCCGCCTCTCCTTCCAGTTCTCTGCTGCCAAATGACTGGAACAAACTACAAAAAGCACTGAAACTGGAAATACTTATCTCCCTCACTAGCTTTAAGCACCAACTGTACATAGCCCACCTATAGTTTAGCCCAAACAACTACCTCTTTCCCTACTGTATTTAATTAATTTATTTATTTTGCTCCTTTGCACCCCATTATTTTCATTTCTACTTTGCACATTCTTCCATTGCAAATCTACCATTCCAGTGTTTTACTTGCTATATTGTACTTACTTTGCCACCATGGCCTTTTTTTGCCTTTACCTCCCTTATATCACCTCATTTGCTCACATCGTATATAGACTTGTTTATACTGTATTATTGACTGTATGTTTGTTTTACTCCATGTGTAACTCTGTGTCATTGTATGTGTCGAACTGCTTTGCTTTATCTTGGCCAGGTCGCAATTGTAAATGAGAACTTGTTCTCAACTTGCCTACCTGGTTAAATAAAGGTGAAATAAAAAAAAAAAAATATGACCTCACTATTAAATCCTTCTCAATAACAGTTTTTCTAAATGGCTGGATTCTGATAGGAATTGCAGTACAAATAATAATTTCATAAACCAGAATATTGTGATTTGCAGGTCTGATGTGGCCAAGAACCAAGATTTTCAGACTGAAATGTCAAGGATAATTAGGCCATAACTAAATACATGACAATATGTTTTATATGGCTATAAATGGTTCATTTCATTTCAATTCAAACACATTCACCTTTGCAGTTACTTGGTGAAGGCTTCGGGACTGTACTGTTATGAATTCAACAAACATGCCTCTGTCACTAACAAACACAGTCATGGGTGGGTATCTCTCATGCTCACTTGAAAGGCATGAGATGCCCCCCCCCCTATTTCAGTGGGTCATATTCAGTATACACACTAAGAAAGGGTTACATTTAACAGTGGATGTTAAAATTCTGATCTCAAATTTGCTGTGTACATGGTAAAGATAATACCCCACCCAACCTTACACTTACACTTATTATTCAAAATTGTTCACAGAATATGTAAATAGTTGTAGTGTGATGGCGCTCTAATCAATATGTATAATATTGTCTGCACCGCTGAAGGGGTTCTCAGTCCTAGGAATGTACAAATGTAATTTTAAAAGACGGTTCCAGATGGCAACTTATTTGCCTTCAATAGTATTTATTGAAGGCAATAAGGCCACTAGGTCATTTGACAGAAAGAAAGGGCTACAGAACCATTAGTAGGAGAAGGACCACACTCCAAAACATGTCAGCGATAAATCATATTTAAGGGAATTAAGGTGACATCCCAAACCTTCTCTTTAGATTACGGGGTACTGTAGGCTCGCATGCCTTGATCTTTTGCTTAGGTTTATAAATTCTCAGAAAGTGTTCAGAAAGTATTTGGTCAGAGAGAGAGACTTCAAACAATATTGACACATTGACATTGGAGGTGGTCACAGTAAATGGTGTACAATTAGAGGTCAATGTGGTGATTACACAATTTCAATCCAAACTGAAAAAAAACATAATTGAAAGGACCCAGATATTGCTCATTGACATCTAGTCCACCAACCCTATACCATTACTAAAAGGTTAGGTGGTGCTTTGTATAGTGAAGCTTATCGGTCTTGTTTATAGCGAATGCGTTTCAAGACACTTTCTTTCTTTCTATAATCACGTTGTTTTGCAGTAAACCAACTCCTCATAATATGTCCCTGCTAAGAGAAGTAATATTACCTAGTCATGCTCTTGGAAAGCTCTGTCTCTATTTGCAATCAGTATAATTATTGCCGGGGCGGCAGGGTAGCCTAGTGGTTAGAGCGTTGGACTCGTAAACAAAAGGTTGCAAGTCTGTAATCCCTGAGCTGACAAGGTACAAATCTGCCGTTCTGCCCCTGAACAAGGCAGTTACCCCACTGTTCCTAGGCCGTCATTGAAAATAAGAATTTGTTCTTAACCGACTTGCCTAGTTAAAGGTAAAAAAACAAAAAAAATGCTGGTGAAACCAGGTCACAGAGAGTGAATTATACCGTGTTGTTTGTAGATGGGTGGTTTCCTGTAAATGTTGATCCCCTGATCTGAAAGGGCAGAAGGAGAAAGACATAGTCAAAACCACTGGGCACACCATGTCATTTCAACGTGGATAATTGGGGAATATTTGGTTGAGATGTTGATCAATGGGATTACAAGATATATTCACCCACTCAAAAAGACAAACAAAAGTTAGTTGAATTTCCAATGTGTTATCACTATGCTTTCAATTAACCAAATTCCAATGGAAAAACAATGTCTGATTTTTGGTTTAGTTGTCACACAAATGTCTATCTCCGTGCTTTCAATAATTTAAAAGCAAAGCATTGTTCAAACGGGACTACAATGTCAGATATTTTGTTTATCTATACAACAGATTCATGTGTTATCGCTGTACTTCATCTAATGGCTGAACCAAAATAACTGGATTGCAGCAGAGATTACATTAAAAGCACATGGTGCAATTAATCAATGTTGTTCGAGATTGTGCACAGATTATTATAGCATAGCTATCTTGAATTAGAACACTTTATGTGAATACATAAGAAGAAATGTATAGTTACCATCACCTCAAAATGTGGCCATGGATGTGTTACCGATTTTAAAGTCGAATTTTACATTAGTTTGTAAGATAACATTTTTAATTTGTTTTTGAAGCTGCAATATGTCGCTTTTTAGGTGACCCAACCAAATTCACATAGTTATAGATCTGTCATTCTCATTGAAAGCAAGTCTAAGAAGCGGTAGATCTGTTCTATGTGTGCTATGTCTATGCTTCCTGTCTTTTACTTTCAGTTTTGTACACCAACTTCAAACAGCTGAAAAAACAATATTTTGGGTTATTGAAAATATATTTCACAGCGGTTTAAATGGTACAATGTTTTCTTTATACATTATGTTGCCTGTTTTGTCACATAAACTGAAAGTTTAGCAACCAGGAAACTTAACTCAACCAGGAAACTTAACTTTAGGCTATTTACTGTATCACAAAAGTGATAGTGAATTGTTTTGGGTTGTCCATGCAACCAAATATCAACATTTGAAGGAGATCTATCATCTGCTTGAGTAGTTCCATCTGTGCCACTGACTTAAGCGAAAAAGTCACCAGAAGCGGGTGGGCGGAGCAAACAGACCGAGGAGGGTGGAAAGGATGGGACAGGCAGAACAGTGACTGTATGCTAGCAGGATAGTCCATATCTCCAATCATCTTTGCTGATAGCGGTGGGTGAATTGGTCTAATTTAGCATATATGGTAAAAATATATATATTTAGCTACTTCTTCCAATTCAAATTAGTAAAAAAAAAAGTGAATAAAGACAACAAAAAATGTTTTGTGTGACTACAGCGGCAGCAATAAATCACAAAACTCGTGACAGGTTTTAAATTAGCGAGGCGTCATGGAGGACAACCTGCCCACCTGGCTTCGGTTGGGTTAATATAATTCAAAATAATGCTTTAAAAAAAAATCATGCTTGCGTCGCCTTTGGTGAATTTAGGCCACAAGTCTGGCTTTAATTCCAGTTTGTCTACAAATTAATCATTGGTACGTTGGATTCACGTCTCCATCTCAATCAAACATCAACGTTAAAGGATAGGATTAAATCAAATCAAATCCAATATTAAATGCACTTTAAATCATTTGATCTGATTGAGTGTTATTATTTAACTTAGATTTTTAGTTGAGATGGAGTTGAATCCAACATATCAATTATTATTTTGTAGACAAACTGAAATGAAAGCCAGACTAAGTCAGTGGCACAGATGCAACTATCCAATCAGAATATAGAGGCTTCATCTACTTCAAATGTTGATATTTTGTTGTGTTGACAACCAAACAGTTTTCAATCACTAAATATCATTCAATTTGAAAATCAGCCAAAGCTTAAAACCCTAGGCTTATTGTATTGTCTATTGTATGTTGAATTCTGGGTTGAAATGAAACAATAGCTTTTGATGACTTTGCAAATGCTATATAAGCCTAAATTGTGTCATTCAAAAATCAAATTGTATTAGTCACATGGGCCGAATACAACACTGAAATGTTACTTACAAGCCCCTAACCAACAATGCAGTTTAAAAAACATGAATAAGAATAAGACATAAAAGTAACAAGTATAAAATAAGTTAAAAAATCAGTTACAAACAACGAACATAAAAATACAATTGATTAGGAGCACGTAAAATGTCAACCATCCACTGTCTTGATGTCTTGATGATATCATATATGATATATGAGCTCTGTTAAACCTACCCGTTGGAATGACTTTGATAGCAATAGTAAATCTATTTTGTTTATTCCTATATTTTTTTTATTCCTATATTTTTAAAATACTTTTATCGCTTTTACATGATATCCAATTGGTAATTAGTCTTGTCCCGACAGACTAGGGAGAGGCAAAGGTTGAGAGCAATATATCCTCTGAAACACAACCCTGCCAAGCCACACTGCTCACGTAACCCGGAAGCCAGCTGCACCAATGTGACTGAAGTCAGCTTGCAACTGAAGTCAGCTTGCAGGCACCCAACCCGCCGCCCATCCCGTCCGGCCAAATCCTCCCCCAATGCGGACAATTGTGCGCCAGCGCTGTAGTGACGCCTCAAGCACTGCAATGAGGTGCCTTAGACCACTGCACCACTCGGGAGGCCCTATCTATTTAGTTTTTAAGTGGGGATCTATCATCAATCATTCTCACAATAGCACATTGGTAATAGTCAATGACAAATATCATAGCTGGGCTTGGTTAAAACCTTGGATGGGAGACCAAAGACTATGTGTAGACTATGCCCAGCTTATTGTTTGTTTTTCTGATAGTGGATATAACGCTGAAGATCTGGCATTATCTTAAAGGTACAAATTCAACATATTTTATACAACGTTTGTCTATGTCAACATTTTTTACATGTATTTTCCATGTAGAGTCCGTGCCACAATACGTCGACAAATTACGTTGAAACAACGTTGATTCAATCAGTTTGTGCTCAGTGTTTTGCATTTCATGTATACGTATCAAACACTTTTCCAGTGACACATGAGCCAAAAGCATTATTGAAATGGAAAAAGTGGTAGAGAGAAGTTGCGTGAGAGCAATAAAAAGTCTCAGGTGACCAGTAGCAGTAACAGTGACAGGGTGCGCTCCGTGTATCTCCTACCTGGGAGGTGGAAATGTTTAGGGGTCAGAGAGAGAGGCGGAGTGACCGGCCGGCTCTCTGGCCGTTGGGGTATAGGGGAGCTCCGCCCGCTGGGTGGATCAGTGCCTCCGATGAGAAGAACCAAGAACAAAATGTAAGCAGGGCAACCATAAGGAAATCATAAATTTGGAGAAAGCTAATCTTGCAGAGCCAGACGAGCAAGTCTCTGAGTATTGGATATAGCTGTAAGGTCTTGTGAGATTAGGGTCAAGCATAAAAATGGATGCAAGTGGATGTTACTTTACTCTGAAAGAGTGATCCAGTTTTGAGAACTATTGAAGGATCCTGTATTACCAAATCAATGGATGGGAAAATCATGCAGAGTTAGTTACAGTGCCTTGCGAAAGTATTCGGCCCCCTTGAACTTTGCGACCTTTTGCCACATTTCAGGCTTCAAACATAAAGATATAAAAATGTATTTTTTTGTGAAGAATCAACAAGTGGGACACAATAATGAAGTGGAACGACATTTATTGGATATTTCAAACTTTTTTAACAAATCAAAAACTGAAAAATTAGGCAAAATTATTCAGCCTCTTTACTTTCAGTGCAGCAAACTCTCTCCAGAAGTTCAGTGAGGATCTCTGAATTATCCAATGTTGACCTAAATGACTAATGATGATAAATACAATCCACCTGTGTGTAATCAAGTCTCCGTATAAATGCACCTGCACTGTGATATTCTCAGAGGTCCGTTAAAAGCGCAGAGAGCATCATGAAGAACAAGGAACACACCAGGCAGGTCCGAGATACTGTTGTGAAGAAGTTTAAAGCCGGATTTGGATACAAAAAGATTTCCCAAGCTTTAAACATCCCAAGGAGCACTGTGCAAGCGATAATATTGAAATGGAAGGAGTATCAGACCACTGCAAATCTACCAAGACCTGGCCATCCCTCTAAACTTTCAGCTCATATAAGGAGAAGACTGATCAGAGATGCAGCCAAGAGGCCCATGATCACACTGGATGAACTGCAGAGATCTACAGCTGAGGTGGGAGACTCTGTCCATAGGACAACAATCAGTCGTATATTGCACAAATCTGGCCTTTATGGAAGAGTGGCAAGAAGAAAGCCATTTCTTAAAGATATCCATAAAAAGTGTTGTTTAAAGTTTGCCACAAGCCACCTGGGAGACACACCAAACATGTGGAAGAAGGTGCTCTGGTCAGATGAAACCAAAATTGAACTTTTTAGCAACAATGCAAAACATTATGGTTGGCGTAAAAGCAACACAGCTCATCACCCTGAACACACCATACCCACTGTCAAACATGGTGGTGGCAGCATCATGGTTTGGGCCTGCTTTTCTTCAGCAGGGACAGGGAAGATGGTTAAAATTGATGGGAAGATGGATGGAGCCAAATACAGGACCTTCTGGAAGAAAACCTGATGGAGTCTGCAAAAGACCTGAGACTGGGACGGAGATTTGTCTTCCAACAAGACAATGATCCAAAACATAAAGCAAAATCTACAATGGAATGGTTCAAAAATAAACATATCCAGGTGTTAGAATGGCCAAGTCAAAGTCCAGACCTGAATCCAATCGAGAATCTGTGGAAAGAACTGAAAACTGCTGTTCACAAATGCTCTCCATCCAACCTCACTGAGCTCGAGCTGTTTTGCAAGGAGGAATGGGAATAAATTTCAGTCTCTCTGTGTGCAAAACTGATAAAGACATACCCCAAGCGACTTAAAGCTGTAATCGCTACAAAGTATTAACTTAAGTGGGCTGAATAATTCTGCACGCCCAATTTTTCAGTTATTGATTTGTTAAAAAAGTTTGAAATATCCAATAAATGTCATTCCACTTCATGATTGTGTCCCACTTGTTGTTGATTCTTCACAAAAAAATACAGTTTTATATCTTTATGTTTGAAGCCTGAAATGTGGCAAAAGGTCGCAAAGTTCAAGGGGGCCGAATACTTTCGCAAGGCACTGTAAAGCATAGTTAAAGCATACAGCAGACAAGAAGCATACCAGAGCATACAGTATGAACCATATGCAACTCTGAGTTTGGTACAGCTACAGATTCACTCTGTTTGTCCCTATCATAACACAGTAGATGAGGATGAGGACACATCTTAGCATGTAACCAAACAGCATCAAAACACAAAAGACCATAAGACACGTTTTATCCAAAACAATTGGCAGATTAATGCTAACTAGATGGATGCTGAAAAATGTTTCTCATCAAACCGTAACCCGTCCCTAATCCTACTAATCTCAACCAACAATGTTAGTAACATACTGTAGCCATGAGGTAATATGAGACCTAACCATAGGATGCAGGCCAACCTGGTCTCAGAGCATTTCGTATTATTCTGTATGAAACTCCATTTTGTATGATATTTTACGTTTAGTATGGTATGTGTTAATTTGTGGATGTTGTAACATAAGATAAATTGCTAATTACAATTTGTATTATACATTATAAATTCACTAAACATACAATATGTTAGGAATTTGCTAAATGTATGATATGTTACGAATTCTAGGTAGGTGGCTAGGTTGCTAACGTTAGCTCGGCTAGGGGTTAGGAGTTGATTTAGGTTAAAGGGTTAGAGTTAGCTAATAGGGTTAAGGTTAGGGGAAGGGTTAGTTAACATGCTTAGTTGCAAAGTAGCTAAAATGTAGTAAGTAAAAGTTGAAAAGTTGCTAATTTGCTAAAATGCTGAAGTTCTCCATGATGAGAGTTGAATTCGCAACCTCCGCGTTGCTAGATGTTCGCATTATACTCCCACCCATCCACCCTACTTTCATTTGTGCCTTAAGTAACCATATGTTTTATGTAACCATACCAAACGTAACATCTCATACTAATTTGAATGTCCAGGATTTATATTTACAATGTTACGTCTAGTCTAGGAGACGAGGCTGTGCAGGTAGACATAATGGACATGTATCATTAAACAGGCAAATTGTCAGTAATGTGACTTGGGTGGAACATTTCAAAGTTTCTCAATGCTGGAAGGGGAGCCTGAGTGAAAAAGTTTGGGAACCTCTGGTCTAAGTGAACTAGGCTGCATGTCTATATCATGACAGCAGAAGAGACGTCTCTAGCCTGGTCCCAGATCTGTTTGACAGTCAGTTGGTAAAAAAGACACAAACAGATTTGGGACCAGGCTAGTCAGCTTCTGACATTCACTTCACATCAAATGTGCATGGCAACAGTATACAGTGCCTAGAGGAAGTCTACATACCCAAAGTAAAATAAAAAATATATAAATGTTTATTAACTAATTAATAAATTAACTAAAACACAAATATTTATTGATTGCATATGTCTTTACATTTGTCAGCAGTGAACCATTTTTAATAAGATTCTACCAACTCTGCACAACTCTTATGGCAATATATCTCCATTGTTTTTGTCTAAATTGCTAAACGCTCAGTAAATGTGGTTGGAAATCATTGATGGACAGAAATATAAAAACGTAGTCTGAATGTCAAGCAGGAAAACTCAGGAAAACTCAACACTTTTTGGAAATCCATTCTGGTGTGTCTTTGGCATTAGAATTTTGACAAAAACAATGGATATACAGTATGTTGCCATAAGCGTTGTGCAGAGTTGGTAGAATCAAATTCAAAATCACTCACAGCTGTAATTGCTGCCAAAGGTGTTTTCGCCAAGTTTTAACGCTGGGGTGTGAAGATACGTTTGTTATATATTTTAAATTAATTTAGAAAATGTTTTATAATGTTTCTTTCACTTTGAATGTAATCCCTTTCAGATCAAATTTAAGGCAGTGCAAGGGGTGTGTAGACTTTCACTAGGCATTGTATAGGGGCTGAAGAATGTGGTAGGGACATGAGTAGTTTAGCGATAGCGTATAAGGCATTAAGACTTGAATGAGGTGACACAGCTTGCCTTGGTAGTGGGGAGTGTGGAGGGACCATGGGGACTAGGGCCCTGTCTTACCTTGGCTATGGGGTAGAAAGTGATGTCTGAAAGGGGAGGTGGGGCGGGAGTCACTATGGCTGTTACTGCACAGGTCAGAGCAGAGCTTCTGCATGCCTGTCAGAGTTTCTGCAGGGGAGGGGAGGTGAGAGAGGGGAGGGGGGGACAGAGCCGGTGGTGAGACACCACCACAGGTAGGGTGGGGAGGGAGATGTGGAGGGGATATGTGAGAGAGACGTGGAGGAGAGGTGGAAAAGGAGGAGGGAGGTGTGGAATCGAGGAAGAAGTAATACAGTCAGTAGACATACCATCACAGATAAAGACAGGGAGGGAGGCAGGGAGAGAGGGAAGATGTGGAAGAAAGGTGAGAGAGGAAACAGACCCAGTGGACACCACCACCAGAGTTAGGAAGGGAGAGAGGGGGAGGTGAGAGAGGGTGAACGAAAAGAAGGGGGAGATAATCGGAATCATGTAAAAACTAGAAAACAACAAACTTGGAGGAAAAACTATTTGAAGGAGATGGGGATAAGGAATAAGGAAAAAGTGTATTACGAGATACACCTTCAAATGAAAAAACGGTGTGTATATGAATTGCATTAATAAACTATAAACTATATATACAGAGGTTGCAAAAGTATTCATCCCCCTTGGCGTTTTTCCTATTTCGTTGCATTAATGGATATACACAAAATAGTCCAAATTGGTGAAGTGAAATGAAAAAATAAGTTGTTTAAAAAAATTCAAAGAAATAAAAATTTAAAACTGGTGCGTGTATATGTATTCACCCCTTTTGCTATGAAGCCCCTAAATAAGATCTGGTGCAGCTAATTACCTTCAGAAGTCACATAATTAGTTAAAAATAGTTAACCTGTGTGCAATCTAAGTGTCACATGATCTCAGTATATTTTCATCTGTTCCGAAAGGCCCCAGAATCAGCAACAACACTATGCAAGGGGCACCACCAAGCAAGTGGCACCATGAAGACCAAGGAGCTCTCCAAATAGGTCAGGGACAAAGTTGTGGAGAAGTACAGATCAGGGATGGGGAATAAAAAAATATCAGAAACTTTGAACATCCCTCAGAGCACCATTAAATACATTATTAAAAAATTGAAAGAATATGGCACCACAGCAGACGTGCCAAGAGAGGGCCGCCCACCAAAACTCACGGACCAGGCAAGACCAAAGATAACCCTGAAGGAGCTGCAAACCACCACAGCGGAGATTGGAGTATCTGTCCATAGGACCACTTTAAGCCGTACACTCCACAGAGCTGGTCTTCACAGAAGAGTGGCCAGAAAAAAAGCCATTGTTTAAATAAATAAATAAATAAGCAAACACGTTTGGTGTTTGCCAAAAGGCTCCCCAAACATATGGAAGAAGGTACTCTGGTCAAATGAGACTAAAATTGAGCTTTTTGGCCATCAAGGAAAATGCTATGTCTGGCAGACCCAACACATCACCACGAGAACACCATCCCCACAGTGAAGCATTGGTCACTGGTCAGAATTGAAGGAATGATGGATGGTGCTAAATACAGGGAAATTCTTGAGGGAAACCTGTTTCAGTCTTCCAGAGATTTGAGACTGGGACGGAGGTTCACCTTCCAGCAGGACAATGACCCTAAGCATACTGCTAAAGCAACACTTGAATGGTTTAAGGGGAAACATTTAAAAGTCTTGGAATGGCCTAGTCAAATCCCAGACCTCAATCCAATTGAGAATCGGTGGTACGAACCCATCCGACTTGAAGGAGCTGGAGCAGGTTTGCCTTGAAGAATGGTAAAAAATCCCAGTGGCTCGATGTGCCAAGCTTACAGAGACACACCCCAAGAGACTTGCAGCTGTAATTGCTCCAGAATGTGGCTCTACAAAGTATTGACTTTGGGGGGGGGGGGGGGGGGTGAATAGTTATGCATGCTCAAGTTTTCATTTTTTGTGTTATTTCTTGTTTGTTTGATAATAAAAAATATTTTGCATCTTCATAGTGGTAGACATGTTGTGTAAATCAAATGATACCAACGCCCATAAAATGTATTTTAATTCCAGGTAGGAAAATAGGAAAAAATGCCAAGAGGGGTGAATACTTTCGCAAGCCACTGTCATTAATAATAAATAAATATTTCATTATTCAATTATTTTACATTTAAAGTATTTATAAGGAATATTCATTCAAGTTTGTAGTGTTACCAGGGTGGTCAGTGAAGATGTGAAGAGTAAAGATAAAAGAGGACATCAACAGAGCAGCTGCAGTGGGGAGTTAAGATTACGGTGGGGTTAAGAAAGAGTGACAGGCATGAATGTTACTCCTGTGAGTTGTGAACAAGTGGTATTGTGTTCTTGTCAAAATCGCAAGGGAATAGTGGAGAGAGTCAGTGCCTACTGTATTTATCAGACTATTTTCAATTCTTTCTCCTGTGCAACCTGTAAAGAGTAACAATACAAATCACACATGCTCGCACACACGCACACATACATACACACAACTACACAGACAGACACACACACACACACACGCACACTCACCTGGTCTGTGAAAATGCTGCGGTGAGCGTGACAACGGGGTGTAACTATTGCGATTGTAGACGTGTGATCCGATAGAACCCTGACTGGTGGACCTCTGGAGGATGCGTTCCCTCATGTCATAGCAGCCCTAACAGGGACAACACAGTGACCTCACCTGCCAAACTATCAATCCAAGGAGCTTCTCTTCATTATCAGCCACAGAAGCTGTCTCTCTGCAACACAATTAAGTTATTCTATTCTATTCCTCCTAAACGCTAAACAAGAGTATTATGGTGTAATGCGGTACTGAGATACAGTGTTCTCTTTTTTACTTTCAAGTTTTGTTTTTGAAGCAGATGGAATTACATCGCAGCCACTGTCAAGTAAAGATTAATATAAATCAAACCACTGACTGTCTTGACACAGGCACTCACCTCAGCAGACGGTGTAGGTGACATGTGTCTTGAGGACTGAAAAAGACAACATTTATTAATATCAACATCCAACATTACCATACTGTAAGAACAGACACACCAAAACCATGTATCACCAATGATAATAATTGGGTGCCTTACCTTGTCGTCTGGCATGGAGGAACGCTCCCTTCTCGCAGTATGGAGCTGTGGACACAGAAGGTGACTCAGCAAACTGAATGTGAAAGGATTTACACTAGACTAAACATGAAATGCACTAAAAGTGTCAGCCTTCCACCCTGCAACAACAGACATACTTTCCAGGGTGGAAAGATGGAAGAAAGATGACTTAAGATTGCATGATTTATGCATCACAGACGTTTTCTTTCAAACAAATACTTACCCAGCTCCGATTGTAACTTCAGAATGCAGGCTCATTCATTTTTACATGATGCGTCACACACACACACACACATGCATGCAAACACACACAGACGTTCATGCATGGTTTCATTCTAATTACCTCTCCCACACTCTCCCTCCTCTCCTCCCTCTCATCCAGGGACATGGTGTACAAAGGCTCATAGGTAATCAGATCAGGGTGCTCTATGTCATAAATGGCTTTGACTTTGGGAATGGCGGCTAGGTCCCTGTAATCAAGGATCTCATTGTCTACTTTTGCCTAGGGACACAGACAGACAGACAGACAGACCGACAGACAGACAGACAGACAGATCGACACATACATAGAGACAGAGCGAGAGAGGTTATACACAACTAAAAGCACACATCTACCGAGACAGGTTAGCATTAGCAAGTATTAGTGGTCAGTAGGGTTGCAAAATTCCTTGAACTTTCCCCAAATTCTCAGGTTTTCCAGAAATCCCATTTGGAGGATTTACAGATTTGCTGCCTATTCCCTCTTGACTGGATCTTCCAACCAGGATTTGTGGAATACCTGGGAATTTTGGGAAAGTTACAATCAATTTGCAACGGTCTATAGAATAACTATTAGGGAGTCTGATAAGCCTAGGGCCCCTTCTGTTTTACATGAAGTAAGGATTGGCAGTAAGGGTACAGAAACATGAACAATGTAAGGGGAAACAGAAAATCTATGTACCGGTATGAAAAAGGAGTAAGACAAAGTTTACACAGGGAGTCACAATTTATTTTAAGCTTCGTTAGGGGAGAAGTGGCCTAAATTCTAAAAATAGAAGCAGCACATCCAGCCCAGTACGTGTGTGAAGGTAGATGTATGTTTGCCTGGCTCCCCAGACTCCCTGCTCCGGCCAAACGCTATGCCACGCCCATAGACGTTAGTTTATTCTCCGCAATGAGTCTGGATTTTAGTACCTCCCCGAACCTTCACCGAATGCGAAGCACACTCTGGTTGGGCCAGAGCCAGAACACGTGGGTAAAAGGTCCGGTTTTAACGTTCATCATTTGCTTTAATACTCTGATTGGTTAGAGACCATCCAATCGCTGATTACTTTGTTTTGTACAACACCCCTCGTGCCCCTACTCACCACAAACTACTTCAATGATAGTAGTCTCAGACTAAAGATTGCAGCAGAGCAGTGGAAAAATTGAATGTGAGTCGCCAGGCAAGATATACGGTAGATAGAACTCACATATATGGTATGACCCGGTGAGCCAGGTATGCTTGAACCAGGTCTGGAACAGATACTCTCGGACGACGACCTCGAAGGCTGTAAGAGGAGAACTGTTGGTTACATTATTGAACAGAAATGGGATATGTCAAGACAACATCTCTCGGTGCAAGTTCAAGGGCATCTCTGGGCTAGCTTTTAGTTATCTTTCAGTTGGCTCATGTCATCTCATCCTTTTTCAATCGGCATTGCAGGAAATTCTAGGGACAGCCCCAACCAGGACTCAAACACGGGTCCAGTGACACCTGTTCGTATCTCTTACTGTTACACCAAGAGATCCTAACCTCTTGACGAGGTTGCTAGGTGTTGGGTTCAAGTTGCTACAGCATTATGTTTGCCCCCATTGCAATTGATGAGTGAAATACACTACATGACCAATAGTATTTGGACACCTGCTGGTCGAACATCTCATTCCAAAATCATGGCCATTAAGATGGAGTCGGTCCCTGCTTTGGTGCTATAACAGCCTCCACTCTTCTGAGAAGGCTTTCCACTAGATGTTGGAACATTGAGGCGGGGACTTGTTTCCATTCAGTGATAAGAGCATTAGTGAGGTAGGTCACTGAAGTTGGGCGATTAGGCCTGGCTCACAGTCAGCGTTCCAATTCATCCCAAAGTTGTTAGATGGGGTTGAGGTCAGGGCTCTGTGCAGACCAGTCAAGTTCTTCCACATCAATCTCGACAAATAATTTATGTATGGACCTCGCTTGTGCATGGGGGCATTGTCGTGCTGAAACAGGAAAGGGCCTTCCCCAAACTGATGCCACAAAGTTGGAAGCACAGAATATGTCATTGGATGCTGTAACGTTTCCCTTCACCGGAATTAAGGGGCCTAGCTCGAACCATGAAAAACAGCCCCATACTATTCCTCCTCCATCAAACTTTACAGTTGGCACTATGCATTCGGGCAGGTGACGTTTTCCTGGCATCCGCCAAACCCAGGTTCTTCCATCAGACTGCCAGATGGTGTAGCGGGATTCATCACTCCAGAGAATGCATTTCCACTGCTCCAAAGTCCAGTGGTGGCGAGCTTCACACCAGTCCAGCTGTTGTTTGGCATTGTGATCTTACTCTTGTGTGCAGCTGCTCGGCCATGGAAACCCATTTCATGAAGCTCCCGAAAAACAGTTCTGACATTGCTTCCAGAGGACGATTGGAACTCGGTAGTGAGTGTTGCAACCGAGGACAGACGATTTTTACACACTACACGCTTCAGCAATCGCCGGTCACGTTCTGTAAGCTTGTCTGGCCTACCAGTCACTGAGCTCTTCAGTAAGGCCATTCTACTGCCAATGTTTGTCTATGGAGAGGCAGGGCTGTTTGCTTGATTTTGATACACCTCTCAACAACTGGTGTGGCTGAAATAGCCGAATCCACTAATTGGAAGGGGTGTCCACATATTTTTGTATATATAGTGTATGTCAACTCAATCACTGCGTCATCAACAGGGGGGGAAAAGACACCTTGTTCAACACCTAACTTTGTTTTAGAAATTCCATGAGAAGATGCTTTTTTGTCACATACAACAGATACTACTTGCAGTGAAATGTGTTGTTTTACAGGGTCAGGCATAGTAGTACGGCACTCCTGTAGTGAATTAGGAATAAGTATCTTGCTCAAGTGCACATTGACAGATTGTTTACCTTGTTGGCTCGGGAATTTGAACCAATGACCTGTCTGGTACTGGCCCAGCGTTCTAAATGCCCCACATTGTCACACCTCATATGACAAGTAGATTAAATCTTTAAATAAAATACAAACACATAATCTCGCAATGTCGTCAATAAATGTCCTTAATACTGTAAATACCACATGCCTTCTAATGGGAAATGCAGAATTCAGATGGAAACAACAGTCCTGAATTCATGTATTGATTGAATGCAGCCATTGACATGAATCATGTTTTCACAACCACATGGTTACTATAAATGGGGTCTTTTTACCCCTTTTTCTCCCCAATTGGTAGTTTACAGTCTTGTCCCATCGCTGCAACTCCCGTACGGAATTGGGAGAGGAGAAGGTCGAGAGCCATATGTCCTCCGAAACACGACCCCACTGCTTCTTGACACACTGCTTGCTTAACCCAGAAGCTAGCTGCACCAATGTGTCGGAGGAAACACCGTACACCTTGCGACTTTGTCGGCGTGCATGCGCCCTGCCCACCACAGCAGTCGCTAGAGCATGATGGGACAAGGACATCCTGGACGGTGAAACCCTCCCTTAACCCAGACGATGCCTGGCCAATTGTGCGCCGCCTCATGCAGTGCATTAGGCCGTTGCGCCACTCGGGAGGCCTTAAATGGGGTATTTTTAAAGAGTAGTTTGGGTGAAAACAACCATTAATTTATTGTTTGATATTTCTTTGCATGGTCCGAATTACAAGTGGACTGGGCACCCCCACAACAAATTGGATGCCCGCAAGAGCCATTGGGTATCCACAAGAGTCAATATATAATTTGAACACTGTTCATGTCTACTCCTCAAATATGTCTGTGTCTTTAGCCCATGCTCCTTCTACGTGAGGGCGATACAGGTGTATGAGATGTAATGTGCAAATGTGTGTAGCATTTTAACACTGCAGGCTGGCTCCAGCAGGGTGCAGCACACAGCGCATCATGTCCTATGACCTATGCAACATCGTGGTGAAAGGAACACAGGATGATGCCATCGCATAGTCAATAGCGAATACAGTACCTGCCTTTCTGTTTTGTGGAGGAGTAATAGTGACGGAGGCAACAGCTGTGGAGGAAGGGAAGGGAGAGGGGGGATTCACAGGAAGTCACACACACATTGGCTCTCCAACCTGACTTAGATGGAGCCCATTCAGCTGGCCAGATCACAGTTCACCAAGGTTGGGGTCAATCCCATTTCAATTCAGTCAATTCTGGCAGTAAACTGGCATTTTAATTCCAAGTACATTTTTTCTCAATGCTTTCCAATGAGAACTTGTATGTTTTTTATCAACTCTTTCCAATGAGAAAATGTCTGCTTACTTTCTGAATTGACTGAATTGAAATGGAATTGACCCAAAAACCTGCAGGTCACACGCACGCAACCACCACAGAGCAAAGGACACTCACACACTACATACACCGGTAGACATAGGATTAAAGGGGGAGAGAGGCATACCGTAGGTGTCTGTGTGATCACTGAATGATCACTCCCTATCCCTTCTCTTTGGCTCTAACCCTTTGATGTTTTCAGATATGTGGTGTCTGGGTAGGTATAAGCACTGTAGTGGTGGATTTTCCACCTTATTATTTCCACCATTAAATCCACCAAATCTGCAAACAGGTTTAGGGCCAAGCGGACGGGATATAGGGGGCAAATTAGGAGTGGCTGACAGAAGAGACACTTGCACAGTGCAAAAAAGGTCAAGGTACAAGAGGTAGTTAATGGGCAGATGTATTTCCTACCCGTTCCCTATGTCTTTCCTCTGTTCTGGTTGTGTTCTTACAGCCAGGGTGCCACACTGTTGATCCTGTGGAAGAGAACAGAGACAGATGGTATTAGAGAACAAAGACGACCAAACGTAACCTGGTTCCAGATCTGTTTGTGCTCTCTTGCCAACATTTATGATCAAACCTAAGAGTTGGCAGTACAGCAGGCCAGGGACCATGCAAAACCAACCCAACGATACCGTAATAACCCGTAAAATGCTCCACGTATAATTTCAGCCCAATTTCAGCTCACCTTGCAGGTACATCTCTTCTCCTTCTGTGAACATCTGGTTGCACCTGCTGCATCGTGCACAGCTGGGGTGGTAGTGTTTGTCCCCTGCCTGGAAACACACAGAGATGTAATTGACATTTTAGTCCTTTAGCAGACATTATTATCCAGAGCTACTGACAGAAGAAATTAGAGTTAAGTGCCTTATTCAAGGGCACATCAGCAGATGTTTCACCAAGTCGACCCGGGGATTCAAACTAGTGACCTTGCTGGCCCAACTCTCTTAACCGCTAGGCTACCTTCCGCCCTCAGGAGAATCCAGTTGAGTTTAACACAATATGCTTTCTTACATAATGAGTAGCATGCCACGGCTCAAATCGAATCAAATGTTATTGGTCACATACACATGGTAGCAGATGTTAATGCGAGTGTAGCGAAATGCTTGTTCTTATATGTATGAGCAATGGCCGAGTTGGCCAAGTTGCAATAGATGGTATAAAATACAATAGATATGAGATGAGTAATGTAAGATATGTAAACATTATTAAAGTGGCATTATTTAAAGTGACTAGTGATCTATTTATTAAAGTGGTCAATGATTTGAGTCTGTAAGTAGGCAGCAGCCTCTCTTTGTTCGTGGTGGCTGTTTAACAGTGATGGCCTTGAGATAGAAGCTGTTTTTCAGTTTCTCGGTCACAGCTTTGATGCACCTGTACTGACCTCGCCTTCTGGATGGTAGCGGTGTGAACAGGCAGCGGCTCAGGTGGTTTTATTTGATTTTTTAAATGTATTTCACCTTTATTTAACCAGGTAGGCCAGTTGAGAACAAGTTCTCATTTACAACTGCGACCTGGCCAAGATAAAGCAAAGCAGTGCGACACAGACAACAACAGAGTTACCCATAAACAAACATACAGTCAAAAACATAACAGAAAAATCGAAGTACAGTGTGTGTAAATGTAAAAGATTAGGGAGGTAAGGCAATAAACAAGCCATAGACACAAAATAATTACAATTTAGCATTAACACTGAAGTGCTAGATGTGCAGATGATGATGTACAAGTAGAGATACTGGGGTGCAAAAGAGCGTAGAGGATAAATAACAATATCGGGATGAGGTAGTTGGGTGTGTTATTTACAGATTGGCTGTGTAAAGGCGCAGTGATCGTTAAACTGCTCTGACAGCTGATGCTTAAAGTTAGAGAGAGAAATATAAGACTCCAGCTTCAGTGATTTTTTTTCAATTTGTTCCAGTCATTGGCATCAGAGAACTGGAAGGAAAGGCGGCCAAAGGAAGTGTTGGCTTTGGGGATGACCAGTGAAATTTACTTGCTGGAGCGCGTGCTACGAATGGGTGTTGCTATGGTGACCAGTGCGCTGAGATAAGGTGGGGCTTTATCTAGCAAAGACTTATAGATGACCTGGAGCCAGTGGGTTTGTCGACAAAATATGTAGTGAGGGCCAGCCAACGAGAGCATAGAGGTCGCAGTGGTGGGTAGTATATGGGGCTTTGGTGACAAAACGGATGGCACTGTGATAGACCACATCCAGTTAGTATGAGTAGGGTGTTGAGGGCTATTTTGTAAATGACATCGCCGAAGTCAAGGATCGCTAGGATAGTCAGTTTTACGAGGGTATGTTAGGCAGCATAAGTGAAGGAGGCTTTGTTTTGCGAAATAGGAAGCCGATTCTAGATTTAATTTTGTATTGGAGATGCTTGATATGAGTCTGGAAGGAGAAGTCACAGTCTAACCAGACACCTAGGTATTTGTAGTTGTCCACATATTCTAAGTCAGAACCGTCCAGAGTGGTGATGCTAGTTGGGTGGGCGGGTGAGGGCAGCAATCGATTGAAGAGTATACATTTAGTTTTACTTGCATTTAAAAGCAGTTGGAGGCCACAGAAGGAGTGTTGTATGGCATTGAAGCTCGTTTGGAGGTTTGTTAACACAGTGTCCAAAGAAGGACCAGATGTATACAGAATGGTGTCGTCTGCGTAGAGGTGGATCAGAAAATCACCAGCAGCAAGAGTGTCATCATTGATATCTACACAGAAAAGAGTCGGCCCGAGAATTGAACCCTGTGGCACCCCCATAGAGACTGCCAGAGGTCCGGACAAAATGCCCTCCGATTTGACACACTGAACTCTATCTGAGAAGTAGTTGGTGAACCAGGCGAGGCAGTCATTTGAGAAACCAAGGCTATTGAGTCTGCCGATAAGAATGCGGTGATTGACAGAGTGTGGGCTTGGACAAGTTGCTGCAGGAGGTGCTGAGCTGTTGGCCGGGGTAGGGGTAGCCAGGAGAAAAGCATGGCCAGCCATAGAAAAATGCTTGTTGAAATGATCTATTATCGTAGATTTATCGGTGGTGACAGTGTATCCTAGCCTCAGTGCAGTGGGCAGCTGGGAGGAGGTGCTCTTATTCTCTATGGACTTTACAGTGTCCCAAAACTTTTTGTAATTAGTGCTACCGGATGCAAATTTCTGTTTGAAAAAGCTAGCCTTGGCTCTCCTAACTGACTGAGTCTATTGGTTCCTGACTTCACTGAAAAGTTGCATATCGCGGGGCTATTTGGTGCTAATGCAGTACGCCACAGGATGCTTTTGTGTTGGTCAAGGGCAGTCAAGTCTGGGGTGAACCAAGGGCTATATATGTTCTTAGTTCTAAAACAATTTGAATGGGGAATGCTTATTTAAGATGGCGAGGAAAGCACTTTTAAAGAGCAACCAGGCATCCTCTACTGATGGAATGAGGTCAATATCCTTCCATGATACCCGGGCCAGGTTTATTAGAACGGCCTGCTTGCTGATGTGTTTTAAGGGGTGTTTGACAGTGATGATGGGTGGTCGTTTGACCACGGAAGCACGCAGGCAATGAGGAAATGATTGCTAAGATCCTGGTTGAAGACAGCAGAGGTGTATTTAGAGGGCAAGTTGATTAGGATGATATCTAAGAGGGTGCCCATGGTTACAGATTTAGGGTTTACCTCGTGGGTTCCTTAATAATTTGTGTGAGATTGAGGGCATCTAGCTTAGATTGTAGGACGGCCGGGGTGTTAAGCATATCCCAGTTTAGGTCACCTAACAGTACGGTCTCTGAAGATAGATGGGGGGCAATCAATTCACATATGGTGTCCAGGGCACAGATGGGGGCTGAAGGGGGTTTATAACAAGCGGCAACGGTGAGAGACTTGTTTCTGGAAAGGTGGATTTCTAAAAGTAGAAGCTCGAATTGTTTGGGCACAGACCTGGATAGTATGACAGAACTCTGCAGGCTATCTCTGCAGTAGATTGCAACTCTGCCCCCTTTGGCAGTTCTATGTTGTCGGAGGATGTTATAGTTAGGGATGGAAATTTCAGGATTTTTGGTGGACTTCCTATGTCATGATTCTGACATGGCTAGGACATCAGGGTTGGTGGAGAGTGCTAAAGCAGTGAATAAAACTTCTAATGTTAACATGCATGAAACCAAGGCTTTTACTTTTACAGAAGTCAACAAATGAGAGATCCTGGGGAATGGGAATGGTGCAGGGGGCTGCAGGGCCTGGGTTAACCTCTACATCACCAGAGGAACAGAGGAGTAGTAGGATAAGGGTACCTCTAAAGGCTATAAGAACTGGTTGTCTAGTGCATTTGGAACAGAGAGTAAAAGGAGCAGATTTCTGGGCGTGGAAGAATAGATTCAAGGCATAATGTATGTAGGCACAAGGTATGGTAAGATGTGAGTACAGTGGAGGTAAACCTAGGCATCGAGTGACGATGAGAGAGGTTTTGTCTCTAGAGGCACCAGTTAAGCCAGGTGAGGTCATCGCATGTGTGGAGGGTGGAACAAAAGGGCATATTTGGCAGGACTAGGGGCTCACAGTGAAACAAGACAATAAACACTAACCAAAACAGCAATAGACAAGGCATATTAGGAAGAGGCATGTGTTGCCGAGTTATCATGCGGTTCAATGAGTAGCACTAGATGAGTCAGGGAGCCAATTCCGTAGTCGCTGCTAAGCTAGGCGAGCTGGAGACAGCTAGCGGGCTGGGGATAGCAGATGGGCATCCAGCGACGTCGCAACGGAAGAGCCTGTTGAAACCACCTTGGACGGTTACCTCGGCAGACCAGCCAATTAGCAACAGTGGTATTGTAGCCCAAGAATTGGCTGGTGGACCTCTTTGGCTAGTTGGGAGATGGGCCTAGCTCAAGGCTAGCTCCAGGCTAACTGGGGCTTGCTTCAGGACAGAGACGTTAGCCAGGAGTAGCCACTTGGAGAGCAGCTAGCTCGCTGCGATGATCCGGTGTAAAGGTTCAGAGCTTGCAGTAGGAATCCGCAGATGTGGTAGAGAAAAAGCAGTCCGATAGGTTGATATCGCGTTATTCAGACTGGCAGGAATTGACTGGCTTGTTGCTAGTTAGCTGGCTAGCTTCAGAAGGGGGTTCCGGTTCTATAGTATAAAAATTGCAGATCCGTACCACATCGGGAGAGGCGGGTTGCAGGAGAGTATATTCAGTCCGTAGATGTAAAGTGAGATTAAAATATATACGAAATATATACGAAGAAAACAATTTCTACACGGGGCAGGACGAGACAAAAACACACATCCGACTGCTACGCCATCTTGGTTGTTGACCTTGATTATATTTTTGGCCTTCCTGTGACATCCTGCTCCAGGTGGTGCGTTGTGCAGACCTCACCACCCTCTGGAGAGCCCTGTGGTTGATGGTGGTGCAGTTGCCATACCATCAGGTGATACAAACCAACAGGATGCTCTCAATTGTGCATCTGTAAACGTTTGTGAGGGTTTTAGGTGACAAGCCACATTTCTCCAGCTTCCTGAGGTTGAAGAGGTACTGCTGCGCCTTCTTCACCACACTGTCTGTGTGGGTGGACCATTTAAGTTTGTCCGTGATGTGTACACCAAGGAACTTAAAATGTTCCACCTTCTCCACTACTGTCCCGTCGATGTGATATAGGGGAGGTGCTGCCTTTGCTGTTTCCTGAAGTCTACTATCATCTCCTTTGTTTTGTTGACGTTGAGTGAGAGGTTGTTTTCCTAACACCACACTCTGAGTGCCTTCACTTCCTCCCTGTAGGCTGTCTTGTTGTTGTTGGTAATCAAGCCCACTACTGTTATGTCTTCTGCAAACTTGATGATTAAGTTGGAGGCGTGCATGACCACGCAGTCATGGGTGAACAGGGAGTACAGGAGGGGGCTGAGCATGCACCCTTGTGGGGCCCCAGTGTTGAGGATCAGCGAAGTGGACATGCTGTTTCCTACCTTCACCACCTGGGAGGCGGCCCGTCAGAAAGTCCAGGACCCAGTTGCATAGGGCGGGGTTGTGCCCCAGGGCCTTAAAACGTCTTATGGCTGCAGGGGCAGTATTGAGTAGCTTGGATGAAAGGTGCCCAGAGGTGCCCAGAGTAAACGGCCTGCTCCTCAGTCTCAGTGGATAATATATGCATATTATTATTAGTATTGGATAGAAAACACTCTGAAGTTTCTAAAACTGTTTGAATGATGATGGCCGTTTTCTGTCGAACCGTCTGGTTTCACAGCGTCTCAGAATGGAACTTGAATGGTAGACTATGGGAGGAGCGGCAAAAACAGCCACCGGTTTGAATTGGCTGATCTCTCAGTCCATCACCATCTAGCACAACTCATACCATCTAGCGCCACCCTCCCCTACATTGTGGACTTCAAAGCACAAGCAGCACAATTAATCTTAGAAATAGTTTTCACGTATATACTTTTTTCATTTGTGCTTCCCCAAAATAATATGGTTAAAGTGATAGAACATTTATTTTTGATTGACGATCTAATACAACTGTCACAGGCTAGCTCATCCTCGGTTTCCACTAGCTTCCATTGCCACAAAGTCAGATTCAAAGTCAAAATTGGCTACAAAAATGTGCTTTTTGGTCTTAATTTAAGGTTACGGTTAGGCATAAGGTTAGCAGTGTGGTTAAGGTTAGGGTTAAGGTTAAGGTTAGGTTTAAAACAGATTTTAAGAAGATACATTTTAGAAATAGGCAGGTTTTAATATGCAGCCGTGTGATTCGGTCAGAATTTGAATTGAGTAGCATGTCACTCATTAAATCCACACCCCCTAAGGTCCAAACATTCCCACACTGTTGAAAGGCTCTATGCGCCAACAATTTGAGCCTGGAGATGAGGTTAAAATGATATACATATACAGTCAACTGATTAAATCTACCTTTGATTTACCCATTCATCCAGGCATACCACAAAGGGTTCACTGTCAGTCAACATGCCTTCATATATAGGAGCTATCCTCCCTTTGTGCTAAAGTAAAGTTAACAGTATCCTCCCCTGATATTGCACAGGGGGCTACAGTACTTTCAAACTGTATAATGAGGTGCTTTGCATGCACAGCAACATGTCACACAAGCTATTAGGAACAGGACACTGAACAGAAGAACGGAGAAGCAAACAGCCCCTGACCAACCACCCTTCCCACTCACCAGTAAGCTAATAGACAAGTGCCAATTCACAGGTATGGGGCTATGGCCTTGAAAATGTGGATTTTCATAGTTCATTTTCAGGCTTGGCAATACCTGTAAGAGTTGGCTGGATCATACGCACATCTGAATAAGCTACAGTATAAAAAATGTCATTAGATACATTGCCGGTGACTCTTTAACTATCCCTGTTGGTCCAGGACCACCCTCCAGTCCAGGCACACACACAAACTGCGCTAAACAAAACCATAGTGTCGATATGTGTCTACACAAAAACGATGAATCTTTAGCAGAACTGTGAAATGCTCTTAGGTAATCCATTGATACATCTTCTGAATACAGGACTGCGCCAAATAGTCACTGACACAAATTAGTTATGCTAAAGGTGAATTATTTTTGTGAACACACACTTATAGACATTGGCCACAGGCAATGGCCAAATCCATTGGGAATGAAACAGAGTAGCGATGGCTCCATTACTGTCAGTGCATCCAGAGTAGAACAAAGCAGCAAATCTGTCTGCCTTATTGTGTGACAACTCATTCTGTTTGCCCCTCTCCTATCTGCTTCTGTCATTCCACCCTGCATTTCTCTGATGTTCTCTCTTTCCAGCTATATGTTCTTTCTCTCTCCCTGCCATAGTAGTGGCCAGCCTGTCTGCAGACAGAGATGCAATCGGACTATGAGTTATGGCAGGGGTTCCCACATTTTTCACTCAGGCCCCCCTTCCAGCATTGGGAAACATCCCGCGCCCCCATCTATGCGCACCGGCCACGCCTATTTCTATAGGCACAAGCACTGTTCATGACACAAACTGTTCACACTCCTCTTGTTGGGGGAGTGAACATTTTGCAATTTTAAAGCATATCTCCTGGAATTCTACACATTTTATCATGGGGTTCAGAGAAAATGTTGAAGTTTTAAAGCTGATTTGTGACTCAAATATTACAACAAAATCTATGGGATAAAAAAACCTAACTCAAAAACATTAGCTGACATGGGCTAGTTGATCTGGACATTTCTGACAAGCTATAAATAGCTCTCTAAGGTATGCAATGACTGACATGACAAGATGTCATGTCACCTTGTGCATTCTACTATTACAACTTTCAAGAGTAAGTTGAACGTCAGACAGAGTTCGGCTCTCTCTATGTGTTAAACCAATCAGCCAATTGGTGACAAACAGGGGGAGGAATGAAAGTTAGGTGATTGGCTTACCTCCAGCACTTTGCCTGTGATAAACTGCTGGCAGGCTTCGCATTGAACCCCAAAATGGACCTGGTAGTCCTTCTCACAATAGGGTGTGCCATCCCTGTGCAGAGAGAGAGGTTAACACAGACTGCATTAGAATAGGATAGAATAGAATTGTGTATTTCACTGTGTCTGCAAGTATACTGTGTTTCACTATGTGTGTAATAGAACAGAATAGAATCGAACAATGTCTTTCACTGTGTCTGCAAGTTTACTGTGTGTATGTTGTGTGCATTAGAATAGATCAGATTAAAATTAAATAGAATATAATAGAATAGTGTGTTTTCCTTTGTCTGCAAGTATAATATGTGTGTATTTCACTATGTGTGCAAGCATGTCATGTGTATAATAGTTGTTTCTTTTAGACTTACTTGCTGATGTACTCCCCAGTGAGGACTTTTTGACATGCCTTACACTTGAAGCAGCCCAGGTGCCACTGTCTCTCCAGAGCTAATAGAGCCTGACCATTCTTAATGTCTCTACCACAGCCTGTACAGCCTGTAAAACACACACACACACACACACACACACACACACACACACACACACACACACACACACACACTAATGGGGGTGCGTGCTGGTGTCAGGGAAGTCTGAGGCAAGAGAACGAAATTGGTATAAATGGAGATATTTAACTTCTTGGATATAGGGGGCGCTATTTTAATTTTTGGATGAAAAACGTTCCCGTTTTAAACAAGATATTTTGTCATGAAAAGATGCTTGACTATGCATATAATTGACAGCTTTGGAAAGAAAACACTCTGACGTTTCCAAAACTGCAAAGATATTGTCTGTGAGTGCCACAGAACTGATGTTACAGGAAAAAAACAGATAAAAATACAATCAGGAAGTGCCGCATTTTTTGAAACCGCCTCATGGCAATGACTCCTTATATGGCTGTGGAGGAGCTAGGAGTCAGCTTACCTTTTCCACGTTTTCCTCAAGGTGTCTGCAGCATTGTGACATATTTGTAGGCATATCATTGGAAGATTGACCATAAGACACTACATCTACCAGGTGGTTGCTTGGTGTCCTCAGTCGCAATTATTGCGCAATCTCCAGCTGCAGTATTTTTCCGTTTGCCTCGGATGAGAAACCGACTGCCAGGAACAATTTTTCATCGAATAGAATTGTGAAAAACACCTTGAGGATTGATTCTAAACAACATTTGCCATGTTTCTGTCGATATTATGGAGCTAATTTAGAAAAAAGTTTGGCGTTGTAGTGACTGCATTTTTGTTGTTTTTGTCTTAGCCAAACGTGATGAACAAAACGAAGCTATTTCTCTTACACAAATAATCTTTTTGGAAAAAATGAACATTTGCTATCTAACTGAGAGTCTCGTCATTGTAAACATCCGAAGTTCTTCAAAGGTAAATGATTTTATTTGAATGCTTTTCTTGTTTTTGTGAAAATATTGCCTGCTGAATGCTAGGCTTAATGCTATGCTTGGCTATCAATACTCTTACACAAATGCTTGTGTAGCTTTGGTTAAAGCATATTTTGAAAATCTGAGATGACAGTGTTGTTATCAAAAGGCTAAGCTTGTGTTTCAATATATTTATTTCATTTAATTTGCGAATAGGAAACGTTGCGTTTGGTAATGAGCTTGAGGCTACGATTACGCTTCCGGATATGGGATTGCTCGAAGCTAGAGGTTAATAAATGCTTACAAACTCCGAAAACAAACATACAAAATAAAGAAAGTGGGTAAAAACCCATCACACACCATAACATACTTGGCACCAATACATACAACAAACAATTCCCGACGAGGACATAGGCGAAAACAGAGGGAAAATATACAACATGTAATTTAGAGAATTGGAACCGGGTGAGTGTGAAAACAAGACTTAACAAATTGGACATGAAAATGGATCGGCGATGGCTAGAAGACCGGTGACGTCGACCGCCAAACACCGCCCGAACAAGGAGAGGAATCGACTTCGGTAGAAGTCGTGACAGTACCCCCCCCCCCTTGACCAGCGGATCCAGCAGTGCGCTGACACTGGCCTCGGGGACGCCCCGGAGGGCGAGGCTCAAGGCAATCCGGACGGAGATGGTGGAAATCCCTTCAGCATAGAAGGGTCCAACACGTCCTCCTCCGGAACCCAGCATCTCTCCTCCGGACCGTACCCCTCCCAGTCCATGAGGTACTGAAGGCCCCTCGCCCGACGTCTCGAATCCAGGATGGATCGAACAGAGTACGCCGGGGCCCCCTCGATGTCGAGAGGGGGTGGAGGAACCTCCCGCACCTCAGCTTCCTGGAGTGGACCAGCCACCAGCGGCCTGAGGAGAGACACATGGAACGAGGGGTTAATGCGGTAATCGGGGGGAAGCTGCAACCTATAACATACCTCGTTCACTCTCCTCAGGACTTTAAATGGCCCCACAAACCGCGGATCCAGCTTCCGACAGGGCATGCAGAGGGGCAGGTTCCGGGTTGCGAACACCGGGACCTCACTGCGGTGATGGTCTGCGCCAACTTTCTGAAGATGGACATGGGCGGCATCCCATGTCTCCTACTCGCGCCGGAACCAGTCATCCACCGCAGGAGCTTCGGTCTGGCCAAGGAGTCAGAACCGGCTGATACCCAAACATACACTGGAAGGGAGAGAAGTTAGTGGAGGAGTGGCGGAGCGAGTTCTGGGCCATCTCTGCTAACTTCCACGGACGGTTCTGGCAATAAGACCTCAGAAATCTACCCACATCCTGGTTAACTCTCTCCACCTGCCTGTTACTCTCGGGGTGAAAACCCGAGGTAAGGCTGACCGAGACCCCCAAAAGTTCCATGAACACCCTCCAGACCCTCAAAGTGAACTGGGGACCCCGATCAGACACTATATCCTCAGGTACCCCATAGTGCCGGAAGACGTGAGTAAAGACGTGAGTCTGTAGGGCTGTAGGGAGACCGGG
This sequence comes from Oncorhynchus masou masou, assembly GCF_036934945.1. NCBI lineage: Eukaryota > Metazoa > Chordata > Actinopteri > Salmoniformes > Salmonidae > Oncorhynchus > Oncorhynchus masou. The sequence continues at coordinate 37,602,366 of NC_088234.1, forward strand.
CAAAGGGAGGAGACGAGGATCGTGGTTTTTCCCTGTGGAGGTGGAAGGTGGAAGATCGGTTATTAAATCCACCGACAGGTGCGACCACGGCCATTGTGGAACGGGCAGGTGTTGTAACTTACCTTTGGGCAGGTGCCTAGGAGCCTTACACTGGGCGCACACGAAGCAGGAGGGAACATAAACTATCACATCCTTAGCCTAAGTGGGCCACCAGTACTTCCCACTAAGACAGCTCACTGTCTGACCGATCCCAGGACGACATGTGGGCCCTAAAGATCAGCCGGTTGCGGACAGCAGACGGAACGTACAGACGCCCAGCTGGACACCGAGGGGGAGGGGGCTCTGCACGTAATGCCCGCTCAATCTCCGCATCCAGCTCCCACACTACCGGTTCCACCAAGCAAGAGGTGGGGAGTATGGGAGTGGGATCCATGGAACGCTCCTCTGTGTCATAACTCCGGGACAGTGCGTCTGACTTAACGTTTTGGGAACCTGGTCTGTACGAAAGGGTGAAAACAAAACGGGTGAAAAACATGGCCCACCTTGCATGGTGAGGGTTCAGTCTCCTCGCTGCCCGGATGTACTCCAGATTGCTGTGGTCAGTCTAAATGAGAAAAGGGTGTTTAGCCCCCTCAAGCCAATGTCTCCACGCCTTCAAGGCCTTGACTACGGCCAACAGCTCCCAGTCCCCCACGTCATAGTTTTGCTCCGCCGGGCTGAGCTTCTTCGAGAAGAAGGCACAGGGACGGGGCTTCGGTGGCGTATTTGAGTGTTGAGAGAGCACCGCTCCTATCCCAGCCTCGCACGTGTCCACCTCCACTGTGAACGCCAGAGGGATCCGGATGGGCCAGCACGGGTGCCGAGGTAAACAGAGCCCTTAGTTGCACAGAAGCCCTGTCCGCCTCAACTGACCACTGCAGACGTACAGTACCCCCCTTCAGCATTGAGGTAATGGGAGCAGTCACCTGACCAAAACCCTGGATAAATCTCCAGTAGTAATTGTAGTAATTGTAGTAAAAATCGCTGCACCTCCTTTACCATGGAGGGAGTCGGCCAATTACGCACGGCTGAAATGCCGGAAAACTCTCCGTCTCCACCCCTGATGTGGAAATGCAATACCCTAGGAAGGAGATGGCTTGATGAAAGAACAGGCATTTCTCAGCCTTGATGTACAGGTCATGCTCCAACAGGCGACCAAGCGCTTTGCGCACCAAGGACACATGCTCGGCACGTGTAGCGGAGAATATCAAAATGTCATCAATATACACCACTACACCCTGCCGGTGCAGGTCCCTGAAAATCTTGTCTACAAATGCTTGGAAGACTGAGGGCGCATTCATCAACCCGTACGGCATGACGAGGTACTCATAGTGCCCAGTGGCGGTACTGAAAGCCGTCTTCCACTCATCTCCCTCTTAGATACGTACCAGGTTGTAAGCGCTCCTGAGATCTAGTTTGGTGAAGAAGCACGCCCCGTGCATTGGTAGCGGGTAACTATACCTCACCGTGATCTGATTCAGACCCCAATAGTCAATGCACGGGTGCAGATCCCCATCCTTCTTCTTCACAAAAAAGGAACTTGAGGAGGCGGGTGATGTGGAGGACCGAATGTACCCCTGACGCAGGGATTCTGAAACATATGTTTCCATAGCCTCCATCTCCGCCGGTGAGAGGGGATACACGTGACTCCTGGGAAGTGCAGCATCTACCAGGCGGTCTTTCGCACAATCGCCCCATCGATGAGGTGGCATATTCAGGGGGAATGCGCACGGTGGAGACCTGGTCTGGACTCTCCACCGTTGTAGCACCAACACCTACCGGAGCACTCTCGCGACCACCCCATGAGAGCCCTCTGTGGCCAAGAAACAGTGGGGTTATGAAAAGCTAACCAGGGTAGGACCAGCACCACGGGAAACGCCGGAGAGTCAATGAGGAAGAGACTAATTCTCTCCGTATCACCCCCCCCCGCATCACCATACCCAACGGTGTGGTGACCTCCCTAATTATCCCTGACCCTAATGGTGAACGGGGAAGAGCACATCCACGGGAAAAATGGGGGTCCCTAAACTATGAGCTGACGAGCGCCTTATGCTGGGAATATGGAGAAAACTCAGGAAAAGTGATAGACACAAACATATGTGCAACAGAGGGCTCTGAGAGAGAATTGTACAAGCTCACCTGGTGTGATGCCAGAGTGCCCTGCCTGCTGCCTCGATTCTCAGAGGAACAAACCCGGCACCGACCGGCAGTGTGACCTCTGAGGCCACAGATGCTGCACAAGCGGGAACCCCCTCCGGTCTCCCTGCTCACCGCCCCTCCCAGCTCCATAGGTATCGGAGAGGGGGTGCGGGAGGATTGAACCACCAGTTACTGATCGAGACATCCATGAGTAGCCAGCAGGTTGTCCAGCCGGAAAGACAGGTCCACCAGCTGGTCGAACGTGACGGTGGTGTCTCTTCAGGCCAGCTCCCGATGGACGTCCTCACGCAGACTGCAACGATAATGGTCGATCAGGGCCCTGTCGCTCCATCCCGTGCCAGCAGCCGGGGTCCGAAACTCCAGGGTGAACTCCTGGGTGCTCCTCGTCTCCTGCCTCAGATGGTAGAGACGCTCACCCGCCGCTCTTCCCTCGGGCGGGTGGTCGAAGACTGCTCGGAAACTGCGGGAGAACTCCTCAAAACTTGTCCAACGCCGCATCTCCCTCTCTCCATACTGTGTTGGCCCACTCCAGGGCTCTCCCATGCGCTCAAGAGAGAACCCGGTTGTGCTGGTGGAGGCGCTAGAAGAACTCCCTGTCTCTCCCAGTGGTCCATCGTCTGGACAACGCGATCCATGGCAACGCCAGGATGGTGAAGCATAACTGCATGCTCCTGGATGCGCTTCTCCACCTCAATGGCCGGGGTACCCTCTCCTGCTGACTCCATAGCAAGGTCGGAGATTCTGTAATGTGGTGCGTGCTGGTGGCAGGGAAGTCAGGCGCAGGAGAATGAACTTGGTAAATCGGAGCTGTTTAATAAACATCAAAACTTCCGAAAACCAAAGTATACAATATAACAAATAGAGGGTGCAAAACCTGTCGCACAACAGAAATAACAATAAACACCTACATACAACAAACAATCTCTGACAAGGACATGAGGGGAAACAGGGTTAAATACACAACATGTAATTGAAGGGATTGGAACCAGGTGTGTAGGAAGACAAAACCAATGGAAAAAGTAAAAATGGATCAATGATGGCTAGAAGGTTGGTGACGTCGACCGCCGAACACCGCCCGAACAAGGAGAGGGACCTACGTCTGCGGAAGTCGTGAAGGTAGTTTACAGAGTTCTGGTGTTTATCACTAACAATGGGTTACACACATATGAACTCAAATAAATTTGTTGGACATTTTTGTTTGAGTGTTAGTTCAATGTAACTAAGCTATTCACAGTACTGTACGGATAGTGGAGACAGGCTACTCACAGTTGGAGTCGATGATGTCTTTGCCGGGTCCTGGGGATGTGGGCTGGACACAGTACTGACACAGACAGTCTTTGCCATTGAAGGTGACCCTATCCCCAGCAGGAAACGGTCGTCTGTGGGAGAGACAGACAGATACATGGACTAATGGTCAGACACCAAACAGATACAGATGGATAATGTAGCACAGGTCACATTAGGGTATGTGTGGCTGAGAATATCCCATGTATTGAGTAACAGTGTATAATTCTATTTGTTTAACTAGGCAAGTCAGTTAAGAACAAATTCTAATTTTCAATGATGGCTTAGGAATAGTGGGTTAACTGCCTTGTTCTGGCACAGAATGACAGATTTTTACCTTTTCATCTCAGGGATTCGATCTAGCAGCCTTTCGGTTACTAGTCCAATGCTCTAACCACTAGGTTACCTACCACCCTGTATGATGATGTGAACGTGTTTCAGCATTGTTGGAGTGACCCTTTTCAAAGACCAAAGAAATTGATGTAGATAAGAAGATGCAGTCAGGTTGATAAGAAGAGTACAATAAGGTGAACAATAAGAGTAATGAGATAGATAATGAGTAATTCTTCTAGCTCTTGACCAGGGCTCCTTTGAAAAATAGATTCTCAACAGTACTCTCCTGAATAACTAACATGCTGACTAGACCGAGTACGCACGTGTGTCCTCGTGCTCCATCGCACGCATGTCAATTTTGTCCATCCATACCAGACGATACCAACAAACTCTGAACCAACTTTATTAATTTGGGGACAGTTCAAAACGCATTAAAAACAATCATGGCCATTTAGCAAGCTAGTTTGCTGTTGCTACCTAGTTTGTCCTGCTATATAAACATTGGGTTGTTATTTTACCTGAAATGCACAAGGTCCTCTACTCCGAAAATTAATCCACAGATAAATGGGTAAACCTAGTTACTTTTCTAGTAATCTCTCCTCCTTCATTCTTCTGCTTTTTCTTATTCTTCTTTGGACTTGGCGGTTGGCATCCAACTTTAAGGTGCATTACCACCACCAACTGGACTGGAGTGTGAACCTCAGTTCATCTTTCAATCACCCACGTGGGAATATGCTCCTAAAAACCAACGAGGAGATGGGGGAGGCGGGACTTGCAGCTCTTCAAGCGTCAAAAATGTTACAAAGTTCTGTTTTACGCACTTTAGCAGTTTGGATTAAATGATTGAATAACATATGTAAATTTATTCTGCAACGCTCACACACATAACGCAAGCAGTATGGTCAGCATGTAAGGGATACATACAGTTCCAAAATAGGAGAATGCACTTCAAAATAAGTGTCTGTAGGTTTCAGGTGAGGGTTCTTACTTGCAGATGGTGCAGACGAAGCAGGCAGGGTGGTAGGTCTTGCCCAGAGCAGTGACGACCTCTCCCTCCACAAAGTCCCCACAGCCATTGCAGCGCGTCCCGTGCATTCGCTGGTAGTCCAGGGTACACAGGTAGTCTCCATTCTTCATGAAGAAGCCTCCCTGAGCCAGGTCACAGCCACACACTACAGGGACACAAAAACAGTCAGTAAGTCATGCTATTCTCTACCCTCCTTCCATGCATCCATCCAACCATCCATCCATCCATCAACCTATCTATTCATCGACCCATCCATCCATCCATCCATGTGTGGGTTTTCCATGTGGATGTGTAGAAATGTGTGTTTGTATGTCCATTAGGCTACTGAATGTCACTCTGACAAAGGGTACGATAAAATAAAGTCAAATGCCAATGCCTCTGTGGATATGTAAGGTGAATTATTTATTGTGTTTCCAGAGACAAGAACAATATCTTCCACCTTCATTTGTAGAGATATGGAATATAAATAAATGATTAAGAAGGCCGCTCCTTGGGTCTTCCCATATGGGATTGCTACCAATGCTGTATTTTGCACTTGTAAATAATGAACAGCGAGCTGCAAATGTATTGGGAAAGTGACAAATGTGTTGTTGTATTGGCTCTGTACTCCAACACTTTGGATTTAAAAGGATACAATGGCTACGAGGTTAAAGTGCAGACTGTCAGCTTTAATTTAGGGGTATTTTTATCAATATAGGGTGAACTGTTAGGAAATTTGATCTGATCTTCATCTAAGTCACAACAATAGACAAACACAGTCTGATTAAACTAATAACACACAACATGTCTTTATTGTACACACCATGTAAACATTCACAGTGCGGGGTGGGAAATGTAAACCCTTGTTATTAATAACTGGTTGACCCTACTTTGGCAGCAATAACCTCAACCAAACATTTTCTGTAGATGCGGATCAAACCTGCACAATGGTCAAGAGGAGTATTCCTCTTTACAAAACTGTTTCAGTTCAGAAATATTATTGGGATGCCTGGTGTGAATCGTCTCTCTTAAGGTCATGCCACAGCATCTCAATCGGGTTGAGGTCAGGACTTACTGGGCCATTCCAGAAGGCATATTTTCAGCACCTTTTGCGCACAATGATTACATCAAGCTTGATTACATCAACAAGCTACAAACTTGTTGGATGCTTTTGCTGTTTGTTTTGGTTGTTTGGTGTTTCAGATTATTTTTTGCCCAATAGAAATTCATTGTATATAATGTATTGGGACATTATGGAGCCACTTTAATTGTAAATAAGAATATAATATGTTTCTTATTAACACTTCTACATTAATGTGGACGCTACGATGATTATGGACAGTCCTGAATGAATCTTGATGATTGAGAAATATTACACCCCCCAAAAATGCTAACCTCCCCTGTTATTGTAATGGTGAGAGGTTAGCATGTCTTGGGGGTATGATATGTGTGTGTCTGTGACATTCTCACTTATCACTATTCACGATTAGGCCTACCGTGTCGGCATAGGTTTGATTCCAGCCCATGCCAATCTGGCACAAATGACTTGATTGACTTGATTTAGTTACACATTTCAAATATGGTCAGTCTAGGTATTTTTACCCTTTACAAGAAATTACCAAATTAGACACTTTTGCATTACATAAATAGGGGGAAAAAAATAACAGTAGGCTGCACCAAAATTTGTTTCCATTCACACAAGGTGTTGGGTAAATTGCCACAGTAGATTTGCCATGATAAATGAGGAAATACTTTATTTCTATAGTACAGATGTCAAATAGATAAATTGCTCTTAGTCTGTTCAAAAAGGACTAAGTTGTTCTAATGACAATACCAACCAGAGGGTGAAACTACAGTGCATTCAGAAATAATTCAGACCCCTTGACTTTAGAAATTGTGTTACGTTTACAGCCCTATTCCAAAATTGATTAAATAAACAATGTCTCATCATTCTACACACAATAACCCAATCCCTTCACTCACGCCGCCAAACTTACCCTAGTAAAACTGACTATCCTACCAATCCTCGACCTCGGCGATGTCATCTACAAAATTGCCTCCAACACTCTACTCAGCAAACTGGATGCAGTTTATCACAGTGCCATCCGTTTTGTCACTAAAGCACCTTATACCACCCACCACTGCGTCTTGTATGCTCTAGTCGGCTGGCCCTCGCTACATATTCGTCACCAGACCCACTGGCTCCAGGTCATCTACAAGTCCATGCTAGGTAAAGCTCCGCCCTATCTCAGGTCACTGGTCACGATGGCAACACCCATCCGTAGCACGCGCTCCAGCAGGTGTATCTCACTGATCATCCCTAAAGCCAACACCTCATTTGGCCGCCTTTCGTTCCAGTTCTCTGCTGCCTGTGACTGGAACGAATTGCAAAAATCCCTGAAGTTGGAGACTTTTATCTCCCTCACCAACTTCAAACATGTGCTATCTGAGCAGCTAACCGATCGCTGCAGCTGTACATAGTCTATTGGTAAATAGCCCACCCATTTTCACCTACCTCATCCCCACACTGTTTTTATTTATTTACTTTTCTGCTATTTTGCACACCAGTATCTCTACCTGTACATGACCATCTGATCATTTATCACTCCAGTGCTAATCTGCAAAATTGTAATTATTCGCCTACCTCCTCATGCTTTTGCACACAATGTATATAGACTCCCCTTTTTTCTACTGTGTTATTGACTTGCTAATTGTTTACTCCATGTGTAACTCTGTGTTGTCTGTTCACACTGCTATGCTTTATCCTGGCCAGGTCGCAGTTGCAAATGAGAACTTGTTCTCAACTAGCCTAGCTGGTTAAATAAATGGGAAATAAAAAGTAAAAAAATAAATAATGACAAAACAACAAGGTTTTTTAAAATTGTATTGCAAATTTATATAGAGAAATAAAAAGTGTATTTACATTTACAAGGATTCAGACCTTTTGCTTTGAGACTTGAAATTGAGCTCAGGTGCATCCTGTTTCCATTGATCATCCTTGAGATGTTTTACACCTTTATTGGAGTCCACCTGTGGTAATTTCAGTTGATTGGACATGATTTGGAAAAGCACACACCTGTCTATATAAGGTCCTACAGTTAACAGTGCATGTCAGAGCAAAAACTCAAGCAATGAGGTCGAAGGAATTGTCCATAAAGCTCAGAGACAGGGTTGTGTCAAAGCACATATCTGGGGTAGGGTCCAAAACATTTCTGCAGCATGGAAGGTCCCCAAGAACACAGTGGAAGAAGTTAGGAAACACCAAGACTTAGAGCTGGCCTCCCTGGCCAAACTGAGCAATCAGGGGAGAAGAGCCTTGGTCAGTGAGGTGACCAAGAACCCGATGTTCACTCTGACAGAGATCTAGTTTGCCAAAATGTACCTATAGACTCTCAGACTATGAGAAACAATATTCTCTGGTATGATGAAACCAAGATTGAACACTTTGACTTGAATGCCAAGCTTCATGTCTGGAGGAAATCTGGCACCATCCCTATGGTGAAGCTGTGGGGATGTTTTTCAGCAGCAGTGACTGGGAGACTAGTCAGGAGTGAAGGAAAGATGAAAGAAGCAAAGTACAGAGAATTCTTTGATGAAAACCTGTTCCAGTGCTCAGGACCACAGACTGAGGCGAAGGTTCACCTTCCAACAGGACAACGACCTGAAGCACACAGCCAAGACGACACTTTGAGACAATTCTCTGAATGTCCTTGAGTGGCCCAGCCAGAGCCCGGACTTGAACCCGATCAAACATCTCAGGAGACTTGAAAATAGCTGCACAGCGACGCTCCCCATCCAACCTGACATAGCTGCAGAGCAGAATGGGAGAAACTCCCCAAATTCAGGTGTGCCAAGCTTGTAGGGTCATACCCAAGAAGAATTGAGGCTGTTATCGCTGCCAAAGGTGCTTCAATAAAGTACTGTGTAAAGGATCTGAATACTTACGTATGTAAATGTGATATTTCGGTTCTCTTTTTCAATACATTTGCAAATATTTCTAAAAAACTATTTTTGCTTTGTCATTATTGGTTATTGTGTGTAGTTTGAGGGAATATAAACGATGTAATACATTTTAGAATTAGCCTGTAACGCAACAAAATTCTGTATCAGAAATTCAGTTCACTCCAAACAGAAAATTCAAATAAGAGTTTCCATGGGAAACAGGTAGGTACCTCCCCATTTTGGACTGTTTGCATCCGTTTGGTTCTTAAACGGTTTCTGGACTCCCAGGTGGTTTCTGCACACCCCAGGTGGTCTCCAATGAAGACTGACATCAAATCAAGACTGTACAGTTTCAATTATGGTCTTATTCAAAGTTGACTTAATATCTATCAATGTGCTCAATTTAATTGAAAGGTAAATGGTAGTCAAAACATTGGAATAATTTTACAATTTCAATAGCATTCATAAAAAAACGTTTCAAGTGAATGAAGACTAAAAAGATTTGCATCAAGTGTGATGTTTCATTTTTCACTCAGAATGAAATAACAAGGTGGATCAGGTAAGTGATACAGTTAAACAACAATCAATATTGACATTTCAATATCATGTTACTAATATGCAAATCAGACACATTTCAGCATGGAATTAAATATCATTGTAGGTATGATTGCCATAGTCAACTCAATCATCTTTTTCCTGCCAAGGTAGGATTTACCCTCCATCCTCCGAACCTCTCCACTTTGAAGGTTATTTTATTCTCCTCCCCCTCAGTTGTGCCGATACAAGCTGTAAATAAAAATACACACACAACGTTTTTTTGTTTCTAGTACATGGCACTGAAAAGCTTAGTATGACAGATGTGCTTTTAGGCCTTGTCATAAAAACAGAGAAAGAGAGAAAGAGAGAAAGAGAGAGAGAGAGAGAGAGAGAGAGAGAGAGAGAGAGAGAGAGAGAAATGGAATGCTAGCTACATGGTTAACACTGCATCTAGTCCTCGTTCCGCAGACACCCTGCTCCGGTGTCCGAGGCGTTCACCTGTTCCAACAAAGCGACGAGTTGGATCAGGATGAATGAGAATGAGTCCAGAGGTGAAACGTCCCTTGAGCTCCATGAATGCCCTGTCAGCAATGGGAGTCCAGCAAAAAATGGGTCTGGGACTTGCGTGTCAGGACTGTGAGATGCACTGCCACAGCATCAAAGTTGCGTATTAAACACCCTAAAAAAATTGGCAAACCTGAGGAACCACTGGACTTGCTTGAGTGAGGTGGAACAGGGCCAGTCGGTGACCGCCTCAACCTTTATGGGGTCCATTTGGATGCCTGCGGTGGAGATAATGTGACCCAGGAAGGAAACTTGGGATACGCGATACTCACACTTCTCTATCTTGACATTGTTGACTCTGCAGGAGGCCTCTCAGGACATCTGCAGTAGACCGCAGTAGAGGCAGCAACCTTTGCGCATTGGCCTTTCACGCACCTGTGGGCTCCGACGTGTGCGTCCCAGCTGCATGGGAACCTGAATGCTGGGTTTGGGGGGCTTGGGGTGCTCAGAAAACCGGGATACTGGGGTGGTGTCAAAAATGCGCTGTCTCACGCATTCTTGGAGGCGGTTGTCGATCCTGATTGCCAGCGTTATCAGGGACTTGAGGTCCTCTCCCAGTTCCCTTTGAGGCCAGTTCATCATTGATTGAGGTAGACAAACCCTGGTGGAAAGCGATGACCAGGGCCTCGGTATTCCACCCACTCTCGGCGGCGAGGGTGCAGAACTCAATGGCGAAGTCAACAACTGGTCTGGCCCCTTGGCGGATATTGAACAGTCGACTGGCCACTTCACGCCATCCGTCATGGTGGTCAAAGACTCATCGCTGCTCGGCAATGAAGGGCTAATATGGAACTGCAGGATGGTGACTGCAGTTCTCACATCGCCGTTGCCCACGCCAGGGCCTTGCCCGAGAGTAGAGAGAAGATGTAGGTGATCATGGCCCGATCGGTGTGGAACGAGAAGGACTGTAGCTCGAACACCAGAGAACACTCAGTGAGGAACCCTTGCATCTTTCCAGATGGCCAGCACACCACTTGGGGGCTGGGATCTTGGGTTCCTGGTTCAAGTTTCTTTGAGGAACTACGGCGATGCCTGTAGCGTTGAGCGATAAGACTTGGACATTGGCTCCTCCTGGGTTGAGGCTGAACTGTGGTTGGAGGGAGTCTGCAGGGTTTCTGATATTTGGGAGAGTTATTATTGCTTCTGCCCCAACAGTGCTCCTTGTTGGGTAACAACATTATTTATCTGGGTGAAGCTTGCTGTGACATGGTAAGGTTGGACTCAGGTGCAGAGAAGAAACCAGATGAGGAATCAGTGGATAAGGATAAACATAACACTTTACTGAGCAAATTGGACACACTTGAGTGCACACTTGAGTGCCGTTCATGTCTCGAGGATGGTCTCTGCTGTCCTCTGGTTACAGGTGGAACCATGACATACTGTATGCAACGAGTCACATTCACTCCCAAGGATGAATTGATCCAGAGGGAGAGAGAGAGAATAACATTTATTTGGATTAAGGCTCAGAGATTAGTTAGATTAGATTAGTTCTTAATCTAATCGAATTGAGCGAGAACCATCAGTCAGAGGTAATGTCTAGCAGTGTCCCAAATGCACCCTATTCTCCAGTGCACTACTTTTGATCAGGACCCATAGGTCTCTGGTCTAAAGTAGTGCACTACATACAATATGTTGGGAATATGGTGCCATTTGGGAAATAGTCCATTTGATTGGTTCTCAGCCCACCTCGTCTAAAGCAGGTTTAGGCCACACAAGTCAGGCTGGTTTGCATGCAATGTAACAGTGTTCTCTGTTGTAAGGGCTTGTGTATGTCTCCCTGTGTGAGAGGCGGCGAGCTATAACAAAGCAATTTGTAATTGAAAGTGAAATGCATGGACAGTGCTAAGATGAGTTTTTCTCTGAGCGTAGCATGCAATGGGTTCCTCTATAGACAAACACAAATACCACCTTGGGTTTGTGTTCTGTGTGTGTGTGTGTGTGTGTGTGTGTGTGTGTGTGTGTGTGTGTGTGTGTGTGTGTGTGTGTGTGTGTGTGTGTGTGTGTGTGTGTGTGTACATGTGCATGTGTACAGTATTTGGGTATGTGGAGGATAGGGACTGTGGGAGTATGTTTCAAACAAACTGACTAAAGACCTGGCATTAAACAAGTCATGTGTGTTAATGATTCAACCATATACGCATCAACAACCACAGATAATGAAGTCACTGAAACCCTTAAAAAATAGTTGTTTGGAATGGGTGGCCAGTAATAAACTGGTCCTGAACATCGCTAAAACTAAGAGCATTGTATTTAGTACAAATCATTCCTTAAGTTCTAGAACACAGCTTAATCTGGTAATGAATGGTGTGGCTTATGAACAAGTTGAGGAGACTAAATTACTTGGTGTTACCTTGGATTGTAACTGTCATGGTCAAAACATATAGATTCAATGGTTGTAAAGATGGGGAGAGGTCTGTCCTTTAAAGAAAGAGATGCTCTGCTTTTTTGACACCACACTGCAAAAAGCAAGTTCTGCAGCCTCTAGTTTTGTCTAATCTTGATTATTGTCCAGTTGTGTGGTCCAGTGCTGCAAGAAAATATCTAGTTAAGATACAGCTGGCCCAGAACAGGGCTGCACGTTTTTCATTGTAATCAGAGGCCTAATATTAATACTATGCATGCCAGTCTCTCTTGGATAAGAGTTGAGGACTGACTGCATCGCTTCTTCTTTTTATATAAGAAAGATTCATGTGTTGAAAATCCCAAATAGTTTCACAGTCAACTTACACAGAGTTCTGACACACACTCTTACCCCAACAGACGTGCCACCAGGGGTCTTTTCACAGTCCCCAAATCCAGAACAAATTCAAGAAAGCGTACAGTATTATATAGAGCCCTTATTGCATGGAACTTCCTTCCATCTCATATTGCTCAAATTAACAGCAAACCTGGTTTCAAAAGACAGATGAAGCAACACCTCTTGAACAAAGGCTCTCCCCTATCTGACCTAGATACAGTAGTTTATGTGCATTCATTGATGTGTATGTTACATTTGCCTTTAATAAAAATGTATGTATTTCTGTCCTTGAGTTGTTCTTGTCTATTGATGTTCTGTATTATGTCATGTTTCAGGTTTCGTGTGGACCCCAGGAAGAGTCGCTGCTGCTTTTGCAACAGCTAATGGGGATCCTAATAAAATACCAAATACCACATACCAAAACACAGGGAATATCACAGAGGATACAGTAAAACCACGCACACATTTTTAGCAGAATACATTTTTCTGACTAATGTACATGTAGGAGCAGGCATGTTGCAACAACAATGCAAATTAAGTTAAAGGGGGCATCCCAAATTGTAACATATTCCCTATATAGAGCACTCCTTTTAACCAGGGAGCATATGGCTCTGATCAACAGTAGTGCACTGTATAGGGAATATGGTACCATTTGGGATGCAGCCAAAGACAACCGAATCAACAATTTGACAGTTGCTTTTACACTTCTTAAGAGGATAGCTCTAATGTATGCTTTGACAACTGCCAGCCCACACACACACACACACACACACACACACACACACACACACACGCACATGCACATGCACACACACACGCACACACCCCCACCACACAGTGCCTGTAAGGACAGCGGCACCAACAACACTCAACATTTATCTTGGTGTGTGAGGAAACTGTACTTTGATTTGAGGAGGGGGTGAGCAACGCCAAATCACAAACACTCACCCCATCAGAGATTAGAATATCAACACAGAATATCTGAAATAAGATACACTATATATACAAAATATGTGGACACCCCTTCAAATTAATTGTTTCTGTCATGTCTTATTATGTCTTGTTCCTGTTCTTTCTCTTCACTCTGTCTCTCTCTGCTGGTCTTATTAGGTTACCTTCTCTTTCTCTCCTTCTCCAGCTGTTCCTCATCTCCTCTAACTACCTCGTTCACCCTTTCCCCACTTGTTCCCTTTTTCCCTCTGATTAGGTCTCTATTTCTCTCTCTGTTCCTGCTACTTTCGGTGTCAGATTCTCGTTTGAGTTTCTCATGCCAGAAGCAAGCTATCGTCTCGTTCGCTTCATCCTTATCCTATCCTGTCGGAATCTGCCTGGCAGGTGCATCCTGTACTCAGCTAACTGTCTTTCATTTGCACTGTGTCCAGTTCATCTGATGCTACGTGAGATCAGGTACCGCTGTTCCTCTACGACCCGTGCCTACCCAGAGCGACCTGCAGCCTGTCGCCGCTAACCCAGCTATTCTCCTCTGCTGCTAAGAAGGGGACTCTCTTGTTATTTATCAGAGGGACTTTATGTTTCATTTGTCGCCCTCTCTGTGGGTTGTCTATTTTTGCCATTATCTACATCTGAAGAGGATCTATGTCTTTCCTGTGTTCTCATTAAAGAACTCTGTTTTTGTTAAACCGCTTTTGGGTCCTCACTCAAGTGCATAACAGTTTCGGCTATTTCAGCCACACCTGACAGATGTATAAAATTGAGCACACAGCCATGTACATTTCACTGGCCTGCACAGATTCCTGACCTTAGCCTAATCAAACACTTTTGGGATGAATTTGAACGCCGACTGCCAGCTCGGCCTAATTGCCTAACATCAGTGCCCAACCTCACTAATGCTCTCGTGGCTTAGTGGAAGCAAGACGACGCAGCAAAGTTTTTGTCTACCACGAAAGTGGAGAGGTGGGCATTTCTCTCTGTATTTCTCTTTTTATTATAGAAGAGTGTCATTTCCGGTCACAACTTGCAGACTTGTTTACGTGCTGCTGTGCGTTTTGTTGCTAACCTTACTTTGCTACCTGACAACTTTAAGTTTTTGACTTTTTAATTACCGTTTATATTTATAGTTTTTCCCTCACTCAACTTTTTTTCATTCAACTTTTTCACTCCGGACGCTTTATCTGGACGTGGTTCGTCAGGACCTCCACCAGCCGAAGCTAAGTAGTAACATTAAAATGATGCCTTCCAATTGCAGTCGCTGTACTCGTAATATACAAGAGAACGATCGCCTTGCGGCGAGGATAGCTGTGCTACAAGCCCAGCTTCAGACGCAATCGTTAGGCAAGTGTAATTTCAGTGTAGGAAAGGATGAAACAGCATCTGTGCCACTAGTAAATACAGATAGTAGTATAAATCCCCATCGCACAGTCCCTGCAGCCGGACAACTTTCTCATGACTTCTGGAGGGAAATGCTGTAGGAATGCTCAACCGGTGTCGCTCATTCAGCCGACAAAAACTTTCAACCGGTTCTCCCCATTAAGCAGCGACTCGGAGTCAGAGGCCGAGCCTTCTCTGGTCTCTACTCCTCCCGTTATGGGGTCTGAAACGCCGAAACCTCCCACCATTAGCTCTGACAAATTGAAAACCCTGGTCATTGGCGACTCCATTACCCACAGTATTAGACTTAAAACGAATCATCCAGCGATCCCACACTGTTTACCAGGGGGCAGGGCTACCGACGTTAAGGCTAATCTGAAGATGGTGCTGGCTAAAGCTAAAACTGGCGAGTGTAGAGAGTATGGAGATAATGTTATCCACGTCGGCACCAACGATGTTAGGATGAAAGTGATGGCATGACTGAAACTTGGCTTAAGCCTGATGAATTTACTGTGTTAAATGAGGCCTCACCTCCTGGATACACGAGTGACCATATCCCCCGCAGGGGATCCTTCCACACTCTTCCACACTCTCTCTGCCTACCCAAGGACATCAGAGGACAAAAATCAGTTAACCACCTAACTGAGGAACTCAATTTAACCTTTCGCAATACCCTAGATGCAGTTGCACCCCTAAAAACTAAAAACATTTGTCATAAGAAACTAGCTCCCTGGAATACAGAAAAGAGCCGAGCTCTGAAGCAAGCTTCCAGAAAATTGGAACGGAGATGGCGCCACACCAAACTGGAAGTCTTACAACTAGCTTGGTAAGACAGTACCGTGCAGTATCGAAGAGCCCTCACTGCTGCTCGATCATCCTGCTTCCTGTGCTTGGCCCTCCTATGTTGAACATAATAAACGTCTCAATATCCACTGGATGTGTACCAAACTCACTAAAAGTGGCAGTAATAAAGCCTTTCTTGAAAAAGACAAACCTTGACCCAGAAAATATAAAAAACTATCGGCCGATATCGAATCTCCCATTCCTCTCAAAAGTTTTAGAAAAAGGTGTTGCGCAGCAACTCACTGCCTTGCTGAAGACAAACAATGTATAAAAAATGCTTCTGGTTTTAGACCCCATCATAGCACTGAGACTGCACTTGTGAAGGTGGTAAATTACCTTTTAATGGCATCAGACCGAGGCTCTGCATCTCTCCTCCTGCTCCTAGACCTTAGTGCTGCTTTTGATACCATCAATCACCATATTCTTTTGGAGAGATTGGAAACCCAAATTGGTCTACACGAACAAGTTCTGGCCTGGTTTAGATCTTATCTGTCAGAAAGATATCAGTTTGTCTCTGTGGATGGTTTGTCCTCTGACAAATCAATTGTAAATGTCAGTGTTCCTCAAGGTTCCGTTTTAGTACCACTATTGTTTTCACTATATATTTTACGTCTTGGCGATGTCATTTGAAAACACAATGTTAACTTTCACTGCTATGCGGATGACACACAGCTGTACATTTCAATTAAACATGGTGAAGCCCCAAAATTGCCCTTGCTGGAAGCCTTTGTTTCAGACATAAGGAAGTGGATGGCTAGAAACATTCTACTTTAAACTCAGAAAAAACAGAGATGCTTGTTCTTGGTCCCAAGAAACAAAGAGATCTTCTGTTGAATCTGACAATTAATCTTGATGGTTGTACAGTTGTCTCGAATAAAACTGTGAAGGACCTAGGCATTACTCATGATGCTGATCTCTCTTTTGACGAACTTATCAAGACTGTTTCAAGGACAGCTTTTTTTCCATCTACGTAACATTGCAAAAATCTGAAATTTTCTGTCTAAAAATGATGCAGAAAAATGTAGCCATGCTTTTGTCACTACTAGGTTAGACTACTGCAATGCTCTACTTTCCGGCTACCCGAATAAAGCACTAAATAAACTTTAGTTAGTGCTAAATACTGCTGCTAGAATCCTGACTAGAACCCAAAAAAATGATCGTATTACTCAAGTGCTAGCCTCCCTACACTGGCTTCCTGTTAAGGCAAGGGCTGATTTCAAGGTTTTACTGCTAACCTACAAAGTATTACTTGGGCTTGCTCCTACCTATCTTTCTGATTTGGTCCTGCCGTACATACCTACACGTACGCTACAGTCACAAGACGCATGCCTCCTAATTGTCCCTAGAATTCCTAAGCAAACAGCTGGAGGCAGGACTTTCCCTGCAGAGCTCCATTTTTATGGAATGGTCTCCCTACCTATGTGAGAGACGCAGACTCGGTCTCAACCTTTAAGTCTTTATTGAAGACTCATCTCTTCAGTAGGTCCTATGATTGATTGTAGTCTGGTCCAGGAGTGTGAAGGTGAACGGAAAGGTACTGGAGCAACGAACCACACTTGCTGTCTCTGCCTGGCCGGTTCCCCTCTCTCCACTGGGATTCTCTGCCTCTAACCCTATTACAAGGGCTGAGTAATTGGCTTACTGGTGCTCTTCCATGCCATCCCTAGGAGGGGTGCGTCACTTGAGTGGGTTGAGTCACTGACGTGGTTTCCTGTCTGGGTTGGTGCCCCCCTTTGGGTTGTGCCGTGGCGGAGATCTTTGTGGGCTACACTCGGCCTTGTCTCAGGATGGTACGTTGTTGGTTGAAGATATCCCTCTAGTGGTGTGGGGGCTGTGCTTTGGCAAAGTGGGTGAGGTTATATCCTGCCTGTTTAGACCTGCATTGCTTGCTGTTTGGGGTTTTAGGCTGGGTTTCTGTACAGCACTTTGTGATATCTGTCACGAATCCCGTTTCCTGAGTCTGTTTTTTGCCTGTGTTCTGTCCTGGAGTGTAGCCAGTTGGGAGTTCTGATTACCCGCACCTGTATCCCATCAGCTATCTGCACACCTGGTCCTGATCATCATCTCTCCTCTTCATAAGCCCGGACCTGACATCCATTCCCTGCCGGATCGTTTGCCATGAACAGTATGTTGTGCCATAGTATCAGCCTCAAGTTGGATAGAATTTGTTTTGTTGTTTTTTACGTATTGCTTGCCTTAAACTTACCTCTGTTTGTTCTGTCTTCAGTTACTCACCCGGATCATTTACCCCATTCCCGCCTGGTTGTCGGAGGATTCCGCTACCCCATTGGATCCACCTATTTACTCCCATCAACTCACCACCGCTGCCCGCTACGCCACCTGGATATATCTACCCATTCACATTCACTTGTAAATAAATACTCACCTTCTTCCTTACTCTCCTTGTCCTGGTCTGCTTCTGGGTTCGATTTTGAAAAAAAACGTGACAATATCAGCTGATGTAAGAAGTGCTATATAAATACATTTGATTTGATTAGATTCCAACATCTAGTGGAAAGCCTTCACACAAGAGTGGAGTCTGTTTTCGTTGAGGGACCAACTATTGGGGGACTAACTCAATGTTATTGCCAATGATTTTGGAATGAGATGTACGAGCAGGTGTCCAAATACTTTTGGTAATGTAGTGTAACTCCAAATGAGTGGATTTACTGTAACCACTGCCTGTTCATACTGTTGAAATTATATTATAGCTATGTGACTCTCAATGCCACAGTACTTGCCTTCAAGTAGGATTTGATGACCTGGCTAGCTATCTAACTGACTAATTGTTATTCTCGTTTGCTGGACTCAGTGTACAGCAGCTGTGGGAAAATATTAACTAATTGGCTGTTCAATCTGTTTATTATAATATTGACAAGGCACTTGTAACTTATAAACAAGCAGAGACTGTGATTCATTGGGACCAGGCTTTACTTGATGTGCATTAGCTTGGCTCACACTTGGGGCTATAATCAGTTACCAGCGACAAGCCATTTTCAATAGAAGGAGGAGACATGAGGAAACAGCAACTTAAGTTGGTGATGAGAGAGCTAGCAATAAGAATTGAAAATCAAAGCAAAGCAAATCAAATTTTATTGGTCACATGCTCTCAATTGTGCATCTGTAAAAGTTTGAGAGTGTTTTTGGTGACAAGCCAAATTTCTTCTGCCTCCTGAGGTTGAAGAGGCGCTGTTG
Organism: Oncorhynchus masou masou; assembly: GCF_036934945.1. Classification (NCBI taxonomy): domain Eukaryota; kingdom Metazoa; phylum Chordata; class Actinopteri; order Salmoniformes; family Salmonidae; genus Oncorhynchus; species Oncorhynchus masou. Next base: position 37,621,334 of record NC_088234.1, read on the forward strand.
CACGTTCTTCACCATGCTGTCTGTGTGGGTGGACCATTTCAGTTTGTCTGTGATGGAACTTAAAAATGTCCCACTTTACATACGTGGGTGCTCCCTCTGCTGTTTTCAGTTGCACAGGGTGGGGTCAAGACCCTGGGTCTCGAGCTAAATGACGAGTTTGGAGGGTACTATGGTGTTAATTGCTGAGCTGTAATCGATGAAGTTTACATACACTTAGGTCGGAGTCATTAAAATTCATTTTTCAACTACTCCACAGATTTATTTTTAACAAACTGTAGCTTACGGGCCACCTGGGTGGCGCAGTGGTTAAGGGCACTGTACTGCAGCGGCAGATGTGCCACCAGAGACTCTGGGTTCGCACCCAGGCTCTGTCGTAACCGGCCACGACCGGGAGGTCCGTGGGGCGATGCACAATTGGCCTAGCGTCATCCGGGTTAGGAAGGGCTTGGCCAGTAGGGAAATCCTTGTCTAATCGCGCACCAGCGAACCCTTTGGCGGGCCGGGCGCAGTGCGTGCTAACCAAGGTTGCCAGATGCACAGTGTTTCCTCCGACACATTGGTGCGGCTGGCTTCCGGGTTGGATGGCGCTGTGTTAAGGAGCAGTGCCCGCTTGTTTGGGTTGTGTATCGGAGGACACATGACCTTCAACCTTCCTTTCCCGAGCCCATACGTAAGTTTGTAGCGATGAGACAAGATAGTAGCTACTATAACAATTGGATACCATGAAATTGGGAAAAAAAGGGTAAAATTAAAAAAACAAAAAAACAAACTGTAGCTTTGGCAAGTCAGTTAGGACATCTACTTCACGCTTGACACAAATAATTTTTCCAACAATTGTTTGCAGACAGATTATTTCATTTATAATTCACTGTATCACAATTCCAGTGTGTCAGAAGTTTACTAAGTTGACTGTGCCTTTAAACGGTGCCTTTAAAATTCCAGAAAATTACGTCATGGCTTTAGAAGCTTCTTATAGGCTAAATGACATAATTGGTCAATTGGAGGTGTACCTGTGGATGTATTTCAAGGCCTACCTTCAAACTCACTGCCTCTTTGCTTGACATTATGGGAAAATCAAAAGAAATCACCCAAGACCTCAGAAAAAAATTGTAGACCTCGACAAGACTGGTTCATCCTTGGAAGCAATTTCCAAATGCCTGAAGGTACTAAGTTCATCTGTACAAACAACAGTATGCAAGTATAAACACCATGGGAACACACAGCCGTCATACCGCTCAGGAAGGAGACGTGTTCTGTCTCCTAGAGATGAACATACTTTGGTGCGAAAAGTGCAAATCAATCCCAGAACAACAGCAAAGGACCTTGTGAAGATGCTTGAGGAAACAGGTACAAAAGTATCTATATCCACAGGAAAACGAGTACTATTTCGACATAACCTGAAAGGCCGCTCAGCAAGGAAGAAGCCACTGCTCCAAAACCTCTATAAAAAAGCCAGACTATGGTTTGCAACTGCACATGGGGACAAAGATCGTACTTTTTGGAGAAATGTCCTCTGGTCTGATGAACCAAAAATAGAACTGTTTGTCCATAATGACCATCGTTATGTTTGGAGGAAAAAGAGGGAGGTTTGCAAGCCAAATAAGACCATCCCAACCGTGAAGCACAGTATCATATTGTGAGGGTGCATTTCACAAAATAGATGGCAGGAAAATTATGTGGATATATTGAAGCAACATCTCAAGACATCAGTTAAGTTAAAGCTTGGTTGCAAATGAGTCTTCCAAATGGACAATGACCCCAAGCATACTTCCAAAGTTGTGGCAAAATGGCTTAAGGACAACAAAGTCAAGGTATCGGAGTGGCCATCACAAAGCCCTGACCTCAATCCTGTAGAAAATTTGTGGGCAGACTTGAAAAAGCATGTGCGAGCAAGGAGGCCTACAAACCTAATTCAGTTACACCAGCTGTCAGGAGGAAAGTGCCAAAATTCACCCAACTTATTGTGGGAAGCTTGTGGAAGGCTACCCAAAACGTTTGACCCAAGTTAAACAATTTAATGGCAATGCTACCAAATACTAATTGGGTGTATGTAAACTTCAGACCCACTGGGAATGTGATGAAAGGAATAAAAGCTAAAATAAATTATTCTCTCTACTATTTTTTGATATTTCACATTTTTTAAATAAAGTGGTGATCCTAACTGACCTAAGACAGGGAATCACTTTTATCAGGATTAAGCATCAGGAATTGTGAAAAACTGAGTTTAAATGTAGTTGTCAAAGGTGTATGTAAACTTCCGACTTCAACTGTAGGTATTCCTCTTGTCCAGATGGGTTAGGGCAGTGTGCAGTGTGATTACGATTGTGTCGTCTGTGGACCTATTGGGGCGGTAAGCAAATTGGAGTGGGTCTAGGGTGTCAGGTAGGGTGGAGGTGAGATGATCCTTGACTAGTCTCAAAGCACTTCATGATGACGGAAGGCAATGCTACGGAACAGCAGTACAACATCACTGATGCACTTGCTAATAAACTTGCTCACCGAATCAGCGTATACATCAATGTTGTTGTCCGATGCTATCCGGAACATATCCCAGTCCACATGATCGAAGCAATCTTGAAGGGGGGAATCAGATTGGTCGGACCAGCGTTGAACAGACCTGAGCACGGGCGTTTCCTGTTTTATTTTCTGTCTATCGGCTGGGAACAACAAAATGGTCAGATTTGTGGTCAAAAGGAGGGCCAGGGAGGGCTTTGTATGCGTCGCGGAAGTTAGAGTAGCAATGATCCAGAAATGTGCCAGCCCGGGTCATGCACTACATATGCTGATATAATTTAGAGAGCCTTCTGTCTTCAGATTAGCCTTGTTAAAATCCCCAGCTGTAATAAATGCAGCCCCAGGATTTGTGGTTTCCAGTTTAGTCCAATGAAGTTCGTTCAGGGCCGTCGAGGTGTCTACTTGGCTGGAGAATTCTCTTGGTAGATAATGCGGTCGGCATTTTATTGTAAGGAATTCTAGGTCAGGTGAAATACAGGACTTGAGTTCCTGTATGTTGTTATGATCACACCACGACTCGTTAATCATAAGGCATACACCCACGCCCTTCTACTTACCAGAGAGATGTTTGTTTCTGTCAGCACGATGCGTGAAGAAACCGGGTGGCTGTACCGACTCTGATAAGGTATTCTGAGTGAGCCATGTTTCCGTAAAACAGAGAATGTTACAATCTGTGATTTATCTCTGGAAGGCAACCCTTGCTCGAATTTCATCTACCTTGTTGTCAAGAGACTGGATATTGGTGAGTACTATTCTCGGGAGCGGTGAGCGATGTGCCCATCTACGGAGCCTGACCAGAAGTCCGCTCCATCTGCCCCTTCTGCGGTGCCATTCTTTTGGGTCGCCTACTGGGATCCGATCCATTGTCCACTTCGGGAAAGTCGTATTCCTGGTCATAATGTTGGTAAGTTGACGTTGCTCTTATGTCCAATAGTTCTTCCCGGCTGAATGTAATAATACTTCAGATTTCCTGGGGTAACAGTGTTTGAAGTAATACATAAAAAAACGAAATACTGCATAGTTTCATAAGAACGCGAAGCAAGTCGACCATCTCTGTCGGCGCCATCCTAATACTCTCATATTATGCAAATTTCAGCAACATGCCACGCAATAGCTAATCGGGAGATGGAAGCTTGTGCTAGCTAGCTTTGACATTGGTTAACAACAAAACAGCCGTCAAGCATGCTGCTTGACTGCTATACCCACCATGGGAGAGTTCAACAATTTGATTGCTGATTATTAGTCTGAATCCTCCGTTACAGTACAACATTTCAATTTGAAAACTACAAATTATGTTAACTTATAGCCAAATAATGTTGTTGTGTTGTCCTGTACTCGTATTGGTTGCCAATACATAAATGAGAGAAAAAACAACAACTCCCCCTCAAACAGACTGTTTCTGAAATGCTTGCTATTTCCTCAAATAACATGACGTCACTGACCAATCAGCTGTTTATTTGTCATTCATATATTTTTTATGACCCACACCATTCAAACACAGAAAAGCTCCTTCTCAATATACTTTATTAACATTTTTGGAAGGAAAACTACTTTAATCACATTGTCATATCATAGGACATATTTATAGGACAATCTGTATAATAACTGGACAGTTGTTTTAAACCCTTTTACCTCATGAGGAGCATAGGTCATACCACCATCAACAAATGATCTTCAGGGTTTGGTACTGTACTTACCTTTACAGGTGAAGCACTTCAGGTGGAAGTGCTTGGACTGCACCCTCAGCACCTCACCCTTACATGGCTCCCCACACTTGTAGCACTGGATCAGAGGCTTCTCATTGGAATTGTGTGCGTCCTGAGCATGTGCCACTAGAATAAAACAGAACAGAACACAAATAGACATGAGTATGAACCACTGCAATCACATGCACAACACTGTTAAAATAGAAAGACTCAAAACACCATAATTGTGTTCTGAAACCATGAAAAGTATATCATGTAAATATTGATTGATGATGATTTTCAGACCAGACTTGAATTAACATTTTAAATAAGACACTGGGAATTTAATATTTTTCCTATGGTAGAACATTTTACTAATTATATGCTTCAGTTGCTATTGTGAGGTTATAAATTATGTTAAAATCAAAATGTTTAGGGGTATGTAAGTTATTGCGCAATTAACATGTATAGAGTGGGCCTTCATCACTGGTCTGTTTGTGAATACACTGCCTTAGTCCATTCAGCCAGTCTTCAGGAATAAACTGTTGTGCTGAACCACCTTTGTTACACTGAGGGACCTGATTCAGACATGTCGACTTACCATATACTCAAGTCAAAAAGTCCATGTTAAATCAATTTATTTCACATCCGAATAGGAATTATATATTTTTTGTCTGCTTTGTTTAGACAGATTAGAAGCAGGAGGAGATGGAGAAGGAGTGAAAGTGGGAGAGATTAGAAACAGGAGGAGATGGAGAATAATATAATAATAATATATCCCATTTAGCAGACGCTTTTGTCCAAAGCGACTTACAAGTCGGCTGGGGCCACTACTTTTACATATGGGTGGCCCCAGCGGGAATCGACCCACGACGCTTGGCGTTGCAAGCGCCATGCTCTACCGACTGAGCCACACAGGAGAAGGAGTGAAAGTAGAACAGGCAGAAGTGGGAATAGAACCCCTGACTTTTGGGGCAGTAAAATGGCACATTTAATTTGAATTTTACCCACTAAACCACACAGAAACATACCATGTGAAGAACTTGGGCCCTCATATCAGAATACAAATGATAGATTAAAGACAAATTGTGAACTTCAAACATTGTGCTGCCGTACTGTTCAGAATTCCCCTAATTTCTGGGGCATGGAGGTGGTTAGAGGGCATTCGTGTTTGGTGTGTCCTCTAGCAAACTCTGTGGTCTTGTATTAAAACAGGCATGTTTGCGTGCGCCCCTGCTGTATTCAGGCCTTTTCACAAACTCAGACAGAAAAGAGCACACCAAACGCTCTGGTGAAAATCTCCAAAACAATCCAAGAAAGTACGCGTCAATAGGCACCCATTGGTCTGAAAGCAAAGAAAGTAAAACTAAATAGAAAATAATAGGTATACAGCGCATTTGGAAAATATTCAGACACCTTGACTTTTTCCACAATTTGTTTACGTTACAGTCTTATTCTAAAATGGATTCATTTGTTTTTTTCCCCCTCACCAATCTACAAACAATACCCCATAATGACAAAGCAAAAACTGGTTTAAAAAAAATAAAAAATTCTGAAATATTACATTTACATACGTTTTCAGACCCTTTACTCAGTACTTTGTTGAAGCACCTTGATGGAGACCACTGTTTTCTTGGGTACCTTAAAAGCTGCAGACATTGTTTTGGTATCCTTCCCCAGATCTGTGACTTGACACAATCCTGTCTCAGAGCTTTACGGACAATTCCTTCGACCTCATGGCTTGGTTTTTGCTCTGACATGTACTGTCAACTGTGGGACCTTATATAGACAGGTGTGTGCCTTTCTAAATCATGTCCAATCAATTGAATTTAATACAGGAGGAATCTAATCAAGTTGTAGAAACATCTTAAGGATGATCAATGGAAACAAAATGCATCTGACCTCAATTTAGAGTCTCATAGCCAAGGTTCTGAAAACGAATGTCAGTAAATAATTATATTTTCTATTTTGAATACATTTGCAAAAATGTCTAAAAACCTGTTTTCACTTTGTCGTTATGAGGTATTGTGTGTAGATTGATGAGGGGGAAAAAATATTTAATCCATTTTAGAATAAGGCTGTAACTTAACAAAATGTGGGAAAAATAAAGGGGTCTGAATACTTTCTGAATGCACTGTATGTTCCAAGACAGACAAGAGATATGATCACCTGCTCGTCGAACATCTCATTCCAAAATCATGTGCATTATTATAGAGTTGGTCCCTCCTTTGCCACTGTAACAGCCTCCACTCTTCCGGGAAGGCTTTCAACTAGATGTTGTAACATTGCTGTGGGGACTTGCTTCCATTCAGCCACAATAGCATTAGTGAGGTCGAGCACTGATGTTAGGCCTGGCTCGCAGTCAAAGTTACAACCCAAAGGTATTCGATGGGGTTGAGGTCAGGGCTCTGTGCAGGCCAATCAAATTATTTAACACCAATCTCGACAAACCATTTTTGTATGGACACCGCTTTGTACACAAGGGCATTGTCATGCTAAAACAGTAAAGGTCCCTCCTCAAACTATTGCCACAAAGTTGGAAGAACAGAATCGTCTAGATTGTAATTGTATGCTATAACGTTAAGATTTCCCTTCACTGGAACTAAGTGGCCTTGCCCGAACCATGAAAACAGCCCTCCTCTAACAAACCTTACAGTTGGCACTATGCATCCGGGCAGGTAGCGTTCTCCTGGCATCCGCCAAACCCAGATTTGTTTGTCGGACTGCCAGATGTTGAAGCTTGATTCATCCCACCAGAGAACGCATTTCTACTGCTCCAGAGTTCAATGGTGGCAAGCTTTACACCACTCTCGCCAACGTTTGGCATTATGCATAGTGATCTTAGACTTGTGTGTGGCTGCTTGGCCATAAAAACCCATGTCATGTCATGAAGCTCCCAAAGAACAGTTCTGGTGCTGAGGTTGCTTCCGGAGGCAGTTTGGAACTCGGTAGTGAGTGTTGCAACTGAGGACAGACAATTTTTACAAGCTACACACTTCAGCATTCAACGGTCCAGTTCTGTGAGCTTGTGTGGCCTAACACTTCGCGGCTGATCTGTTGTTGTTCCTCCAGTTCACAATAACAGGACTTACAGTCGACCGGGGCAGCTCTAGCATAGCAGAAATGTGATGAACTGACTTGTTGGAAAGGTGGCATCCTATGACGATGTCACGTTGAAAGTCACTGAGCTGTTCAGTAAGGCCATTCTACTGCCAATATTTGTCTATAGAGATTGTATGGCTGTCTGCTCAATTTTATACATGTCAGCAACAGTTGTAGATGAAATAGCCAAATCCACTCATTTGAAGGGGTTTTGTATAGTATATGTAATAGTCGACATGGGTTTGTTTAAAAAAATGTATCCTTGGATAACCTGCTTTAGTAGGACCAATTTTGGTTAGTAAGTCTCGGGATGGGAAGACAACATTTTGGAAAACAGTTTAAAATCTGTGTTCATCAAAGATATGGGTCAATAGTGAGAACACTGGGTTCCTTATCTTTTTTAATAAAAGCAAAATTAGTGCTGAATTCACATCTCCCCACATTTTAAACAGACCTCAGGAGGAATACCGTCTCATCCAGGTAATATGCCTTCATTTATACTATCCAATACCCCTTTGAGTTTGAGAATCTGATTTTATTGGTCTCAAATACATATTTTACATATGTTATCGCAGGTGCAACAAAATGCTTATATTTCTATCTCCAACAGTGCAGCATACCTAACAATTCAGGCTCCCAGCCAGGGTGTCGTCCTCTATTGAGAGAAGAGGAGTTCTTAATTATTTTAGAAAGGACTTGGCTGGGTGTGCGGTTTTACAATCTGAGGTATACAGTTCTTTATAGAAGTGGGAGAATCTTTGATTGATTAATGTGGGTTCTGATAGTAATTCCCTGTTCCAGATTCAATAGTTGCTATAACAGCTAATTGATCATTACTGCTTAGCTTGTTGGCCAGTAAATGACTAGGATGATTACCATGGAAGCAATGGTTGAGTCAAATTCGATGGATGGCAAATTCTGCTCTCTGTCTTATCAATTAATTGAGCTCTGTCTTGACCTTGGAAAGAGGAATAGCTACCTGGTCGTGAGTGTTTGTTGAGAACGATCTAACGCAGTTAAGCATTTCCAATTATTTTATATTCAAACCACATGCAAATGCAGTTAAAAAAGAATGATAAAACCTTTGGTTGCATTCCATAGAACCCTGCGGTCATCAACGGCCTTTTAATTGATAATTATGTATACAATTAGATCAATTTGACATCACAGAATGTATAATTATGTAGCAATGTACTTTGAAACACCATCTTGTGGCTCTTTTAGTACATTCTAAGATTTGAATTTGGCAGTAATAAGCTCATATGTCGAATTTATATTTTCTTGTTTAAAGAAAACAGAGGTGTAGATAATAGTATTAAATCGAATTGTGAGAATGTTTTATGCCTGTTTGAGTAGAAAGTGTTCTCTTTTGCTTTAGGATCATGTGCTCGCCAGGATTCAATGAGGTTGTAATCAGAGAGTATATGCTGGGTTGGATTTTTCTTTTGTCAAACTTTCTTTATTGTGACAAATGATGATAGAATTTGTTTTTTTGTTTTTTATACATTATGATTGCCGAATAAGGTATGTAAGGCAGGTGATGTCATCATGTAACTATAAAGCTACACTCCTCATTTAATTCTAAATTCCTACTGGTTGATACATTTAAAAAAAAAATACTTTAAAAACTTATTTATTTGCAGGACAAGGATTGTCCTGACTTTCAAGTATGTAATAGCTTGCCTTTCTTCTCTAGTTGGCTGCCAAAGTTCACCATCAAATGATTTCAGATCTCTCGGAGTGCTAGTTTCACCATAGCGCAGACCGTGACGATACGTTAACACATGAACATTATTAGAATATAGCAAATACTAGTAAACTATTTGCATTATATCCATGCCAGCTTTCACGGGCTACCTGAGACATGAACAGATAGGTGGGAAGGCTGTCGCCAATGTATTAAGCCTGAAGGACAATTTGCCTAAATGTGCAATGGAGACACTTAAACTTCTTCATATTGGAGACCACGCCACATGTTATTGTATTCCACTTTTGAGATTCCTATTGTTATCTTGTTGCTATATTTGCACAGCTTTATTCATGTATATACATTTTGCATATTGCTATTAATATGTTTAATAATTGTATATTCATATTGCAATGTATTAACAATTTAATTATGCATTCATATTCTATCATTATTTATTGTTATTAGTTGCTATTTCTCTGTCTCCCTGCAGAAAAACTGATGGATCATATTGAGCTCCGGGCTGACGTTTTGAACTTGTTTTGTATAAGTGCTACTGCTAACATTAGCAGTCCGTTAGCTGTTTTTTTCCCCCATGAATATGAAATAGAATGACTTACAGATCTTTGACCTGTCTTAGTTTATCAATATAAAAATGTGAAACACCTGGTAGCCTATTCTTGCACTCAAATGACCTCGTGGCCTCATGGGTGGAGTGTTATTCATATTTGTCATACTTTCGTCATTAATTAAAAAATGTAAAAATGTAACACCTAAAATCTGGTGTTTCTAAGACAAATGGTTTCGTTATACTTCAGTCTTCTGTGATGTATATAAAGTGTAATAATGGGATGCAAACTCAAAATGGAATACATGTCAACTCTATATCTGACATGGTACAGGTGTCTTCTTTTTAAGCCCATAACCCTGTGAGTGGTGTATACTTTTGTTTTAAAGTAGATTTGTTTAAGACTACCAAGAAACACTCTGTGTGACCCTGATTTAGCCGACTGCAGTAATTAATGTTATGTTGTCATTTCATAATTTGCAAAGAAAAGATCAAGCATTTGAAGCTTCAAAATCATGTCTTGAAAAAGCACATTTACACTCATTAATTATATCATGGATAAACGTATCATTTGTATTTTCACAAAACGATATTGTCTTGTATTCTTTGTTTGAGAATAATACTGTACATTTGACGTTTTGGAATTACTAATGAGGACTTAATCATCACACCTTAAGAGCAGGGAATGTACAATAAGAGGAGGGACTTGCAATGGTGTAAAGTACTTAAGTAAAACATACTTTAAACTACTACTTAAGTAGTTTTTTGGGGCATCTGTACTCTAATATTTATATTTTTGACTACTTTTACTTCCCTACATTCCCAAAGAAAATAATGTACGTTTTACTCCATACATTTTCCCTGACACCCAAATGTACTCATTACATTTTGAATGCTTAGCAGGACAAGAAAATGGTCCAATTCACACACTTATCAAGAGAACATCCTTGGTCTTCTCTACTGCTTCTGTTTTTTGAAATTGAAATTGAAAATTGAAAAAACAAGACCGTCTGGTTTGCTTAATATGAAGATTATTGAAATTATTTATAGTTATACTTTTACTTTTAATACTTTTGTATATTAAAACAAAATACTTTTAGACATTTACGCAGGTAGTATTTTGGGTGACTTTCACTTTTACTTGAGTCATTTTCTATTAGAGTATATTTACTTTTATTCATGTATAACAATTGGGTACTTTTCCCACCACTGACACCATGATAGTTTTTCAACTTTTTCCGGGTTTGTTTCGTCACCTTAACGTTGGTGGCAGCACTACTTTTTGTATGTTATAAAACACTTAATTTGAACAGTGTATAGGTCTAGTTTCCCATTTCACAGGCCTAAGCCTAGTCATAGATTTAGACTTAGAAGCGTGCCTAATAGAGATTCTCCATGTATACTGCTTATCATTATTGGGCCCACATGCATGAAGTGCCTACAGTATATGTAGGAGTGTTAAAAGTTATATGATCTAAAATGCAAAAACAGCAGTCCTACTCTGAGACGCTTCATGAATACAAGCCTTGGACTAGGCTTAAAATGGGTAATCTAGGATTGGCACCTCCATGTTTGGACTTTTAAATATATAATTTATACCCATTTGTTCTTGATGGATTTCATTTAAAAATACCTCATGAGCTTAGTTCAGCTTTTGAACCTCGTCAGAACCCTAAATTTGGCTGGATTTACTCCATTGTTTGTAAACAGTGAAATTGTAAACAAAAACTGTATTGCCTCGAATCATGGTTAAAACTATAGTCCTTCCTATAGTCCGAGTATCGCAGCGCTAGCTGTGCCACTAGAGATCCTGGTTCGAGTCCAGGCTCTGTCACAGCCGGCTGCGACCGGGAGACCCATGGGGCGACACACAATTGGACCAGCGTCATCCAGGTTAGGGGAGGGTTTGGCCAACCGTAATGTCCTTGTCCCATTGCGCTCTAGCGACTCCTGTGGCGGGCAGGGCGTACGCAAGCTGATCGGTCACCAGGTGTACAGTGTTTCCTCTGACACGTTGGTGCAGCTGGCTTCCGGGTTAAGCGAGCAATGTGTCAAGAAGCTGCGCAGCTTGGCTGGGTTGTGTTTCGGAGGACGCGCGGCTCTCGACCTTCGCCCTCTGCCAAGTCCGTACAGGAGGTGCAGCGATAGGACAAGACTGTAACTACCAACTGGGGAGAAACATTTAAATAAAACTATCGTCCTTGAATTTGAGAGTAGTTACATTTCTCCAGGCCAATCGCACAGCTGTTTACGATAACAGTGGCAGGGTGAGCACTTTGTTGTTGTTTGGCCCCTTTTATCAATATCCAAGAAACATACCCTATAAAATATAATATACAGTAGGTTATGCATTAGTAAACTGTAGCTTTGCCCTCCAATGGCTATTGATGCGGGTATATGGGCAGGCAGAGGCTCTGTATCTGTATCTGTGTTCCCACATGGAGCAGTGGATAAGGACCAACTGCTCAGAAACCATGACAGTGAAAAGAACAACACACACACACATTCACACCACTATACTGTATACACATACTGTTCCATTGCGGCAATGCAGCTTATTTTGAAACTGCAGACTATTTCACTTTCAAGAGCATCAACTCAGAAACACACACCCTAGAAATAGCATTTGTGACCTCGTGGGGACAAACAAAATGTCCCCAGTTGGTCTAATTTCTGTTTGGGGACCAGAAGAGTTAAACATGTCCACACACACACACACACACACACACACACACACACACACACACACACACACACACACACACACACACACACACACACACACAATTCTGCTGAGATTAAAGTTGTTTTAATATGAACAACATACCTTTTACCAAAACATTCAGTCACACTTTACAGCATGCAGGTTTAATGTACTATGATGCCGTTATAATGCATTGTAAGACCAGTCCTAAGTATGTACACCCCCCCCAATTTATTTTTGTCAACTCATAATGATCCTGAGTAATTAACAGCAATTTGAGTCAGTTGAAATATTAATACATAGAGAGGCATAACATATTATAACCCTTATTATCAGATATTGTAAAGGTTCATACATGCTTATACCCAATTAAAAAGTATTATACCTGAGGATAAAGTGCCAGGCATTTGCTCTGTGTAATAAGCCAGGGAACGACCACAACAGATAGTAATCAGTTATAAAAACAGATCGCTCCTCCACCCTTCACATTAAATTGTTTCTGACAAGGGAACACCTTCAGAAAACATTCAGCAAACATATTCACTTCACATTTTCCCATTTTAGTCAGACACTCTTATCCAATTCATCTTTCCGTCATTGTATGATTTTTTGTGTGCAAATAAACTCAAACTTACCGACAATGTCAAATGTGATATAGCGAAGCACCTGAGTGAGTTGGGTGTGCAATTACGTAGGCACTTTCTCGGAACTGATGACACTAACAACTGGATTCGTTATCCCTTTCATGCCCTGCCTCCAGTCCACTTACCGATATCTGAACAACAGAGCCTCATCGAAATTGCAACAAGCTGTTCTGTGATAATTTGATTTAATCAGAAGCCACTGCCAGATTTCTGGATTGTGCCCTTGTCCTATAAGAGCTCTTTGCCACTTCCCACGACCCGGGTTGTGACAAAAACTCACACTCATTCTTACGTTTAATAAATGTTTCGTATAGTATCTGTATGGCAGGCTTACAATGATGGGAAAAACAACATTTGAGAGTGCGCTGACTCTGGTGCTAGAGGGGGCACGCAGCTGGAGGTTGAATGTTTGAAGGGGTACGGGACTATAAAAAGTTTGGGAACCACTGTTGTAGAGCATGAACCAGCAGGAGAGAATCACTGCTTTGATGTTTGCAGAGAACGACAGGGTGTTGTATAGGGTCACACCAAGGTTCTTTGCACTCTGGGAGAGTTGTCACCATGATGGAGAGGTCTTTCCCCTTAGTTTTTGATGAAGGAACACCTTCAGAAAACATTGTCTGATCCATCCCCAAGGCCTGGTCACAAAGCCACTGTAAGCCTTCGTTTTGTATGATACTGTACACAAGGTTGGTCCAGATCTGAATTGAAAGTGGTGGGGAAGACATTGCAAGAGCACACCCACTCATGGTATAGGGCAGGGTCCCCAATAATATTCAGCCGTGGGACGGGTTTTCCTTGATCGGATGGTCGGGGGGCGTGAACATAGTTATAAATAATTTGTACACGGCCTCCCGGGTGGCGCAGTGGTTAAGGGGGCTGTACTTCAGCGCCAGCTATGCCACCAGAGACTCTGGGTTCGCGCACAGGCTCTGTCGCAACCACCCGCGCCGCGACCGGGAGGTCCGTGGGGCGACGCACAATTGGCCCAGCGTCATCCGGGTTAGGGAGGGTTTGGCCGGTAGGGATATCCTTGACTCATCGTGCACAAGCGACTCACTTTTCCTCAATTAAAACAATTTTGAGCTAATTTCCAATTGGATACCAAGAAATTGGGGAAAAAAGGGGTTTTTAATTAAATAAATAAAATAAAATAAATAATAATAATAATTTGTACATGTCCCAAAAATATATAATATTTGACAAAAAACAGAAAAATTATTTATACAAGAATGGGATTGTTTATTCATTTTGATATATTTATTTCATGTCCCAAAATGAAAATTATTTATACAAGAAATTGTTTATTCATATATATATTTATATTTTTGCCCAGAAAGTTTAAAAGGGGTTGCAAATGAGATCACCTGAGGGAGGAATTTGGCTCACGGGCCGCCTATTGGGGAACCCTGGTTTATAGGATGAGATGGACGGATGGAGGAAAGGAGGGAGTTAAAAAAGAGAAAAAGAGGGGTGAGAGCAAGAGAGAGAGAGAGAGAGGAAGTAAGGTAAGGAGGGAGGGAGTCTGTCTCCCTCGTGTGCTCAATGTGATTTTCCACAGAGCTGTGAGTCATTCTTCAATAACAAAGGTCTTAGACCAGAGTGGCAGTGAACTAAGACAGCAGTGGTGGTGAGGGCTCAGTACTCAGCACTCACAATGTGATAACTATACAGCAACTTACTGGAACTAAGGAGTAATGAATACTCCAAACCAACTGTAGTTTCTTGCAAGATTTGGTTCTGGGTTCCGAGATTAAACCAACTGTGACAATATTACCTCAGTAATAGGGAATACACAGGGTTAGCCCAGTACGGTGACTGTGCTATCACCATAGCTGTAAGTAAGTAGAACTGTTTATCTCCAGAGAGATCACTCGATCACAGGTCGCCAGGACGTTGGGAGACCCTGTCAAAACCATCCACCGTGGGAGAAAATGTAAAACTCAAAACAAGTGCCCGGATCTAGCATTAAGCCCAAAGTCTCTGGAGCAGGAGGTCACTGCTTAGCCCACTGCACCATCCATCCACAATGAGTTAGCAAGGCCAATCTTAATTAATGGCTAAATTTAACCGTGTTTTTCAGTTTTTACCCCATTCCAAACCTTAATCCTTAATTTACCCGATCGGAATTAATGCCTGAATTGATATAACTTTATAACAAACCTTAATCCTTAACTTAACCAATCAGTATGAATCATGTCCGGATGTGATACAAACCTTAACTCTTAACTTAAGCCAGTCGGAATTAATGTCTTAACCGTAATTGTTTCTGTGTGCCTAAATCATCTGGATCTCATGCAGTTTACTAGTAGAAAATATAAGTTTGTACAAGGATGTCAAAAAACTATGTGAGACTGTGATATCTTTGCTATATCATGCTCTTACCGAGTGATTAATCAGTAACTATGGACACACAATGTCACATTCCACCCTCGACTCTACTACTGCATTGATGTCTCAGTCTATAGAGGATGAGGATGGAACTGTAATATCTGCTGACAGAGAGATCTATACTGCCTCTGCCTCATCACTGGAAGATCACAGGCAAAACCATGTACACGGGGATACATTCAACAGGGCACAACATTGTGAAATGTTCAGATAGAAATATGTTAAGGAGTAGTGTCAACTGTATTTATGACATTTCTGTGTGAAACTTTCCACAACGTTTGTCCTACCGTACATGGCCCTAATCATCACCCAGGCCTCCTCTCACACTTACAGCCCATAGTCTGCATTGCTTTAGGACTGATACAAGGCAACAGACAGACAGGCGTAGCCCCCAAATCCATGGGCGTAGGTGTAAAGTTACCAAAAGAGCTTCATCAGGCTCAGCACACTTCGACGAGTGGTGCTTTCAACCCACCTACTACAACCCCAACCCCCATCTCTTTAAAGGAAGCCTCTGCATAAGCAATAATAAAAATTGCCGAGGATGCACTGGGGGGAACTGGAGAAGGACAGATTGAATCCCCCATGGACATATTTTCCTGTTACGCATGCACAGGCCTTGCTGGTAAATAACAATAGAGTGTGTGTAATTTATGGATGGAGAGGGGAAATAACTGATGAAGCCTCCACTCTCATCTTCACTCTCAGGCTCAAGCTTTAACTTCCTATTTTCTAGACTACTTAGAACCATAAAGGGTTCTTCAGCTGTCCTTCAGATAACCCCTTTTCTGGGTCTCCCATTTTCGTCCGAGACTATTCTATCTAAAATGCACAAAACAGTAGTAGTGTTTTGAAAATGGATTGGGAATATGATTACTCAAAAAAATCAAAGGAAAAGTTCTAATAGCGTATTTTCACACCACTATTTGTTTTCTGTAAGTCATTTAAGTATGAGACTGAAATGACTGCTTCCTGTGGAGCCTAGCAGAAAAACAGGACCCCTGTGGCGTGTCTGGGACACTCCACTGATAAGATATAGAAGATATATGCAGAACATACAAGCCAGATGCAATGAGTATCACACACACTACTCTATTTACACAAACACACACACACACACACACACACACACACACACACACACACACACACACACCCCAACTCCCCACCAAACCATGCCCCTTCCACACACACATGTGTATGGCTCTGGGTCTCCCATCCAACCAACCACCTGGGATGAGCAGTTCTGGAGTGGCATGGCCTACAACGAATATCAAATTCTAAATATCCCACTGTGGTAACAGTGTGTGTGTGTGAGTGCCTGTGTGCGTGCGAGCTTGCATATGTGTGTGTGCATGTGTGTTTTGGTGAGGGAGTGCGGTACTCTTTATCACACAGACATAATAAGGCATCCTATAACCTCCCTCTTATGAATATGTATGATTTGATTCACAACCCCTACCCCCCGACCAACCGCCAGCCCCTGCACCAGTGTCCCAGACAAAGCACTTCAAACATGGGCACAAATTGGGGGGAACGTATCTCCCTCTACCAGCCCCCCAGCCCTGAATAACTAATCCCTGGGGACCTAACACAGAATAATCATTGTTTCTAAATGGCTGGCTGTCATAGACCAGAGGGTTGTTGTTGATGGGATGTTCTAACTAACACAGTTACCTGTAATGTATGAACGGAGAAGGACTTTCAATTCACCCACCCAGCTCTTGGTACATACTGTGTGTGTAGAGACATGTGTATGTACTTTTGTGTATGTGTCAAGTGTATAATATATAGTGTTTATTTTTATACAAGATTACTGTGTATCTAAGACTATTTGCCCCCTCTTATCATTTCCTAAACAATAAAAACCCTATCAAAAAACCCTACCCTATCAAAATAATTGTTACCTCCCTCTGAAAGATAGTACATTTAAATACATTACAGGATCCAAAATCAGGCCCAAATCTAGACTCTATCTTCTCTGTTTAGCATCATGTGTCAAATTTCCTATGGTAATCAGATGAGGGGTTCAGTTTTAGCACAGAGCAAATGGCAAAGGGATGTTTGTCACATATAATGAGTATTTCTAAGGTTTGTCATACACAACCTGGATGTCCCCTCTATTTCCTTCTCTAAACTAATTCTATCTCAAGGGGGATGCAGGTTTCAGAGCTCTGTGTATTGATTTTAGGCCGCAACACTGGTGCTCACTGTGTCTAACTCACGATCTGCGTCCCAAATGGGACCATATGGGCCTTGGTCAAATGTAGTGCACTATGTAGGGAATACGGTGCCATTTGGGATGTATCCACTCCGCTTTACCTCTATAAGTGCTGATCCTTTGCTACAGTTGTATTACAGTTTTTCTCAATTGCTAAAACACTAAAACCCATTTGCTGAACAAGGTTTCTTTGTTGCCTGGACTCATTTAGCTAGTTGTGTAGTCTGTTGTCAATACCTTAAACTATTTCACATGGAAAAACAACATTTGCAGATCTCACGTAGACTTTTCAGCCAAACTCTAAACACATTCTCATTCTCAAAACACATTCTGCACTCTAATGCACATGTCATCCACACTGGTAAACACAAGTGGCAACAATCAAATACAAATAGAGAAGACATGTCATTGATTGAACACAACCACTCAAAATGGATTTAACCTGTTTCAAATGATGCGACACAACCAATATAAACCAGTTCAGAGAGCAAACAGGTTGTTGAAGGTGGAAAGGAGAAAGTCTGAGAATGGATAGAAGAAACAATGTGAGAGGACGAGGACGAGTGCATATGCGAAGTGGGCGACGAGGAGGAAGAGGAGGAGGAGGGCAAGAAAGAGGAAGAGGAGTACGAAGAGGAAGACAAAGAGTGGAAATATCTGATGAAATTCGAGCAACAGTTATAGACCATGTTCTTGTCCATGGACTGACAATGATGCAGGACTTAGAGTGCAACCCAATTTGAGCCAATTTTCTGTGTCCACCATAGTAGGACATTCAGAGAAGAGAACAGGTATAGGATACTACTGTATTTTTGTAATTGCAAATTTACAGTAGTACACTATATGCAGCTGTTTCAATATACATTTGTAAAGTTAATCACTGTATGTATCGTACTGCATGAATATGTTTCGTAACTGCACAACTACTTTTTGTAAATTGCAAGGCTGCCACATGCAGGTGGAAGGACAGCTATATTCACTCGGGGGCAAGAGGCCGTTGTAGTTGGCATGGTCTTTCAAGATAATGCAATACGACTCAGAGAAATCCAGGAACAAGTGATACAAGACAACACACACTTCCAGGGAATCGACAGTGTGAGCATTTCCACAATTGACCGTGTCCTCCATCGTAACAGGATGCGAATGAAACAAGTATACAGAGTACCTTTTGAGCGCAACTCACCAAGGTTGAAAGAACTGCGAGCTCAGTATGTGCAAGTAAGTGTATTCAGAAACATTTACTGTAATCCAGATTGTCTACAGTACTAACACATACTATGTGAATGACTTTACTCTTCAGTACATACAATGTATGTGAATCAGAAGCCTAATTGTACTCTACAGTATAGCTCTGTCTCTGTACAACATACAAAATCCTACATACAGTATATTGTATTTCTACACAGACAATATTTGACTTGGAATCCTTGGACAGACCCCATTGAAGCAGGCTTCAATCTAACAAAGAGGAGAAGGAGAGGCCGAAACATGATTGGACAGCAGGTCATTGTTGAAGTCCCTGGTCAACGAGGTGGCAACGTCACAATCTGTGCTGCTATCAGCAACCATGGTGTTCTACATCACCATGTTACACTCAGGCCATATAATACCCAGCACCTTCTAAGTTTTATTGCCAATCTAAGATATATTTTATTTGAGCAGCAGGTTCAAGAGCAGCAGGGTCAAGAGCTAAATGAGAATCCCATTCCCACCTATGTGATAGTGTGGGACAATGTCAGTTTCCACCGAGCTGCTCAGGTATGGGAATGGTTTAACATCAATGGGCAGTTTATGAACTTGCACCTCCCTCCATACTCGCATTTCCTGAATCCGATTGAGGAGTTTTTCTCCTCTTGGAGATGGAAAGTGTATGATAGACAACCCTACACCAGAGTAAATCTGCTGCAAGCCATGGATTTAGCCTGTGGTGATATAGGTGACGAATCATGTCAAGGCTGGATACGGCACACAAGAGGCTTCTTCCCCCGTTGCCTCAGGAGGGACAATATTGCTTGTGATGTCGACGAAGTGCTCTGGCCTGACCCAGCCCAAAGACAAGAAGAAGCACATTGATCACGTTTACTCCTTTGATTTTTGTCCCTTTTAGTAATGTATACTGTAGTACAGTGCATTGTAGGCTGTATACTGTACAATGGACAAATTGTATGGCCCTGAACATTGTGTTTTCCATTTATTAACAGTACAGACTGCTCAATAGATTTTGACTGGTTGCAAGTTCATATCAACAAAGAACAAGAATTACAGTATCACAGAGACAAAGGACAAGTTTGTGAGATGCAGAGTACAGTACTGTAAAAATAAGGGTACAATGAGGAGGAAGAACAAAAAACTAAATTGCAAAGAGCAAAGCAGAATAGTAATTTCTGATCAATTTTGAACTACTATGATAGAACATGTTTTCGTTCATCAAAAGACTATGGCGGAAAAATATGAATATTTTTTTAGATTAAAAATGTACTTCTCCCTGAGAATTGTATGTTTTGAACAATGTGTTTTCTATTTTTCGGTGTATTGTTTACTGACTGCTTGTTAGTGTATATCATGTTGATCACTTTGTTTATGATTTGAGAGCAGTGTTTGATTTTGAACACAGGTAAAACTGTTTTGAGGCGAATGTTTCATTTTGCGAGAGTCAGAGGTTATGTAAATAGTGCCTGAAGATGAGGTTTTGTGTTTAATGTTTTCAGGAAATGGAGCAAGGTTTCAGAAATTGTGTTTTAAGCAAATGAGAAAAACTGTAACAGTGAGGATGTTCTGCTACTCTTCCAGGGAGGAGAGAGAGAGAGAGAGAGAGAGAGAGAGAGAGAGAGAGAGAGAGAGAGAGAGAGAGAGAGAGAGAGAGAGAGAGCCACGCTTCAAAGAGGAGGCACTACTGCAGTGTCTGCAGTACTCTGCAAAACCTGGGTGAGTCACAAAAATATAAAAGTGATTGTGATGATGATAAATTAGGGGATTCTGTGTATCGTTGTTTCTGTGGCATGAGTTAGAAATGCTCTTGATGATTATCTGTGTTTACAGGCGGGCTGGAGTCAGCATAGGATTAGACACAGAGAATGTACAAGTACACACCCAACACACACACTCACACGCATGCAGACATGCGCGCACACACACACACACACACACACACACACACACACACACACACACACACACACACACACACACACACACACACACACACACACACACACACACACACACACACTGTAATGAGAAACACAACTGAAGCAAATACTGAAGATGTGATGGCGTAAAGAGTACACACCCAACACACACACACACACACACACTGTAATGAGAAACACAACTGAAGCAAATACTGAAGATGTGATGGCGTAAAGGGCACATGTAACTCAAGGTAAGTAGGTCTGTCTCCTCGGGTGTACTTCGCAGACCCTGTAAATTGCCAAGTACGCATAGAGTATTATTAGCTTAATAGGGAAATCCACCCACAAGCACAATCTCTCTGAGTGTAGTCATTGTTTAGTTCAGTTTTCCATGTGTCACACATTCAGCTTAGACGCCAAAGCTCAGTGGGTTTCAGATAGGCCATATCATGTGATCTGTCTGTCTGCCTTTCTGCCTGCCTGTCTGCCTGCCTGTCTGACACACACACGCTAGCGTGCACACACACACACACACACGCACGCACGCACGCACGCACACACACACACACACACACACACACACACACACACACACACACACACACACACACACACACACACACACACACACACACACACTCAGTCACCCTCTACATTTAGACACAGACACACACACACATATTTCACACTCGAACCATATTATGGTAGGACATGGACTGATTTCAGTAAAAAAAACTCACTATGAATGAGGCCATGGCAGACAATTATGGAGTGTACCTTTTAGTCGGTTACCATGGTTATGGCTGCAGACTGAGTATGTGTGCGTGTCTGACTGGGGCGGCTAGTGCTCCACTTTCCCTCTGTACACAAATGTACATTACCTTACCTCAAACTCACCACTGAAACTAGCCATCAAGCCATATTCGTATGTTTACATGTAGTAAAACGCAGTCAGTTCCAAATATCAACGTAATATTTCAGCATAAGGAACTGTATGTTTGCATGTGTGTCTTTATCAGCGGAGCGATACACTGCAGATATCTCCTTGATAGCAAAAAGGGATCTTCTATCCTGTGTGAATTGGTTATGCTTTAGTATGCTCCCTCAAAGAACAATCCTTACAAAAATGTGTTCGCTGATCACTAATACTGGTCTGCAGCTCACATCAGCAATACATCTACAATGTAACACTAAAACCAGGACAGATCCACAAAAACACACACTGCACATCAGACTGCGGGCAATCAAAACAATCAAAACAAATCTCACAGACACATACACGATTCAGTTACCTTTTTCCTTGACCATGACCATTGGTATTGAGGTAAAACTGACCAGAAAATGAGGGTTGATATGTATAAAATACGTCCAGGCAGATGGTGTATCCTTCGAGTGAAAAAACGAGCTATGCAAGCTAGAGAGTGAGAGATGCGGGAGAAAAGCTCTTCTCCCGAAACCAATACGGCAGCATGGGGTATGCCTCCTGCCAGGCTATTTTCTTTCACTCCCTCTCCTCTCCACCTCCCCTCCCCCTCTCACTCCATTTTCCCCACCTCCCCTTGGTCATCCCCTCTGCTGTCAGCCCTCACCTCATTGCAGTGCCTAGGAGATGGCAGCTGCTACCGTGTTACAAACATACTCCAGACCCCCGAAACATCCCCCAATATGTTAAATTATACACAGACACACACACACACACACACACACACACACACACACACACACACACACACACACACACACACACACACACACACACACACACACACACACACACACACACACACACACACACACACACACACACACACACACACACACACACACACTCTACTGTGTCTGTTTTCAAGTCCCAGTACCTCTATCGTGCTGCCATACTGTCTCTCAAATAATCTCTTGGCCTGTCTCTTTTTTATCTCTCTTGTTGTGTTCTAAGCTTTACATAGACAACAATAGTAAAACCACAGCTATTGATTCCAGTCTCAAAATAGACAACATAGGACTAAGGACTCCTGGGGGAGACATGAGTCTTGTTTCGTTGTCAGCCTATGAAAGACAGCCAACACCCTAACCAGTTGACAAAACACACAATTCCCCATGCAGTTGTGCTTTACTTCTAGCCAGACACCCATGTTCAGATGTGAGATGTTAATTTGATCACTCTTTTGTTGCTGAAAATGTTCTTGAAGGGTATTCAAGTTTTTAAAAGGCTTCTAAAGTTTGTCAATTCCACTTGGTAATTTCAAACTTGATTTGCCCTAACGAAAAATGTATCAACCCCTACAAAAAAGTCCATTAATTATAATTCACAAAACATGCACAGTTCCTGTTGTTGCCCCGTTATTTTACTGCTGTAGAAAACTGGCTGAAATTAAGATCCTACATCTGTATTACTACTAGGGAACACAAAAGGACTGCTGTTTGTCTGAAGGGGGACAGAGACCGACAGCGAAGAGTAATACACAAGAGGTTATAGTCAATGAATAGTATATTGTACATAAACATGATGCATGGAAAAGAATGATTAGAGTTTCTGAGCAGTGAGTATATATATTTTCACATATACAGTAAATCCCTCTTACATAACCACTAAACAATGTAACAAAGAAATATCAAGCTCTGGGGCTGTATGTATCAAGCATCTCAGAATAGGAGTGCTGATCTACACTGTAATGGAAAACTGTCAATAACATGGTAATTTGGGGTATTATCAACAACAAAATAGTCTAAAACAGTTTACTTCAGCCTATTGTAAATGATGATGCATTTTGGGAAAATGTTGTGAGCGGGGGGAAAAATAGCTGTGTTTCAAATGGTGCTGTAAGTGCCAAAAACCTTTTGACCACTAGTGGGTGGATGGTTTCTGGCTCGTGAGTAAGAATGCTGTACCAATTTAACTTGTATGTGGTTATAGTGCTCCATCACGTTAAAATTAATAGGGGACAGATTTTATGCTGCGAAAAGTCTTCAACTTTTAATGGTTGAGCAGTTTGCCATGTCTTTTCAGGCTGTTTTGCCCTGTATTTACGACCAGCTGGGAAGCCTTTGTTAAGGCCTCTAGGAGTTCCACCAAATATTAATTAATATGCTGTAATGTGTGAACGCTTTACCTTTACCTACTGTGAAATAGAGACCCCTCCCTTCAATGAATTTCATCCATAAATGTATTCATTCTGATTACGGTAGCATTTACTTTTTTTTACAGTATAATACAGTCAATTTAATGGTATGGCACTGTGTTTCATTACACAGTACTTGCCTTGATACCGTGTTTACATTACAATAGGTGTAATGTAATATGAAATACAGAAATTTACTTGCCACCAAGCTGCCTGTAAATTACTGTCAAATTCACAGTAGCCGCTTTACAGTGTTTACATGTCCATAAAACCTTATTCATTGGAATCTAAAAGGCAAAACTGATCCTGAATCAGCACTCGTACTTTGAGACACTTGATCGATACACCCCTTCCAGCCGCAGGTTAATTAAGGTTTAGTGTCATGAATCTTGCCCTGGAGGCAGAATTGTGCAATTTCCACTAGTTGGGCCAGCTGCAAAGTCAAAATTGGCTATATTGTGAAAATTCCTGAAAACCAAAATGTGCTTTTTCATCTTCATGATGAAAAACACTAACCTGAGTCCTGTCCAGATGATGCATTTGTACCCAATCACAATTTTGTTACCCAGTCACAGATTATGCTTTCACCTTGTCCTAGGACGTCACACAACCAACAGGAAGTTGATTCGTGGTTCTCAGATTTATTCCCGAAGCCTCACGGAGTGATGAATCTCAGAGATGCCGACGGGTTGAGTCAACAAGTCCGTGAGGCAAAATAATTGTTCACCATGAAACAAGAGTTAGACATTACTTTGAAGAGCAGTGAGGATGAAGGAGATGATCTGGTCCAGATAGTTTTCCTATTATGATGAAATTATATTTGTCACATGCTTTGTAAACAACAGGTGTAGACTAACAGTGAAATGCTTGCTTATGGGCCCTTTCCCAACAACACAGAGTTAAAGGTAAAGATTTTTTTGAAACTATAGAAATAGTGACACAAGTAATAAATACACAGTGAATAACGAATAACAATAAAGACTAAATATAACATGGCTATATACAGGGAGTACCAGTACCGAGTCAATGTGCAGGGGTACAAGGTAATTGAGGTAGCTACAGTGGCTTGCAAAAATATTCACCCCCTTGGCATTTTTCCTATTTTGTTGCCTTACAACCTGGAATTAAAAATAGATTTTTGGGGGGTTTGTATCAGCCAGTTTCCTTAACCTGGATAATACTCGCCAGTCCAGCTTCCCTGCTCCACCCACCGCTGCCCCCCTGGACACAGATCACTTGGCTACATAGCTGATGCATGCTGGACTGTCCATTAATCACGGTACTCCATTCTGCTTGTTTATGTTTTATCTGTCGGCCCCAGCCGCACTCAGGCTCTGTGTGTAGTTAATCCGACCCTCCCTGCCTAGTCAACGCCATTTTACCTGCTGTTGTTGTGCTAGCTGATTAGCTGTTGTTGTCTCACCTACTGTTTTAGCTACTGTTTTAGCTAGCTCTCCCAATTCAACACCTGTGATTACTGTATGCCTCGCTGTATGTCTCTCTCAAATGTCAACATGCTGTGTATACTGTTGTTCAGGTTAGTTATCATTGTTTTAGTTTACAATGGAGCCCCTAGTTCCACTCTTCATACCCCTGATACCTCCTTTGTTCCACCTCCCAAACATGCGGTGACCTCACCCATTCCAACCAGCATGTCCAGAGATACAACCTCTCTCATCATCACCCAGTGCCTGGGCTTACCTCCGCTGTACCCGCACCCCACCATACCCCTGTCTGCGCATTATGCCCTGAATATGTAAATATATTCTACCATGCCCAGAAATCTGCTCCTTTTATTCTCTGTCCCCAACGCTCTAGGCGACCAGTTTTGATGGCCTTTAGCCACACCCTCATACTACTACTCCTCTGTTCCGCGGGTGATGTTGAGGTAAACCCAGGCCCTGCATGTCCCCAGGCACCCTCTTTTGTTGACTTCTGTGATCGAAAAAGCCTTGGTTTCATGCATGTCAACATCAGAAGCCTCCTCCCCAAGTTTGTTTTACTCACTGCTTTAGCACACTCTGCTAACCCTGATGTCCTTGCCGTGTCTGAATCCTGGCTCAGGAAGGCCACCAAAAATTCGGAGATTTCCATACCCAACTATAACATTTTCCGTCAAGATAGAACTGCCAAAGGGGGAGGAGTTGCAGTCTACTGCAGAGAGAGCCTGCAAAGTAATGTCATACTTTCCAGGTCCATACCCAAACAGTTCGAACTACTAATTTTGAAAATTACTCTCTCCAGAAATAAGTCTCTCACTGTTGCCGCCTACAACCAACCCCCCTCAGCTCCCAGCTGTGCCCTGGACACCATTTGTGAATTGATCGCCCCCATCTAGCTTCAGAGTTTGTTCTGTTAGGTGACCTAAACTGGGATATGCTTAACAGCCCGGCAGTCCTACAATCTAAGCTAGATGCCCTCAATCTCACACAAATCATCAAGGAACCCACCAGGTACAACCCTAAATCTGTAAACAAGGGCACCCTCATAGACGTCATCCTGACCAACTGGCCCTCCAAATACACCTCCGCTGTCTTCAACCAGGATCTCAGCGATCACTGCCTCATTGCCTGTATCCGCTACGGAGCCGCAGTCAAACGACCACCCCTCATCACTGTCAAACGCTCCCTAAAACACTTCTGTGAGCAGGCCTTTCTAATCGACCTGGCCCGGGTATCCTGGAAGGACATTGACCTCATCCCGTCAGTTGAGGATGCCTGGTCATTCTTTAAAAGTAACTTCCTCACCATTGTAGATAAGCATGCTCCATTCAAAAAATGCAGAACTAAGAACAGATATAGCCCTTGGTTCACTCCAGATCTGACTGCCCTCGACCAGCACAAAAACATCCTGTGGCGGACTGCAATAGCATCGAATAGTCCCCCGATATGCAACTGTTCGGGGAAGTCAGGAACCAATACACGCAGTCAGTCAGGAAAGCTAAGGCCAGCTTCTTCAGGCAGAAATTTGCATCCTGTAGCTCCAACTCCAAAAAGTTCTAGGACACTGTGAAGTCCATGGAGAACAAGAGCACCTCCTCCCAGCTGCCCACTGCACTGAGGCTAGGTAACACGGTCACCACCGATAAATCCATGATTATCGAAAACTTCAACAAGCATTTCTCAACGGCTGGCCATGTCTTCCGCCTGGCTACTCCAACCTCGACCAACAGCTCCGCCCCCCCGCAGCTACTCGCCCAAGCCTCTCCAGGTTCTCCTTTACCCAAATCCAGATAGCAGATGTTCTGAAAGAGCTGCAAAACCTGGACCCGTACAAATCAGCTGGGCTTGACAATCTGGACCCTCTATTTCTGAAACTATCCGCCGCCATTGTCGCAACCCCTAATGTTCAACCTCTCTTTCATATCGTCTGGGATCCCCAAGGATTGGAAAGCTGCCGCAGTCATCCCCCTCTTCAAAGGGGGACACACCCTGGACCCAAACTGCTACAGACCTATATCCATCCTGCCCTGCCTATCTAAGGTCTTTGAAAGCCAAGTCAACAAACAGGTCACTGACCATCTCGAATCCCACCGTACCTTCTCCACTGTGCCATCTGGTTTCCGAGCCGGTCATGGGTGCACCTCAGCCACGCTCAAGGTACTAAACGATATCATAACCGCCATCGATAAAAGACAGTACTGTGCAGCTGTCTTCATCGACCTTGCCAAGGCTTTCGACTCTGTCAATCACCATATTCTTATCGGCAGACTCAGTTGCCTCGGTTTTTCTGATGACTGCCTTGCCTGGTTCACCAACTACTTTGCAGACAGAGTTCAGTGTGTCAAATCGGAGGGCATGCTGTCCGGTCCTCTGGCAGTCTCTATGGGGGTGCACCCGCACGCCTGACTAGCATCACCACCCTGGACCTTGAATATGTGGACATCTATAAGTATCTAGGTGTCTGGCTAGACTGTAAACTCTCCTTCCAGACTCATATCAAACATCTCCAATCGAAAATCGAATCTAGAGTCGGCTTTCTATTCCGCAACAAAGCCTCCTTCACTCACGCCACCAAACTTACCCTAGTAAAACTGACTATCCTACCGATCCTCAACTTCGGCGATGTCATCTACAAAATTGCTTCCAACACTCTACTCAGCAAACTGGATGCAGTTTATCACAGTGCCATCCGTTTTGTCACTAAAGCACCTTATACCACCCACCACTGCGACCTGTATGCTCTAGTCGGCTGGCCCTCGCTACATATTCGTCGCCAGACCCACTGGCTCTAGGTAATCTACAAGTCCATGCTAGGTAAAGCTCCACCATATCTCAGTTCATTGGTCACGATGGCAACACCCACCCGTAGCACGCGCTCCAGCAGGTGTATCTCACTGATCATCCCTAAAGCCAACACCTCATTTGGCCGCCTTTCGTTCCAGTTCTCTGCTGCCTGTGACTGGAACGAATTGCAAAATTCGCTGAAGTTGGAGACTTTATCTCCCTCACCAACTTCAAACATCTGCTATCTGAGCAGCTAACCAATCGCTGCAGCTGTACATAGTCTATCGGTAAATAGCCCACCCAATTTTACCTACCTCATCCCCATACTGTTTCTATTTATTTACTTTTCTGCTCTTTTACACACCAATATCTCTACCTGTACATGACCATCTGATCATTTATCACTCCAGTGTTAATCTGCAAAATTGTAATTATTCGCCTACCTCCTCATGCCTTTTGCACACAATGTATATAGACTCCCTTTTTTTCTACTGTGTTATTGACTTGTTAATTGTTTACTCCATGTGTAACTCTGTGTTGTCTGTTTACACTGCTATGCTTTATCTTGGCCAGGTCGCAGTTGCAAATGAGAACTTGTTCTCAACTAGCCTACCTGGTTAAATAAAGGTGAAATAAAATCAAATTTAAATTTAAAAATGATTTACACAACATGCCTACCTACCACTTTGAATATGCAAAATAGTTTTTATTGGTAGATAAACAAGAAATAAGACAAAAAAAACTGAAAACTTGAGCGTGCATAACTATTCACCCGACAAGGTCAATACTTTGTAGAGCCACCTTTCTCAGCAATTACAGCTGCAAGTCTCTTGGGGTATGTCACTATAAGCTTGGCACATCGCCCCACTGGGATCTTTGCCCATTCTTCAAGGCAAAACTGCTCCAGCTCCTTCAAGTTGTATGGGTTCCGCTGGTGTACAACAATCTTTAAGTCATACCACAGATTCTCAATTGGATTGAGGCTTTGATTAGGCCATTCCAAGACATTTAATTGCTTCCCCTTACACCACTCGAGTGTTACTTTATCAGTATGCTTAGGTTCATGGTCCTGTTGGAAGGTGAACCTCTGTCCTAGTCTCAAATCTCTGGAAGACTGAAACAGGTTTCCCTCAAGAATTTCCCTGTATTTAGTGCCATCCATCATTTCTTCAATTCTGACCAGTTTCCTTGTACCTGTCGATGAAAAACATCCTCAGAGCATGATGGTGCCACCCCCATGCTTCACTATGGGGATAGGGCTCTCGGGGTGAAGAGGGGTGTTGGGATTGCGACCAGACATGGCTTTTTCTTTATGGTCAAAAAGATAGATTTTAGTCTCATCTGACAAGGATAGCTTCTTCCACTTGCCTTTTGGTGAACACCAAAAGTGTTCGCTTATTTTTTTCTTTTCTGGCCACTCTTCCGTAAAGGCCAGCTCTGTGGAGTATACGGCTTAAAGTGGTCCTATGGACAGATACTCCAATCTCCGCTGTGGAGGTTTGCAGCTCCTTCAGAGTTATCTTTAGTCTCTTTGTTGCCTCTCTGATTAATGCACTCCTTGCCTGGTCTGTGAGTTTTGGTGGTCGGCCCTGTCTTGGCAGGTTTGTTGTGGTGCCATGGATTTAATGTTGCACCGTGGGATGTTCAAAGTTTCTGCTATTTTCTTTTCCCTGATCTGTACTATTTGGCGAGCTCCTTGGTCTTTATGGTGGTATATCTAACTAATTATGTGACTTCTGAAGGTAATTGGTTGCACAATATATTTTTTATGGGCTTCATAGCAAAGAGGGTGAATACATATGAATGCACCACTTTTCCATATATATACAGTGCCTTGCGAAAGTATTCGGCCTCCTTGAACTTTGCGACCTTTTGCCACATTTCAGGCTTCAAACATAAAGATATAAAACTGTATTTTTTGTGAAGAATCAACAACAAGTGGGACACAATCATGAAGTGGAACGACATTTATTGGATATTTCAAACTTTTTTAACAAATCAAAAACTGAAAAATTGGGCAAAATTATTCAGCCCCCTTAAGTTAATACTTTGTAGAGCCACCTTTTGCTGTGATTACAGCTGTAAGTCGCTTGGGGTATGTCTCTATAAGTTTTGCACATCGAGAGATGTTTTTTTGAAACAAGTTATTTTTTTCCATTTCACTTCGACAATTTGGAATATTTTGTGTATATCCATTACATGAAATCTAAATAAAAATCCATTTAAATTACAGTTTGTAATGCAACAAAATACAAAAAATACCAAGGGGGATGAATACTTTTGTAAGGCACTGTATGTACATATACAGTATGTAGGGGTAAAGTGACTAGGCATATGGACTGATAATAGTCGGTAGCAGCAGTGTATATGGTGAGCGTGAAAGGGTGTGAGTGCGTGTGTGGCGTCAGTATGCATGTGTGAGCATGTTGTGTGTGTGGGTATATGTAGTGTGAGTTGAGATGTCAGTGTAAGTATGTGTGAGTGTGTGGGTAGAGTCCAATGTGTGTGCATAGAGTCAGTGTTAGTGCAAAAAAAGTTAGTGCAAAAAAATGGGTAAATGCAAGTAGTCCGGGTAGCCATTTGATGAGATATTTAGCATTCTTGTTTAGCAGTCTAATGGCTTGGGGGTAGAAGCTGTTCAGGGTCCTGTTGGTTCCAGACTTGGTGCACTGGTACTGTTACTATGGCTTGGGTGTCTGGAACCTTTGAAACATTTTGTTTTTTTTCCTCTGACACCACCTGATCAGATCCTGGACGGCTGGTAGTTAATTCCCAGTGATGTACTAGGCCGTACTCACCACCCTCTGTATAGCACCTTGCGGTCGGGTGCCTTGCGTTTGCTGTGCCAAGCAGTTAAGCAGCCAATCAAGATTCTTTCAATTGTGCAGCTGTAGAACTTTTTGAGGATCTAAGGGCCCATGCCAAATCTTTTCAGCCTCCTGAGGGGGACGAGGCATTGTCTTACCCTTTATCACAACTGTGTGTGTGTGTGTGTGTCGATAATGTTAATTATTTAGTGATGTGGATAATTAGGAACTCGACCCGTTCCACTACAGCCCCATTGACGTGGATGGGGACAAGCTCTATTTCCTGTAATCCACAATCAGTTATTTTGTCTTGCTATAATTGACATAGAGGTTTTTGTCCTAAACCACACTGGCTGGTATCTGACCTCCTCCCTATGGACTGCATGATCAGTCCTACCACCGCTGTGTCATCAGCAAACTTGATGATGCTGTTGGAGTCATGGGCAGCCACGCAGTTGTGGGTCAAGGGGCCCCCGTGTTGATGGTCAGCGTGGCGGATGTGTTTGTCCCAACCCTAACCAACTGGGGGCGGGCTGTCAGGAAGTACAGTATCCAGTTGCAGAGGGAGGTATTCAGTCCCAGGGTCCTGAGCTTGGAGGGGACTATAGCGATGAATGCTGAGCTTTAGTCAATAAACAGCATTATTTTATAGGTATTACTTTTATCCAGGTGGGTGAGGGCAGTGTGAAGTGCAATAGAGATTGCGTCATCTGTGGATCTGTTGGGGCAGTATGGGAATTGGAGTGGGACCAGGGTGTCTGGGATGAAGGTGTTGATTCGAGCCATGACCAGCTTTTCAAAGCACTTCATGGTTATAGATGGTTATAGATGCTAAGGGGCGATAGTCATTTAGGCAGGTTACCTTGCCGTTCTTGGGCACAAGAACTATGGTGGTCTGCTTGAAACAAGTTTGTATTTCAGACAGGGTCAGGGATAGGTCAGGGATAGCTGGTCAGCACATCCTCTGATTATGCATCCAATCTTAGTCCTGTATTGACGATTTCTCTGTTTGATGGCTTGTCTGAGGTCGGAGGGCGATTTCTTATGAGCGTTTGGATTAGTGGCAGCCATTACTCCATGGCTTCTAGTTGGGATATGTATGTACGTGCGGTCACTGTGGGGACAAAGTCACCAATGCACTTAATGAAGCCGGTGACTGATTTGGTATACTCCTCAATGTTATCGGATGAATCCCAGAACATGTTCAAGTCTGTGCTAGCAAAAGAGTCCTGTAGTTCAACATCTGCTTCATCGGACTACTACCATATTTAGCGTGTCACTGGTACTTTCTGTGTCACTGGTACTTTCTGAGTTTTTGCTTGTAAACAGAAAGCGGGAGGATAGAGTTATGGTCTGTTTTGCCGAAGAGAGTGCGAGGGAGAGCCTTGTATGCGTTTCCATGTGAGGAATGAAGGTGATCTAGAGTTTTGATGCCTCTAGTTGCACAGGTGACATCCTGGTAAAAATGAGGTAAAACGGATTTCAGTTTCCCTGCATTAAAATCACCGGCCACAAAAAAACACTTTCCCTGAACCACATCGAGTGATTCTTGGTAGTCTTAAACAAATCTACTTTGAAACAAAAGTATACACATCACACACATGGTTAAAGTGCATTCTGAATGTATTCAGACCCCTTGACTTTTTCCACATTTTGTTACGTTAGCGCTTTATTCTAAAATCAATCAATTTTTTCCCCCTCATCAAACTACACACAATATGCCACAATGACAAAGAAAAAACATGTTTTTTGACAAATGTACCAATGTATTAAGAATTTTAAAAAGAAATATCAAATTTACATAGGTATTCAGACCATTTACATGGTTGAAGCACCTTTGACAGCGATTACAGCCTTGAGTCTTTTTGGATATAATGCTACAAGCTTGGCACACCTGTATTTGGGGAGTATATCCCATTCTTCTCAAGTGCTGTCATGTTGGATGGGGAGCATCGCTGCACAGCCATTTTCAGGTCTCTCTAGAGATGTTTGATGAAGTTCAAGTCCGGGCTCTGGCTGGGACACTTGAGGACATTCAAAGACTTGTCCCGAAGCCACATCTGCATTGTCTTGGCTGTGTGCTTAGGGTCATAGTCCTGTTGGGAGGTGAACCTTTGCCCCAGTCTGCGGTCTTGAGTGCTCTGCAGACGGTTTTCATCAATATTCTCTCTGTACTTTGCTCTGTTCATCTTTGCCTCAAACCTGACTAGTCTCCCAGTCCCTGCCGCTGAAAAACACCCCCACAGCATGATGCTGCCACCACCATGCTTCACCATAGGGATGGTGCCAGAGGTACTCCAGATGTGACACTTTGCATTTAGGCCAAATAGTTAAACCATGGACCCATCACACCAGAGAATCTTGTTTCTCATGGTCTGAGACTCTTTAGGTGACTTTTGGCTAAATCCAAGCGGGCTGTCATGTGCCATTTACTGAGGAATGGCTTCCATCTGACCACTCTCCCACAAAGGCCTGATTGGTGAAGTGCTACAGAGATGGTTGTCCTTCTGCAAGATTCTCCATCTCCACAGAGAAACACTAGAACTCTGTCAGAGGGACCATTGGGTTCTTTGTCACCTCTCTGACCAAGGCCCTTCTTCCCCCGATTGCTCATTTTGGCTGGGAGGCCAGCTGTAGGAAGAGTCTTGGTGGTTCCAAACTTCATCCATTTAAGAAAGATTGAGGCCACTGTGTTCTTGGTGACCTTCAATGCTGCAGAAATGTTTTGGTACCTTTCCCCAGATCTGTGCTTCAACACAATCCTGTCTTGGAACTCTACGGACAATTCCTTCGATCTCATGGCTTGGTTTTTGCTCTGACATGTACTGTCAACTGTGGGACCTTATTTAGACAGGTGTGTACCTTCCAAATCATGTCCAATCAATTGAATTTCCCACACGTTGATTCTAATCAAGTTGTAGAAACATCTCAAGGATGATCAATGGAAACTGGATGCACCGGAGTTCAATTTCGTGTCTCATAGCAAGAATCTGAATACTTAAGTAAATAAAGCATTTCTGTTTTACATTTTTTTTAATTAGCAAAACTGTCTAAAAATCTGTTTTTGATTTGTCATTACGGGGTATTGTGTGTAGATTGCCGAGGATTATACATTTTTCCATCTATTTTACAATAAGGCTCTAACGTAAACATTTTGGGAAAAAGTCAAGGGGTCTGAATACTTTCCGAAAGTACTGTAAGAGCCTTGTTGTAAAAAGGATGAATGTTTAGGAATATTTTTATGCTGTACACAATTCCTTCTTTTCATTATTCCATACACGCTTCCATCTTTTCACTCTGTCATTTGGATAGCATTGTGGAGTAACTACCATGTTGTTGATCCATCCTGCGTTTTCTCATATCACAACCATTAAACCCTGTTACTGTTTTAAAGTCACCATTGCCCTCATGGTGAAATCCCTGAGCGGATTCCTTCCTCTACGACTGTGATCACCAAACGATTGATCATGATCGACTGGTAAATCTCAAAGCCATTTCTAGTCGATCACCAAAAATGTCTGTTAAAAACCCAACGATAAAGCCTTGCGTTCCTATTTTTTATTTGTTTCGCTCTTGACGGTAAGTGCACTTGATTCATCAGCCCTAGAGCCGGGAAGGCAAAGTGTTCCCATTTTGAACCATTTCCTGTGTCTGAAGGTACGTGGCATATCAAGAAGCTGATTAAACAGCATTATCATTACACAGGTGCACCTTGTGCTGGGGAAAATAAAAAGCCACTCTAAAATGTGCAATTTTGCCACACGACACAATGTCACAGATGTCTCACGTTTTGAGGGAGCGTTCAATTTCTATGCTGACTGCAGGAATGTCCACCAGAGCTGTTGCCAGATAATTGAATGTTCATTTCTCAACCATAAGCCGCATTCAACGTCGTTTTAGAGAATTTGTCCAACAGGCCTCACAACCGCAGACCACGTGTATGGCATGGTGTGGGCGAACGGTTTACTGATGTCAATGTTTTGAACATTTGTGGCGGTGGGGTTATGGTATGGGCAGGCATAAGCTACGGACAACAAACACAATTGCATTTTATTGATGGCAATTTAATTGCACAAAAATACCATGATGAGATCCTAAGGTCCATTTGTTTAAGGTACAGTATATGTGACCAACAGATGCATGTCTGTATTCCCAGTCATGTGAAATCCAAAGATTAGGGTCTGATAAACTTATTTAAATTGTCTGATTTCCTCATATGAACTGTGTCATGACGTGAATATCATTAATGTGATGATGATTATTTTATCAAATCAATTAAATACTTTGAATTGATTATGTGATTAAAATAATCTCATAACAATTGTTGTTGCAATTAGTATCTAACCCATCACCGGCCTTGACGAGGCTCATATTGGGTCTGGGCTAGTATTCCCCCCACCCCCCACCCCAACCCCACCAGTGGTTGATGTTGGTATCCGAGGCACAAACTAAAAGATCGGACCCTATGTATAAGTAGTCAGCCTCTGCGTTGTTATTAGATTGGCTGTAACCTAGATAGATACCAAGATGGCATAGCAGTTCAGACGCCTTTTGTCCTCGTCTTGTCGTGTATATATATATATATATATATATATATATATATATATATTTACAACTTCATCCATTTTTTATTTACATTTTCCATAAACTCATTCTCAAAACACTCCTACAACCTGGCTCACCAATTTATATTTAGAAAAAAGTATAAAAAAGTATTATCTATAATCATCCAAGAAGCTAGCCAGAAACTCCAAACTCCAAGAAGCTAGCCAGAAACTAGCCAGAAGCTAGCCAGAAACTAGCCAGAAGCTAGCCAGGAGCTAGCCAGGAGCTAATCCAGAAGCTAATCACAAGCTGGGTCAGGAGCTGGCCGGAA
This sequence comes from Oncorhynchus masou masou, assembly GCF_036934945.1. Taxonomy (NCBI): domain Eukaryota; kingdom Metazoa; phylum Chordata; class Actinopteri; order Salmoniformes; family Salmonidae; genus Oncorhynchus; species Oncorhynchus masou. The sequence continues at coordinate 37,657,009 of NC_088234.1, forward strand.
ACTGGCCAGAAGCTAGCCAGGAGCTAGCCAGAAGCTAATCCAGAAGCTAATCGGAAGCTAGTTGAAGTTTTCGTCGATTCCAGAGCGAGCATCGGTTGTTCCGGAGCTAGCCAGCTGAGGAGTTCCATCAATCACTCCTGGGCTGCGGTCACCTGTCCGGGCCCATTTTGCTGCCTGCGCGGAGCCCCGCCGGGCATTCACGGCTGAACTGCCGACGTTGTCTACCCGAGGGATTTATCCGTCTGGTTCCTCCGTCGCGACGTTGCCTGGGCGCCCATCTGCGGCCTGCTAGCCATTAGCTGTCTTATCGGCTGCTATCTGAATAGATAATCGGACAATTTATTTATTTATTTTTATTGTTATTGTTATTTTTTTCTTCTTCTGGGCCTCTAGCTATATCTATTGTTTTTATTTTTGTTGTTGTTGGGTGATTTGGTTTGGTCCCCTCTACCACACGGAACCCCACTAATCTACTGACGGAGCACAAGAGGTGGCTAATAACAGACGTCCATCCTATGCTAGCTTGCTACCGATGGCCTGGCTGGCTGTCTGGATCGCCGTGACCCCCAACCAACCTCTCCACTCTGGACCCTTTTGATCACTCGACTAAGCATGCCTCTCCTTAATGTCAATATGCCTTGTCCATTGCTGTTCTGGTTAGTGTTTATTGGCTTATTTCACTGTAGAGCCTCTAGTCCTGCTCACCATACCTTATCCAACCTATTAGTTCCACCACCCACACATGCAATGACATCTCCTGGTTTCAATGATGTTTCTAGAGACAATATCTCTCTCTTCATCACTCAACACCTAGGTTTACCTGCACTGTATTCACATCCTACCATACCTTTGTCTGTACATTATACCTTGATGCTATTTTATCGCCCCCAGAAACCTCCTTTTACTCTCTGTTCCAGACGTTCTAGACGACCAATTCTTATTGCTTTCAGCCGCACCCATATTCTATTCCTCCTCTGTTCCTCTGGCGATGTAGAGGTGAATCCAGGCCCTACAGTGCCTTGCTCCACTCCTATTCCCCAGGTGCTCTCTTTTGACGACTTCTGTAACCGTAATAGCCTTGGTTTCATGCATGTTAACATTAGAAGCCTCCTCCCTAAGTTTGTTCTATTCACTGCTTTAGCACACTCTGCCAACCCGGATGTTCTAGCTGTGTCTGAATCCTGGCTTAGGAAGACTACCAAAAATTCTGAAATTTTAATTCCAAACTACAACCTTTTCAGACAAGATAGAACTGCCAAAGGGGGCGGTGTTGCAATCTACTGCAAAGATAGCCTGCAGAGTTCTGTCCTACTATCCAGGTCTGTACCCAAACAATTTGAACTTCTACTTTTAAAAATCCACCTCTCTAAAAACAAGTCTTTCACCGTTGCAGTCTGCTATAGACCACCCTCTGCCCCCAGTTGTGCTCTGGACACCATATGTGAACTGATTGCCCCCCAACTATCTTCAGAACTCGTGCTGCTAGGCGACCTAAACTGGAACATGCTTAACACCCCAGCCATCCTACAATCTAAACTTGATGCCCTCAATCTCACACAAATTATCAATGAACCTACCAGGTACCTCCCCAAAGCCTTAAACACGGGCACCCTCATAGATATCATCCTAACCAACTTGCCCTCTAAATACACCTCTGCTGTCTTCAACCAAGATCTCAGCGATCACTGCCTCATTGCCTGCATCCGTAACGGGTCAGCGGTCAAACAACCTCCACTCATCACTGTAAAACGCTCCCTGAAACACTTCAGCGAGCAGGCCTTTCTAATCGACCTGGCCGGGGTATCCTGGAAGGATATTGATCTCATCCCGTCAGTAGAGGATGCCTGGATATTTTTTTAAATGCCTTCCTAACAAGGTTAAATAAACATGCCCCATTCAAGAAATTTAGAACCAGGAACAGATATAGCCCTTGGTTCTCCCCAGACCTGACTGCCCTTAACCAACACAAAAACATCCTATGGCGTTCTACATTAGCATCGAACAGCCCCCGTGATATGCAGCTGTTCAGGGAAGCTAGAAACCATTATACACAGGCAGTTAGATAAGCCAAGGCTAGCTTTTTCAAGCAGAAATTTGCTTTCTGCAACACTAACTCAAAAAAGTTCTGTGACACTGTCCATGGAGAATAAGAACACCTCCTCCCAGCTGCCCACTGCACTGAAGATAGGAAACACTGTCACCACTGATAAATCCAAAATAATTGAGAATTTCAATAAGCATTTTTCTACGGCTGGCCATGCTTTCCACCTGGCTACTCCTACCCCGGTCAACAGCACTGCACCCCCCACAGCAACTCGCCCAAGCCTTCCCCATTTCTCCTTCTCCCAAATCCATTCAGCTGATGTTCTGAAAGAGCTGCAAAATCTGGACCCCTACAAATCAGCCGGGCTAGACAATCTGGACCCTTTCTTTCTAAAATTATCTGCCGAAATTGTTGCCACCCCTATTACTAGCCTGTTCAACCTCTCTTTCGTGTCGTCTGAGATCCCCAAAGATTGGAAAGCAGCTGCGGTCATCCCCCTCTTCAAAGGGGGGGACACTCTTGACCCAAACTGCTACAGACCTATATCTATCCTACCATGCCTTTCTAAGGTCTTCGAAAGCCAAGTCAACAAACAGATTAACAATCATTTTGAATCTCACCATACCTTCTCTGCTATGCAATCTGGTTTCAGAGCTGGTCATGGGTGCACCTCAGCCACACTCAAAGTCCTAAACGATATATTAACTGCCATCGATAAGAAACATTACTGTGCAGCCGTGTTCATTGATCTGGCCAAGGCTTTCGACTCTGTCAATCACCACATCCTCATCGGCAGACTCGACAGCCTTGGTTTCTCAAATGATTGCCTCGCCTGGTTCACCAACTACTTCTCTGATAGAGTTCAGTGTGTCAAATCGGAGGGTCTGCTGTCCGGACCTCTGGCAGTCTCTATGGGGGTGCCACAGGGTTAAATTATTGGACCGACTCTCTTCTTTGTATACATCAATGAGGTCACTCTTGCTGCTGGTGAGTCTCTGATCCACCTCTACGCAGACGACACCATTCTGTATACTTCTGGCCCTTCTTTGGACACTGTGTTAACAACCCTCCAGGCAAGCTTCAATGCCATACAACTCTCCTTCCGTGGCCTCCAATTGCTCTTAAATACAAGTAAAACTAAATGCATGCTCTTCAACCGATCGCTACCCGCACCTACCCGCCTGTCCAACATCACTACTCTGGACGGCTCTGACTTAGAATACGTGGACAACTACAAATACTTAGGTGTCTGGTTAGACTGTAAACTCTCCTTCCAGACCCATATCAAATATCTCCAATCCAAAGTTAAATCTAGAATTGGCTTCCTATTTCGCAACAAAGCATCCTTCACTCATGCTGCCAAACATACCCTTGTAAAACTGACCATCCTACCAATCCTCGACTTTGGCGATGTCATTTACAAAATAGCCTCCAATACCCTACTCAACAAATTGGATGCAGTCTATCACAGTGCAATCCGTTTTGTCACCAAAGCCCCATATACTACCCACCATTGCGACCGGTACGCTCTCATTGGCTGGCCCTCGCTTCATACTTGTCGCCAAACCCACTGGCTCCATGTCATCTACAAGACCCTGCTAGGTAAAGTCCCCCCTTATCTCAGCTCGCTGGTCACCATAGCATCTCCCACCTGTAGCACACGCTCCAGCAGGTATATCTCTCTAGTCACCCCCAAAACCAATTCTTTCTTTGGCCGCCTCTCCTTCCATTTCTCTGCTGCCAATGACTGGAACAAACTACAAAAAGCACTGAAACTGGAAACACTTATCTCCCTCACTAGCTTTAAGCACCAACTGTCAGAGCAGCTCACAGATTACTGCACCTGTACATAGCCCACCTATATTTTAGCCCAAACAACTACCTCTTTCCCTACTGTATTTAATTTATTTATTTTGCTCCTTTGCACCCCATTATTTTTATTTCTACTTTGCACATTCTTCCATTGCAAATCTACCATTCCAGTGTTTTACTTGCTATATTGTATTTACTTTGCCACCATGGCCTTTTTTTGCCTTTACCTCCCTTATCTCACCTCATTTGCTCATATCGTATATAGACTTGTTTATACTGTATTATTGACTGTATGTTTGTTTTGCTCCATGTGTAACTCCATGTGTAACTCTGTGTCGTTGTATGTATGTGCTTTGCTTTATCTTGGCCAGGTCGCAATTGTAAATGAGAACTTGTTCTCAACTTACCTACCTGGTTAAATAAAGGTGAAATAAAATAAATAAATAAAAACCTTTCAACCAAATCTCCTGGTGTTTGTGCTTCAAATGCTCAGTGGCTGTCCAGGCCTGTCAGTCACTACCGTTTCTACGTGTGGCAACCTCTTCAGTACCTGCGAACTGAGACAAAGATATCTGTCTGTGATATCGCAAAGTGATTCACCAGTGGGAGTCATCAGGTCAGTTGCGGGACTGACGCCGTTAGTGTCATTGTAAGGGGTGACAGTCCCCCACAAAGCAGAACATGTATCATCGGAAGCAGTGTACACTCGCGCGTCGATGCTTTTATTCCTGATACGTCCGCGGTGTATGCGTAAGTGTCCTAAGGACAGAAACTGCTAGCTTGAAATCATGAAAATAATGGTCAATCAGATTTGCTGATAGAATGTGTCGAGCTATCGTAATATCTCCTTGGATCGGATTCTGCACCAAGAGGTTTCGAAAAGTATTTTTCTCAATGCGTTCTTTTGACAGATACCCCTCGTAGATTACTACGTTACAGCTAGTGTTAGGAGAAGACAGTGTGGTCAGTGGATGTGGCACTATGACCTGTGAACATACGTGGTTGGTTTTCCAATCCATCAGTTGGAATAAATGATCCGTCAAGTCTCCACCGCGTACCAGGGGTTCAGATTCAAGGCTGGTAACATACACAGGGTGAACAAGCTATACATCCTGAAAGTTTCGTTTCAGCATGAGTCTCAATGTGAGAGGCAAGGTACTCTAAGTGAAACCTTGGGGTGTATTTTTGCATCGTTCCCTTGTTAACCAACTTTTAGTTGGCCCTTTTGAGATCATCAAACAATGTTTGAGAGATGAGCTATATTGTTTAGCCCGTTTTGAGATGCGTTTAGTGGACATATTCCCCACAAAGTGGAGGGGTTGTTCGCAACTACGCGATGTGTCATTTCTGTTCAAGGTGAAAGCAGATCGATATATCAGGTTTTTGGAGTGGATTTGGCTTTTGCGAAGCTTGAAACCTTTTTCGTCACAACTTTTGTATCAGAGTCTATAAACAAAGCCTGTGGGCTTGTATCTTGAGCGGGGTTGTTAAAATTGTCTCATTTGTAGAAAACAATCAATTTGGATATTATTCAAAAGATCCACCTGAAAAGGTAAGTCTGGCAACTTTAACTTCTTATTTAAATTGAATGAGACGACGATATCCAATCAAGTTGAAATTGGGAGGATATGATACAGTATACCCCATTTCAATAAACGTGAGCATACTTTTGATGTCACACAGAAATAATTCTGTTTTGACTTGCGATTCGTCACTGATAGAAGAAAGCTGAAATCAAACAGGAGTCTAAAGGAGGCAGAACTTCCATTTTCTAAGGCACACTGTGTTGCCATATAAACAAAGGGAGAAAAAAATGGCTGCTCTGCATTTGTTAGCTTTAACATCTAGTGCAAGCTAATCCTAATTGTATACTTTCAAGCACAACATAGGACCCCCTTCAACAAGAGAAAGGTTTTACTAATAACGTCTTACGTTCAAACCCTTTTGGTGTTATTTTTTGCGATGTTTTACTGGAACACGCGGAAACAGAAAAATATAGTTTTTCTACTCACGCTACCAAAACGCAAGAGATGGAGAGATAATTATTCACTCCAGATACATTTTTAAGCTAAGATATCTACTCAAATTTCTCTCAATGGCCAGCCCATATGTCTGGCTCAAGAAATTAATCATGACCGAGTCTACTCGCTCCTGAGTCGCGAGAGACAGAAAACTAAGTTTGGCCCTACGCTTCTATTCCTCAGAATACCTAAACCGGCCGGCTCCTACAATATGAGCTGACTATGTCAGAGAAACAACCTCCAGATGTATCTTGTTCAAATGGTGACACACACAACCAACAATTCCTGTCTACAATTCCAGTGGTGCATAACATAATTTGGGTGTATTCCGTAATCTGGTTTTTCAATTTCATATAGGTTGAATGCAAGATGAAGGCCTCATTCTTTCTTAGATTCCAAGCACGGGCCTTCAATATGTCGTGACGTGAATATCATTAATGTGATGCCGATTATTTTATCAACTCAACTAACCATTTAACCATGTTTAATCACGCAACAATTAACTCACTAGCAATCTTGGGCCACCACAGAAAAGTTGGTTTAAGTTATCATTTCCCGAATTAACTCAAGAATATCAGAATATATCGTTATCATATTAGTCATTCATTAATAATTATTACCTTATATCAGTCTCATTCTGAACGTCGTTGACTTCAAATCTGCACGAACCCAAGTCTACATGATGATTCAGCGATACACAAATTGGCTGAATTATTTCTTTACTAACTAACTAAATAATCACATGGTCTTCACCTTCACACTGTTAGTCAAGCTGGTCTTCACGTTCTCTGGTCTGATAGAGTCTAACCATTTCCATGTGTATCCACCGCTCCACGCTTTCTGGTCTAGTGGTTGATTATTCAGGGTACAGCTAAGACCCCTTTCCACACTGGCAGCAACCCGTCATGTTTTGGTCTGTATTTAAATTGCAACCATTTTAATGTGTAGCCATTGCTCCACATTTTCTGGTCTCATGTACATTTCATTAGGAGTTATAAGCACTCTGGAAAAAGGGGCGTTCCTTTTGGCATAATGTCTGTGCTCACGTGGGCGTGGTTACTGACTGGGTAAAGCTTTACATGAAAAACAATTATCTCATTTAGAAGGCTAAAATCACAAATAGTTTCGTATTTAATCATATACGTTTTACAACTCTGACATGCTTTGTGAAAGCTCTTAAAGTTACAATGTTTCTGATTTAACGTCTTTAATGATATCACCAAACAATAAATGATCTGACATGATTGTTCTTTAACCTTTTGTGACTAGGGGGCAGTATTTTCATTTTTGGAAGAAATTGTTTCATTATCCACTTTTGGATGTTATAGTTTCGGCGGGAAGAATCTCCTTGTAACAAAATGGTTCTTTCCCCTCAATAGTGCCTGGCCAGGGAGAGACAGTACCTGCAAGGTATTTACGGGGGTCTTGAAACCTTTGTTTAGCCAATACCTTTGATCTTCATCCAGGAGGGCAAGTCTTCATCCGGTTGGAGCGAGCGGCCGCATCTACACTTCGGTCCGCAGGTAGTATAACTTTTTATAACTTTTCATTACATTTCGTCATAGTACAACGGTTTGATTTGTCTAATCTTAGCAACTTCTTCTTAGCCAGCTACATAGCCGTCTTTGTATCAACGACAATTGCATAATTATCGTATTTCGTCGTCCTAACGTATCTGCCCAGCAGCTAGCTAAGCAGCTAGCTAACATCCACTGTCCACTAGCACTGTAGAAACTATTACACTCAACTGAACGACTCGATTAGCGTAGTGTCAGCTAGCTACATAGTTGTCTTCGTATCCAAGATAATTGTGCAGTTTAGAGTGTGTAGACTTAGAGTGATTATCTTAATTTACCGAGGTTAGCTAGCCAGCTATTTGTCGTCCTTAACGTAGGAAATGCTGCTAGCTAGCTAGCCAACAGCTAGCCAACCTCTACCGAATTGAACTCCAACTACCCGGTCAACATTCCGCGTCGTTCCACAGGTAGTATCACATTTTCATTTCACTTCATTACAGTACAACGGTTTGATTTGTTTGATCGTAGCTAGCCAGCTACATAGCCGTCTTTGTATCTAAGACAATTGTGTAGTCTAGAGCGATTTTCTAGGTTAGCTGGCCAACTATTGTCGTTCTTCTAACGTAGCTAGCCAGCTAGCCCCCGAATAGCAGCACTGTAGTAACTATTACAGTACAACGGTTTGTTTTGTTTGATCGTAGCTAGCTAGCTACATAGCCGTCTTTGTATCTAAGACAATTGTGTAGCCTAGAGCGATTTTCTAGGTTAGCCAGCCAGCTATTGTCGTTCTTTTAAAGTAACGGAACGCAATCAACCTTGCTAGCTAGCCAGCTAGCCCCCGAATAGCAGCACTGTAGAAACTATTACACTCGACGGAACGACTTGATTAGTGTAGTGTCAACATCGCAGCCACTACCAGCTAGCCTACTCCAGCAGTACTGTTTCATTTCAATCATTTTAGTCAATAAGATTCTTGCTACGTAAGCTTAACTTTCTGATCATTCGAGACGTGTAGTCCACTTGTCATTCCAATCTCCTTTGCATTAGCGTAGCCTCTTCTGTACCCTGTTAACTATGTGTCTATCTATCCCTGTTCTCTCCTCTCTGCACAGACCATACAAACGCTCCACACCGCGTGGCCGCGGCCACCCTAATCTGATGGTCCCAGCGCGCACGACCCACGTGGAGTTCCTGGTCTCCGGTAGCCTCTGGAACTGCCGATCTGCGGCCAACAAGGCAGAGTTCATCTCAGCCTATGCCTCCCTCCAGTCCCTCGACTTCCTGGCACTGACGGAAACATGGATCACCACAGATAACACTGCTACTCCTACTGCTCTCTCTTCGTCCGCCCACGTGTTCTCGCACACCCCGAGAGCTTCTGGTCAGCGGGGTGGTGGCACCGGGATCCTCATCTCTCCCAAGTGGTCATTCTCTCTCTCTCCCCTTACCCATCTATCTATCGCCTCCTTTGAATTCCATGCTGTCACAGTTACCAGCCCTTTCAAGCTTAACATTCTTATCATTTATCGCCCTCCAGGTTCCCTCGGAGAGTTCATCAATGAGCTTGATGCCTTGATAAGCTCCTTTCCTGAGGACGGCTCACCTCTCACAGTCCTGGGCGACTTTAACCTCCCCACGTCTACCTTTGACTCATTCCTCTCTGCCTCCTTCTTTCCACTCCTCTCCTCTTTTGACCTCACCCTCTCACCTTCCCCCTACTCACAAGGCAGGCAATACGCTCGACCTCATCTTTACTAGATGCTGTTCTTCCACTAACCTCACTGCAACTCCCCTCCAAGTCTCCGACCACTACCTTGTATCCTTTTCCCTCTCGCTCTCATCCAACACTTCCCACACTGCCCCTACTCGGATGGTATCGCGCCGTCCCAACCTTCGCTCTCTCTCCCCCGCTACTCTTTCCTCTTCCATCCTTTCATCTCTTCCCTCTGCTCATACCTTCTCCAACCTTTCTCCTGACTCTGCCTCCTCAACCCTCCTCTCTTCCCTTTCTGCATCCTTTGACTCTCTATGTCCCCTATCCTCCAGGCCGGCTCGGTCCTCCCCTCCCGCTCCGTGGCTCGACGACTCATTGCGAGCTCACAGAACAGAGCTCCGGGCAGCCGAGCGGAAATGGAGGAAAACTCGCCTCCCTGCGGACCTGGCATCCTTTCACTCCCTCCTCTCTACATTTTCCTCCTCTGTCTCTGCTGCTAAAGCCACTTTCTACCACTCTAAATTCCAAGCATCTGCCTCTAACCCTAGGAAGCTCTTTGCCACCTTCTCCTCCCTCCTGAATCCTCCTCCCCCTCCCCCTCCTCCCTCTCTGCAGATGACTTCGTCAACCATTTTGAAAAGAAGGTCGACGACATCCGATCCTCGTTTGCTAAGTCAAACGACACCGCTGGTTCTGCTCACACTGCCCTACCCTGTGCTCTGACCTCTTTCTCCCCTCTCTCTCCAGATGAAATCTCGCTTCTTGTGACGGCCGGCCGCCCAACAACCTGCCCGCTCGACCCTATCCCCTCCTCTCTCCTCCAGACCATTTCCGGGGACCTTCTCCCTTACCTCACCTCGCTCATCAACTCATCCCTGACCGCTGGCTACGTCCCTTCCGTCTTCAAGAGAGCGAGAGTTGCACCCCTTCTGAAGAAACCTACACTCGATCCCTCCGATGTCAACAACTACAGACCAGTATCCCTTCTTTCTTTTCTCTCCAAAACTCTTGAACGTGCCGTCCTTGGCCAGCTCTCCCGCTATCTCTCTCAGAATGACCTTCTTGATCCAAATCAGTCAGGTTTCAAGACTAGTCATTCAACTGAGACTGCTCTTCTCTGCATCACGGAGGCGCTCCGCACTGCTAAAGCTAACTCTCTCTCCTCTGCTCTCATCCTTCTAGACCTATCGGCTGCCTTCGATACTGTGAACCATCAGATCCTCCTCTCCACCCTCTCCGAGTTGGGCATCTCCGGCGCGGCCCACGCTTGGATTGCGTCCTACCTGACAGGTCGCTCCTACCAGGTGGCGTGGCGAGAATCTGTCTCCTCGCCACGCGCTCTCACCACTGGTGTCCCCCAGGGCTCTGTTCTAGGCCCTCTCCTATTCTCGCTATACACCAAGTCACTTGGCTCTGTCATAACCTCACATGGTCTCTCCTATCATTGCTATGCAGACGACACACAATTAATCTTCTCCTTTCCCCCTTCTGATGACCAGGTGGCGAATCGCATCTCTGCATGTCTGGCAGACATATCAGTGTGGATGACGGATCACCACCTCAAGCTGAACCTCGGCAAGACGGAGCTGCTCTTCCTCCCGGGGAAGGACTGCCCGTTCCATGATCTCGCCATCACGGTTGACAACTCCATTGTATCCTCCTCCCAGAGCGCTAAGAACCTTGGCGTGATCCTGGACAACACCCTGTCGTTCTCAACCAACATCATGGCGGTGGCCCGTTCCTGTAGGTTCATGCTCTACAACATCCGCAGAGTACGACCCTGCCTCACACAGGAAGCGGCGCAGGTCCTAATCCAGGCACTTGTCATCTCCCGTCTGGATTACTGCAACTCGCTGCTGGCTGGGCTCCCTGCCTGTGCCATTAAACCCCTACAACTCATCCAGAACGCCGCAGCCCGTCTGGTGTTCAACCTTCCCAAGTTCTCTCACGTCACCCCGCTCCTCCGCTCTCTCCACTGGCTTCCAGTTGAAGCTCGCATCCGCTACAAGACCATGGTGCTTGCCTACGGAGCTGTGAGGGGAACGGCACCGCAGTACCTCCAGGCTCTGATCAGGCCCTACACCCAAGCAAGGGCACTGCGTTCATCCACCTCTGGCCTGCTCGCCTCCCTACCATTGAGGAAGTACAGTTCCCGCTCAGCCCAGTCAAAACTGTTCGCTGCTCTGGCCCCCAATGGTGGAACAAACTCCCTCACGACGCCAGGACAGCGGAGTCAATCACCACCTTCCGGAGACACCTGAAACCCCACCTCTTCAAGGAATACCTAGGATAGGATAAGTAATCCTTCTCACCACCCCCCCCCCCTTAATGATTTAGATGCACTATTGTAAAGTGGCTGTTCCACTGGATGTCAGAAGGTGAATTCACCAATTTGTAAGTCGCTCTGGATAAGAGCGTCTGCTAAATGACTTAAATGTAATGTAAATGTAAATGTCATGACAACTATAATTCAGTAATTTCAATGAAATTGTTGCATGTTGCGTTTATATTTTTGTTCAGTATAATACAATAAATAAATTACCAGTGTGATCATATACCTCAAATTTTGAAATATAATTTCCAAATGGTCTGAGAAGAAGAAAACTGGCAAGGCAATTCAAGCATAGCCAATATGCAATGTATTGGGCCAAAACCTACTGCACAAACCTCATTGTTGAAAAACTGTTTTTAATTGGTTAAAAAAATGATAGCTTATACAGCATTAAGTCATGTTTTAAAAATAATTCTGAGCGGTCGATCTTGGCTTGCATTTTAATTTAGAAAGTGATCTTGACTCAGAAAAAGTTGGTGACCACCGCTCTATGGCAAATTAGTTAAAACCTCTCTAGGGTACGTGGGACGGTAGCATCCCACCTGGCCAACATCCGGTGAAATTGCACAGCGCCCAATTCAAAATACAGTATTATAAATATTTAACTTTCATAAATTCCAAAGTGCAATACATCAAAATAAAGCTTCACTTCTTGTTAATCCTGCCAAGGTTTGAGATTTCAAAAAGGCTTTATGGCGAAAGCAAAAATATAAAGTCCTTCCTTATATCCACAAAAACTCAGTTTAGCTGGCGTCGCTTCAGTCAATAATCCAACGATTTCCCTCCTTAAAAATGCACACAAAATTAATCCCAAACGTTACTAATAAACTTAACCAAACAAGTCAATCAATGTTTATAATAAATCCTTAGGTACCCTAATACGCAAATAAACGATCAAATTTAAGACGGAGAATTGTTACTGACTTTAACTAAATAACCAAGAACGCGCTTTCCTCCACACGCTTAGAAACACTATAGCCAAAATGGGAGCCACATAAAACAACTAAAACTTCTCCCTCATTTTTCAAGAAACCAGCCTGAAACTCTTTCTGAAGACTGTTGACATCTGGTGGAAGCCTTAGGAACTGCAATCAGTGAGGATTTTGCCGTATAGTGCCTGGCCTGTCTTTTTTTCACAGACATTATTTTAACAGTTTTAGAAACTTTAGAATGTTTTCTATCCAATACTACATATTATATGCATATCCTAGCTTCTGGGCCTGAGTAGCAGGCAGTTTACTTTGGGCATGCTTTTTATCCGGACGTCAAAATACCACCCTCTAGCCCAAAGAGGTTTTAAGAAGAACGCCTGTATTTTTTAGCCTAATTAATAACTTATGCTCAATGCTTCACTATGCTCAAATTAATATCCAGTGTCTGTTTCTTTTCACATCTACCAGTTGGTGACCTTCTTTTGGTTGAACTCTGTGCTTGAAATTCAATTGAGGGACCTTACAGATAATTGTTTGTGTGGGGTACAGCAATGGGGTAGTCATTGAAAATCATGTTAAAACCTCTTGCAGCTCCCCCCTACTTTATGCAATTTCTGCCTGAAGACTTCCCCAAATATAACAGCCTGTAGTTCAGGCACGGAACCAAGGATATGCATATTCTTGGTACCATTTGAAAGAAAACACTCTGCAGTTTGTGTAAATGTGAATTGAATGTAGGAGAATAACACACAATAGATCTGGTTTCGATAAAACAATGAAAAAAATATATAAGTTTTTTTGTGTATCGTCATCTTAAAAATGAACAAGATAAAACAAACATTCAGATAGGATGACGGGACAATTTAATTGAAAAATATAAGAGGGCAACAGTACTTGCAAAGTTTCAGAATGATAAACGTGCAAAGTTTCAGAATGATAACTTCCAAAATGAGTGTGCTACATGACATTTATCATGAAGTCACCCAGGTGTCCCACACAAGTCGCCCAAATGTCCCCATGTGGCCAAATTGGTGAAGGTATACATTTCGAAACAAATAACTATATACAAAATACCAAAATGGTATTCTAACACACCCCCCCCCAAAAAAAAACTAGATGTACTGTCTCTATTATATTATGACAGACCATCTAGATCTACTGTCTTTATTATATTACAACAGACCAGCTGTATCTACTGTCTCCATTTCACTTTGTCCATTGATGTGGTCTTGCCCTCTCATCAACAGCCTCAAATAGGCTATTTCATGTGGGTTGGGGTGGGGCGGCAGACACACGCATCTCACATTTCATGACATTAAATGTTTATATATTGCTTCTAAAATAAATTTAAAAAATCACAAATAATATTTTATATTATTAATTTCAAACAAGGGCATTAGCATGATAAGAACTTACCAGTCCAAAACGATGTCCTCTCCCGTTCAAAAAAAATTCCTCCGCAATCGCTAAATGAAGCGTCCTACAACAATCTCTGTCTCACCTTCCCAATCAATTTATTCTAAAGTTGTGTGTACATCTGTATATCTAGACTTGACTTAGTCGCCATAATGATTGATATATAAACAGCTGAATCTGCGCGTTTACCAAACAATGCAATGCGTAATGTGTTTCTCCTTCCGGTATGAAAATTCAATAGCGCATGACTCTCTTTACGCTGGAGCTTACTACATGGGTTGGTCTTGCAACACATAAACATGGCGTATTGCCGTTTAGCTCAGCTCATTGGCTATCTACCCAGCTAGATTTCAAGACGATCAGTGGTCATTGGGTTAAAAGACAGTCAATCAACAAAACAGCGGGCAAATCATTGGTGCACAATGATGTCATTACTTGTTGTCTTCAAATCGGTTTCTTTCAGTCAATACGTCCAGCGAAATGGCCCATCAGGTTTGATTGTGTTACAAACAAACCAGTTGATTGCAGTGAAACCAAACATGACTGGAAAAGTCACGTTCTGTGTGGGTGATTTACCTGGAATGTGTCGTCGAAAATGGAATGAGACAGAATTCACTACACAAGCGGTTCACAAAATGTTCTGTGTTAGGCTATAAAAACTGATTTTATCAAACAAAAGATCATTCATTGTGTAACAATGAGCATTGGAATTGCAAACAGAAGAAGATCGTCAAAGGTAAACAATTTATTTTATTGCAGTTTGTGATTTTGTTGCACCTGTGCTGGTTGAAATAGTTGTTTTTAATGGGGCTCTATGCTCAGATAATCACATCGTATTCTTTCGCAGTAAATCATTTTTTGAATCTGACAACGCAGTTGGATTAGCAAGATCCTAGGCTTTCGATACATATGAGACACTTGCATTTTCATTAATGTTTAATATGACTATTTATGTAGCGATCACCGTATGTTGTGGAATTTCTGCCCGCTTAGCGCAGAGAGCGCAGAGAGGTTAACCACTATTATGGAACACAGAATGAATCCATGCAACTTATATGATTTGTTAAGCACATTTGTACCCCTAAACAATTTAGGCTTTCCATAACAAAGGGGTTGATTACTTTTTGACTCAAAACATTTAAACTTGTCACTTAATTAATTTGTTTAAAAACGTCTCAAAACTAAATTCCACTTTGACATTATGTGCAGATCAGTGACAACTTATCAATCCAATTTAAATTCAGGCTGTAACAAGACCAAATACTCTATGTAACATGATTTTCAATGACTACCCCATCTATGTACATAGAGTCATTGAACACTGGTCACGTTTTATGATCTTTACATACTGTTTACTTCAGAAAGTATTCACACCCCATCTCTAAGGTGCAGGGCAGAGCACCGGGTGGTATCCGGCTACTAACAGTGACTAAAGCTAGTGGTGACAATTCATCAGTCTGATGGCCTGGAGATACAGTATAAGTTGTTTCTCAGTCTCTCGGTCCCAGCTTTGATGCACCTTTACTGTCTCCTCCTTCTAGATGGTAGCGGGGTGAACAGGCTGTGGCTTAGCTGGCTGAGGTCCTTGATGATCTTCTTGGCCTTCCTGTGACACTGGGTGCTATAGATGTTCTGGAGGGCAGGCATTGTGCACCCGGGGATGCATTGGGCTGACTGCACTACCCTCTGGACAGGCCTGCGGTTGCGTATGGTGCAATTACCGTACCAGGTGGAGATACAGCCTTACAGGATGTTCTTAATGGTGCATCTGTAGAAGTTCTTTGGGGCCAAGAGGAATTTCTTCAGCCTCCTGACGTTGAAGAGACACTGTTGCACCATCTTCACTACACTATCTGTGTAGAGGGACCATTTTAGGTTGTTAGTGATGTGAATCACGAGGACCATGAAGCTTTTGACCCTCTCCACTCTTGCCCTGTCGAGGTGAATGGGGTGATGCTCTCTCTGCTCCTTTGGTTTGTTGACGTTGAGGGGGAGGTTATTTTCCTGGCACCACTCCGACAGGGCCTCCCTGTAGGCTGTCTCATCATTGTGGTAATCAGGCCCTCCGCTGTTGTGTCGTCACAAAACGTGATGATTGAGTTGAAGATGTGTGTGGCCACGCAGTCATGGCTGAACAGGGAGTACAGGAGGAGGCTGAGCACGCACACCTGTGGGGCCCCCATGTTGAGGATCACCTTGGTGGAGGTCTTGTTGCTTACCTTCACCACTTAGGGTTGGCCCATCAGGAAGCCCAGGACACAGTTACACAGGGAGGGTGTCAGACCCAGGGCCTTGAGCTTAGCGATGAGCTTGAAGGACACTATGGTGTTGAATGCGTAGCTGTTGTCGATGAAAAGCATTCTTACATAGATATTCTAGGTGGAATAGGGCAGTGTGCAGTTCTTTCTTCCAGTCCACGCGACGGACATAGAACCCCGCTGGCTGAATGGACGGGGACAATGTATCCGGAGAGAGCCATGATTCCGTAAAACAGAGTATGTTACAATCCCTGATTTCTCTCTGGAAGGAGATCCTCGCTCTGAGCTTGTGTTCTTCATTGTCTGGGGACTGAACATTTGTGAGTAATTGTATGCATGCCACCTGAGTCTGTCTAGGGCCCCACTCCTTCTCCCTATTCTCCTGTGTCTGCATTTTGGTGCATCCCCTGGGATGAATAGAGCTGCCTCTGGAAGATCAAACAAAGGATCCAGGCCAAGGAAGTCAAATTTCTGCTTGAATTTCTGGAGATTTACTGTCCATCCAATTCCCAAAAGGTATTTCTGGTTGTAGGTAATAATACATGAAACGTTCTGAGCAAATAATGTAAGAAATAACACAAAAAATATATATACTGCAAAGTTGGCTAGGATGTAGAAACAAGGTGGCAGTGTCTGTAGACACCATCTTGTTCAGTCTACAGTGACTGCACGTTTGCCAATAGAATAGAAAGCAATGGCGATCTATTTGCTGACCGGCATATTCTTGTCAGAATGCTGCCTTGCCTGCCTCTCTTTGGCCCCTGCTTCCTCTTTCTCTGGGATTAAGGCCTGGTCCGCAGTAAGGTGAACGTCCAAAGCTGCCAACTCGTAGAGGAAGAAATGTTAATCCAAATTGAGGTTAGTGATTGATGTTCTGATGTCCAGAAGCTGTTTCCGGTCATAGGAAATTATGGCGCCGACATTATGTACAAAAAAAGTTAAGATCAGCGTAACTCTCCCCTACATCATGGCCCGCTACAGCACATAACATAAAAATGTAGTCTAGTAGGCTTACTGTATGATACATTTTCACAGCGCAGAACTTCACCCAACCACCTACCACTCCAACAAAACAATAGCACCTATAACCTTCTCCCCCTTCGCACCTCCACCTCCACTGAGCTAAATGGGGAAGGGTAGTTTATTTTGTGAAATGAACTACCCTGAATGTTGGTATTTAAGGATTTTCTGCTTTTCAAATGTGGCAAAAAAGAGACTATGTACAACTAAATCCTAATTTATATTTTTTATTTAAGTCAAGAAGATACGATGAGCCAGACCAACCAACCACCCCACTGAGGTGGATCAGAGATGGCAACCTCCTCTTTACCATGTGGATGGACACTACAGTACTACTCTGTGCACCACAAGACTAAGAGATGGTACAGGACCCTGTTTTTCCATTTCATTGACATTGCTGTGACCAACTGCTACATCACATGAAGGCCAGCAGATGGAGATCTAATCCCACTAATGAGTGTGGGGTCAAGGGTGACCTTTTCACCTGTGTCATAACGTGAGGGACAGACAAGGCAATTCTGTCTGATTGGGCTTTTTGTTCTGTTGAAAAACAGATGTGGACAGTAGTCCAAAAAATGTATATAGCTGTTTGTTTGATTAATATTTTTGCCCCCTAAAATGTATAGAGGTACCCAAGACCAATGGAAAATCAGATTCTATTGGTCAAAACCTACTTCCTCAGTGTGTGCAATGCTTTATCTTACAAAACAAAGCAATGAGTTTTTTGCTTTATCACACATAATCACTCATAAGTGCCTCAAAAGTCTGTTTTGATATTCTACTACTTGTAGCTGAGACTGTGTTGAATCCAAAGCCATAAAGCACTTGATTCTCCTATACAGGAGGAGCACTGTAGAAGCCAATGTGTCAAGGTAGTGAAAAACAGACCAAAATGCATTAGACTTTTGGGGGGAAAGCAACCACCATTGTCAGATCCAGCAGATGAGCATTAGAAATCCAATCCAATGTCTTTAGACCTATAAATACCTTGGCTCGAGAAGAGGGGATTGGAGAGGTGATCCACCATTGGCCCACTAATCCCAATTAACAATCACACGATCACTGAACTTCTCAGTGCTTCTTATGGCAGGCAGGCAGGAAGAGATAGGCCTAGGCCATATTCCTCCTTTCCACTGAAATGTTTTTATTGCAATATACAGGGTCTCTGTCTGACTGATAGAGCCCTGCACAGGGATGAATTTTAAGCATGAGTCATACCCATGCCTGCGACTTAAAGACCCTACACTACCCAGGCTGATTGCTTCTGACAGATTTCAGACCCAGCCCTGCCCGAAACCCGAAATCAGAAATAACTTCCTCCATTAGTAAATCCATTAGCTGCTTTTCTCTGTCTATTACTCGCTCCCTGCATGCAGCTCGCTTTGCATACACTCTGCTCATGGCATCGGTGAGTCTGTGAGTATCCATAGCAACAGCTCCCCTTGGGTTGCACTGCTCAATGAAGAGACATGAGAGAACAGTTAGCTGTTCGCTACTTTTCATCACTCTAAACTCCGACAAAACTCAAAAAAACATTATTATTTTCCGTGGAATAATCTCTGCTGTTGTATATTTGATGAGGTTGAAGCACTTCTGACACCAGACATGACTGTACTGCACAGCAGAGCACAAGCAAATGTCTCAGCTTCAACATTTTATCGATCAATTTAGTGATACACGAGCCCTGCCCATACTTGTTGATGAAAAAACAAGCCCTACCTGGCCCTAACCAAATGTATAATATCGGTGCCCGTCTGGCTCAGGTCGGGTACCAGAGCTCTACTGACTGAATGTTCTTTTCACATTAAATGTAGTGTCAACTGTCATCTGCTGGATGACAAAACCTACAGTTATGACACATTTCATATTTATTTGCTCTGTATTCTGAAGGGAAAAAATGCTTCATCATTTTATTTTGCTAGCAGCTTAGGTGAACAGAGGTGGATCCTGCCTCTAAAGCAGATTTTTGTCAGAAATTGTTACGTCATTTTAACATTGCAGCTTCCTTGCACCCCTTCCAAATGCTTGTCAATAGCTTTCTATGTGCGTTGGATGGAAAAGACAGATGACAGATCTTTAAATATTAACCCTTTCAAATAATCCTGCAGCAGAAGGATTTGAATATATATTGAACTATATTGACAAATTACACATAGCCTTACAGTGGCAATATTATCATGTAAATCTCTGTGTTTTTTAAGAGGCATGCCAGCAAAGCCACAGCACAGCACAACTCAACACTAAACAATACATTAATTGCAAAATAACAGTGACAAACAGGACCCAAAAACTGTTAAGGCCTAAATGCATCTGTCCCAACAGCAGAGCGTTCTTTGCAGCACCATGGAGTGAATCCTTACTACTGCTACACCTGTCTATCAGCGGAGCCTTGTCTGGCAGCGAAACAGTTAATTCAGCCTAAATTTACTGCAATTTTAAGAAACATAGCTGATATGGTTGACTTGCTTCAACAAAAGTGGTCTCGACCGACAATTGAGATGTACAGCCGTGGCCAAAAGTTTTGAGAATGACACAAATATACATTTTCACAAAGTCTGCTGCCTCACATTGTATGATGGCAATTTGCATATACTCCAGAATGTTATGAAGAGTGATCAGATGAATTGAAATGATTTGCAAAGTCCCTCTTTGCCATGCAAATGAACTGAATCCCCCAAAAACATTTCCACTACATTTCAGCCCTGCCACAAAATGACCACCTGACATCATGTCAGTGATTCTCTCGTTAGTGTGAGTGTTGATGAGGACCAGGCTGGAGATCACTCTGTCATGCTGATTGAGTTCGAATAACAGACTGGAAGCTTCAAAAGGAGGGTGGTGCTTGGAATCATTGCTCTTCCTCTGTCATCCATGGCAACCTGCAAGGAAACACGTGCCGTCACCATTGCTTTGCACAAAAAGGGCTTCACAGGCAAGGATATTTCTGCCAGTAAGATTGCACCTAAATCAACCAATTATCGGATCATCAAGAACTTCAAGGAGAGCGGGTCAATTGTTGTGAAGAATGCTTCAAGGCACCCAAGAAAGTCCAGCAAGCGCCAGGACCGTCTCCTAAAGTTAATTCAGCTGCAGGATCGGGGCACCACCAGTAGAGAGATTGCTCAGGAATGGTAGAAAGCAGGTGTGAGTGCATCTGCACTCACAGTGAGGCGAAGACTTTTGGAGGATGGCCTGGTGTCAAGAAGGGCAGCAAAGATGCCACTTCTCTCCAGGAAAAACATCAGGGACAGACTGGTATTCTGCAAAAGGTACTGGGATTGGACTGCTGAGGAGTGGGGTAAAGTCAAAAGCTTGTCCGGAGAAGACATGGTGAGTGCTACCATCAGTCCTGTGTCATGCCAACAGTAAAGCATCCTGAGACCATTCATGTGTGGGGTTGCTTCTCAGCCAAGGGAGTGGGCTCACTCACAATTTTGCCTAAGAACACAGTCATTAATAAAGAATGGTACCAACACATCCTCCGAGAGCAACTTCTCCCAACCATCCAGGAACAGTTTTGGTAACGAACAATGCCTTTTCCAGCATGATTGAGCACCTTGCCATAAGGCAACAGTGATAACTATGTGGCTCAGGAACAAAACAGTGATATTTTGGGTCCATTGCCAGGAAACTCCCCAGACCTTAATCCCATTGAGAACTTGTGGTCAATCCTCAAGAGGCGGGTGGACAAACAAAACCCCACAAATTCTGACAAACTCCAAGCATTTATTATGCAAGAATGGGCTGCCATCAGTCAGGATGTGGCCCAGAAGAATACTGACAGCATGCCAGGGCGGATTAAAGAGGTCTTGAAAAAGAAGGGTCAACACTGCAAATATTGACTCTTTGCATCAACTTCATGTAATTGTCAATAAAAGCCTTTGACACTTATGAAATGCTTGTAATGATACTTCAGTATTCCATAGTGACATCTGACAGAAAATATCTAAAGACACTGAAGCAGCAAACTTTGTGAAAATTAATATTTGTGTCATTCTCAAAACTTTTGACGTACGTAGTTAATATAACTATTTGTTCAGCACTTTCCAAATATACAGCGGTGGAATTCAGAACATGGGCCGTTCTTACAGTATTCTCCCTGTACACCAAGTCAGAACATTACAGCCTTATTCTTAAATGTATTAAATATTTTTTTCCCATAATGACAAAGCAAAAACAAGTTTTTAGAACTTTCTGCGAATTTATTACAAATTAAAAGTATTTAGACCCTTTACTCAGTACTTTGTTGAAGCACATTTGGCAGCGATTACAGCTTCAAGTCTTCTTGGGTATGTTGCTACAAGCTTGGAAAACATGTATTTGGGGAGTTTCTCCCATTCATCTTAAGCTCTGTCAGGTTGGATGGGGAGTGTCGCTGCACATCTATTTTAAGGTATTTTCAGAGATGTTCGATCCGATTTCAAGCCGAACTCTGTCTGGGCGACTCTAGGACATTCAGAGACTTGTCCCGAAGCCACACCTGCGTTGTCTTGGCTGTGTGCTTAGGGTCGTTGTCCTGTTGAAAGGTGAACATTCACCCCCAGTCTGAGATCCTGAGTGCTCTGGAGCAGGTTTTCATTAAAGATCTCTCCATTCATCTTTCCCTCAAACTTGACTAGTCTCCCAGTCCCTGCCGCTGAACAACATCCCCACAGCATGATTATTTTTCCACGACCATGCTTCACTGTAGGGATGGTAATGGCCAGGTGATGAGCGGTACCTGGTTTCCTCCAGACATGACGCTTGGCATTCAGGCCAAAGAGTTCAAACTTTGTTATATCAGACCAGAGAATCATGTTTTTCATGGTCTGAGAGTCCTATAGGTGCCTTTTGGTGAATTCCAAGTGGGCTATAATGTGCCTTTTACCGAGGAGTGGCTCCCGTCTGGCCACTCTAACATAAAGGCCTGACTTGTGGAGGACTGCAGAGATCATTGTCCTTCTGGAAGGTCCTCCCATCTCCAAATAGGAACTCTGATGCTCTGTCAGGGCGGCCAGATCTAGGAAGAGAGTTGGAACGTAACATGGCACCGACAGAGACTGTCACCTCACTTCGCGTTCTTAGGAAACTATGCAGTATTTTGTTTTTTATGTATTATTTCTTACACTGTTGCCCCAGGAAATCTTAAGTCTTATTACATACAGCAGGGAAGAACTATTGGCTATAAGAGCATCGTCAAATTACCAACATTATGACCAGGATCACGACTTTCCCGAAACAACTTTCTGTTTGGACCACCACCCAGGACAATGGATAGATCCCTATAGGCAACGCAAAACAACGGTGCCGCAGAAGGGGCAGACGGAGCGCTCTTCTGGTCAGGCTCCATAGACGGGCACATCGCTCACCGCTCCCGAGAATACGACTCGCCAATGTCCAGTCTCTTGACAACAAGGTAGACAAAATTCGAGCAAGAGTTGCCTTCCAGAGAGACAGAGATTGTAACATTCTCTGTTTTACGGAAACATGGCTCACTCGGGATACCTTATCAGAGTCGGTACAGCCAAACATCTCTCTGGTATAAGAAGAAGAGCGGGGGTGTATGCCTTGTGATTAACAAGCCGTGGTGTGATCATAATAACATACAGGAACTCAAGTCCTATTGTTCACCTGACCTAGAATTCCTTACAATCAAATGCTGACCACATTATCTACAAGAGAATTCTCTTTGATTATAATCACAGCCGTGTATCCCCCCCCCAGCAAACACCTTGATGGCCCTGAAAGAACTTCATTGGACTATGTAGACTGGAAACCACGTATCCTGAGGCTGCATTAATTGTAGCTGAGGATTTTAACAAAGCTCATCTGAAAACAAGGCTCACTAAATATTATCAGGGCTGGCAGTATTCTGGATCATTGCTACTTTACCTTCCGCAATGCATACAAAGCCCTCCCTCACCCTCCTTTCGGCAAATCTGACCACGACTCCATTTTGTTGTTCCCAGCCTATAGACAGAAACTAAAACATGACACACCCGTGCTCAGGTCTGTTCAACGCTGGTCCGACCAATCTGATTCAACGCTTCAAGATTGCTTCGATCATGTGGACTGGGATATGTTCCGGGTAGCCTCAGACAACAACATTGATGTATACGCTGATTTGGTGAGCGAGTTTATTAGCAATGCATCGGTGATGTTGTAGCCACGGTGGCTATTAAAACCTTCCACAATCAGAAACTGTGGATTGATGGCAGCATTCATGCAAAACTGAAAGCGCGAACCATTGCTTTTAATCACGGCAAGGCGACCAGAAACATGCCCGAATACAAACAGTGTAGCTATTCCCTCCGCAAGGCAATCAATTAAGCTAAGCATCAGTATAGAGACAAAGTAGAGTCGCAATTCAACGGCTCAGACATGAGACGTATGTGGCAGGGTCTACAGTCAATCATGGATTATAAAGAGAAAACCAGCCCCGTCGTGGACACCGATGTCTTGCTCCCAGACA
This sequence comes from Oncorhynchus masou masou, assembly GCF_036934945.1. Taxonomy (NCBI): domain Eukaryota; kingdom Metazoa; phylum Chordata; class Actinopteri; order Salmoniformes; family Salmonidae; genus Oncorhynchus; species Oncorhynchus masou. The sequence goes on from NC_088234.1 coordinate 37,680,526, forward strand.
AACTTAATCAACTTCTTTGCTCGCTTTGAGGACAATACAGTGCCACTGACACGGCTCCCTACCAAAACCTGTGGGCTCTCCTTCACTGCAGCCAACGTGAGTAAAACATTTAAACGTGTTAACCCTTGCAAGGCTGCCGGCCCAGATGGCATCCCGAGCCGCGTCCTCAGAGCATGCGCAGACCAGCTGGCTGGTGTGTTTATGGACATATTCAATCAATCCCTATCCCAGTTTTCTGTTCCCACATGCTTCAAGAGGGCCACAATTGTTCCTGTTCCCAAGAAAGCCAAGGTAACTGAGCTAAATGACTATCCTGTAGCACTGTAGCCCTGTAGCACTCACTTCCGTCATCATCAACTCCTGTGAGAGACAAGTCAAGGATCATATCATCTCCACCCTACCTGACACACTAGACCCACTCCAATTTTCTTTCCACCCCAATAGGTTCACAGACAACGCAATTGTGATCACACAGCACACTGCCCTAACTCATCTGGACAAGAGGAATACATATGGAAGAATGTTGTTTGTCGATTACAGCTCAGTATTTAACACCATAGTACCCTCCAAACTCGTCATTAAGCTCGAGACCCCCCCGCCCTGTGCAACTGGGTCCTGGACTTTCCGACGGGCCGCCCCCCCAAGTGGTGAGGGTAGGAAACAACATCTCCACCCCGCTGATCCTCAACACTGGAGCCCCACAAGGGTGTGTTCTCAGCCCTCTCCTGTACTCCCTGTTCACCCAGGACTGCTTGGCCAGGCACGCCTCCAACTCAATCATCAAGTTTGCAGACGACACTACAGTGGTAGGCTTGATTACCAGCAATGACGAGACTGCCTACAGGGAGGAGGTGAGGGCCCTCGGACTGTGATGTCAGGAAAATAACCTCACACTTAACGTCTGCAAAACAAAGGAGATGATCGTGGACTTCAGGAAACAGCAGAGGGAGCACCCCCCTATCCACATTGATGGGACAGTAGTGGAGAAGGTGGAAAGTTTTAAGTTCCTTGGCGTACACATCACGGACAAACTGAAATGGTCCACCCACACAGACAGCGTGGTGAAGAAGGCGCAACAGCTCCTCTTCAACCTCAGGAGGCTGAAGAAATTTGGCTTGTCACCAGAATCACTCACAAACCTTTAAAAGATAAACAATTGAGAGCATCCTGTCGGGCTGTATCACTACCTGCTACGACAACTGCTCCACCCACAACCGTAAGGCTCTCCAGAGGGTAGTGAGATCTGCACAACGCATCACCGGGGGCAAACTACCTGCCCTCCAGGACACCTACACCATCTGATGTCACAGGAAGATCAAAAAGTTCATCAAGGACAACAACCACCCGAGCCACTGCCTGTTCACCCCACTATCATCCAGATGGCGAGGTCAGTACAGGTGCATCAAAGCTGGGACCGGGAGACTGAAAAACAGCTTCTATCTCAAGGCCATCAGACTGTTAAACAGCCATCACTAACATTGAGTGGCTGCTGACAACATACTGACTCAAATCTCTTGCCGCTTTAATAATTAATAATTGGATGTAATAAATGTATCACTAATCACTTTAAACAATGCCACTTTATATAATGTTTACATACCCTACATTACTAATCTCATATGTATATACTGTACTCTATACCATCTACTGCTTCTTGCCTATGCCACACGGCCATTGCTCATCCATATATTTATATGAACATATTCTCATTCATTCCTTTACATTTGTGTGTATAAGGTAGTTGTTGTGAAATTGTTAGATTACTTGGTAGATATTACTGCATGGTCAGAACTAGAAGCACAAGCATTTTGCTACACTCACATTAACATCTGCTAACCATGTGTATGTGACCATTAAGATTTGATTTGATTTGGTGGTTCCAAAATTCTTCTATTTAAAAGATTGATGGAGGACTGTATTCTTGGAGACCTTCAATGCTGCAGAAATGTTTTGGTACCCTTCCCCAGATCTGTTCCTCGATACAATCCTGTCTCGGAGCTCTACGGACAATTCCTTCAACGTTATGGCTTGGTTTTTGCTCTGACATGCACTGTCAAATGTGGGACCTTATATAGACAAGTGTGTCTTTCCAAATCATGCCCAATCAATGTAATTTACAATAAGTGGACTCCAATCAAGTTGTAGAAACATCTCAAGGATGATAAATGGAAACAGGATGCATCTGAGCTCAATTTCGAGTCTCATAGCAAAGGTTCTGAAAACGTGTTTCCAGAGTGAGCTGTTTTCTCATTTGTGACTGGAAGTGCAGTAGCTAGCAAAGTTAGCCAGTTAGTTTGGGTGCTTGACTGCTGTTGTTAGGTCAGAACGCTTGGATCAACCCTACTTTTCGTCCAGAGCATTGAATGTGCGCTTTGGGACTTCAGAGTGCGAAACGCTCTGAATTTACAAACGGCCAATCTAACAATGCTCTGAGTTTACCAATGCCCAGAGCACAATCTGACATTCCAGATTAAATTCATTAACACACCCATAGTATAAGCCAGCCTTTAGGCTTCAAATCTTTGGTTGTTTAGTACATAGCCTCACAAAGCTTAACTTCTTCGATATCGGGGGCGCACTTTTAATTTTTGGATAAAAAAACGTTCCCATTTTAAACAAGATATTTTGTCACGAAAAGATGCTCGACTATGCATATCATTGACAGCTTTGGAAAGAAAACACTGACTTCTCTAAAACTGTGAAGATATTGTCTGTGAGTGCCCCAGCACTAATGCTACAGGCAAAACCAAGATTAAATTTCATACAGGAAATGCCCCAGATTTTGAATTCGCTGTGTTCCAATGTCTCCTTATATGGCTGTGAATGTGCCAGGATTGAGCCTACACTGTCTGTTGTTTCCCCAAGGTGTCTGCAGCATTGTGACATATTTGTAGGCATATCATTGGAAGATTGACCATAAGAGACCACATTTACCAGGTGTCCGCTTGGGGTCCTCCGTCGAAATTATTGCTCAATCTCCAGCTGCGTCCACTTTTCCATTAGGTTCAGAGGAGAAAGGCAACTACCACAAATGATTTATCATCAAATAGATATGTGAAAAACACCTTGAGGATTGATTCTAAACAACGTTTGCCATGTTTCTGTCGATATTATGGAGTTAATTTGGAAAAAAGTTTGGCGTTGTAATGACTGAATTTTCTTTTTTTTTTCTTAGCCAAACGTGATGAACAAAACGGAGCGGTTTCTCCTACACAAATAATATTTTGGGAAAAACTGAACATTTGCTATCTAACTGAGAGTCTTCTCATTGAAAACATCCGAAGTTCTTCAAAGGTAAATGATTTTATTTGAATGCTTTTCTTGTTTTTGTGAAAATGTTGCCTGCTGAATGCTAGGTTTAATGCTATGCTAGCTATCAATACTCTTATACAAATGCTTGTGTAGCTATGGTTGAAAAGCATATTTTGACAATCTGAGATGACAGTGTTGTTAACAAAAGGCTAAGCTTGTGAGCCAATATATTAATTTCATTTCATTTGCGATTTTCATGAATAGTTAACGTTGCATTATGCTAATGAGCTTGAGGCTATGATTACGCTCCCGGATACGGGATTGCTCGATGCTAGAGGTTAAGAGGGTGTGAATGATTCTGAATGGGTGTAGACAAAGAATAGCTCTCCAGTAGGTACCAAAACATTCAAGGACCATTTTCTCAAAGTTGATTAACTTTCAAAGCAGAATTACTTTCCCATTGTTGCTCAACTGTAGTGTATGACATACCATTTTCTATCTGTGAGTCTACTTTTATCCAATGCAAAAAACAACATTTCAAATTTTGTAACATAAGACTGAATCTATGGCAGACAAGAGGATGGTCAAACATACCATTCCCCTACTGGAGTATCCCCAGCATCATTCAGGCTGAGATAACATTCCAATTAGTCAATGGGTCTCGTTGGCATGCATGCCGCATCTCCTGAATGTCTGCACCCAACTGTTGTAGAATTTGATACTGATCACCACACATTGAAAAGCTGACATAATTACAAGAGTAGGGGCTAAAGATACAAAATCCTTCAAGGAACCTTGAACCCCAAAATATCTAATTCCGATGCCTGAGCCCACTTGTTTTTCTTAGAGCAGATTACACTAGCCACAAAAATATGTTTACACACCCATCCATTTCATATATGGGAGACATTAGGGATATGAGAAAACATGGTTGTATTATGTTCTACCTTGGGTAGGGGTATCAACAACAACAAAAAGAAGACTATGGCAGTATTGTCAGCAGCACCTGTCTTATTACTAAAGAAATTTAGGTAATTTTTTGTTCAAATTAAATGTTCACCGCTCTGAAAGCTTATTATTGCTGCAGCTTAATTTCAATTAAAGTCACGTTTGCAATCATATCACGTGGAACAATGCACTGGAACTCTGTCAGGGTGGAATAGTCCATTATTATTAACCAGTCTGTGGGTGATTAATGACACCTGTTTCTACCATTATGAGAAAACCTATATAATATATGTATAGAAATACATTATTGATCTATTAGGAATTATTATTGGGCTCTATAGAGTCATTTCTTTTTTTTGGTCCTTTTTTGTCAACAATGTGGCCTCATTAACCTGGGCACAGTGGCCAGGCACTGTTCGGATGCTGGACATATTTTGCAGTAGACGAACGTGCACAGGTAATCTACTTAACCTACTTTTTGAGGTTATTTGTTTGACAATCAGATGAAAACTTCATGACTGGTTGTGATCAAGACACATTTAAAAAGTAATACATTTTTACAGTTAAATTACATATTTACTTGGTCCATTTAAAAATCTAGAGACCCACGAGTTTCAAGGTATGATTCACACGCTGGCTGGCTCTTTTAAGTGAATTTACTGATGTATGCTAATACCCTCATGTAAATCCTGACCTTGAATGCAAACACAAACAAAACTTTTGGAATTGATTTATGATTTATTTGAACAGGGAAATGTACCATGCCTAAACTGGAGCATTTAATTCGTTGAACTATCATAACTATATCGAATTAATCCACCTTGCATCAATTAAGGTTCAAAATGTTATGGCCCCCCTAAACTGGGTCTGTGCCCCACCTTGGCCACTGCATTCAAAATGTTCTGGACACGCCACTGGTTGGGGAGCCTCGAGCTGAGAATCTTTTTTTTTTAAATGCCCAGCTCATGAGGCCTCTTGATGATGGGATGTGAGGTCTGAAGCAATTGCCTCTTCCACCCCTGATTTATTAAAATAACCCAACACAAATTGGGATTAATTCTAATCCTGCTCTTAATTAAAGTGCAGCTATTGGATCTCTATCTATCTTTGGACATTGATGGGGGGTTAGCTTCTGATAGTATAATGTATTACAAAACAGAGATGATAGTCATGTGATAAGAGCGAGTTAGTTATCATGCACATCTTACAATCTAAGGTACATCCCAAATGGCATCCAAACAGCACTACATACCTATTGACCCTGGTCAAAAACAGTGAACTATATAGAGAATAGGCTTCCATTTGGGGCATCCATCTTTAAACAACCAGTTTACAACCTGACCATGACATAAAATAAGTCATAATGATGTCATTGCAACTTTTCCAACCCCCGCTGTGGCTAGATGTTCATACTAAGTATAAGAAAACGCTGTCCACCACGGAGGATGGACCAACGATCTATTATTTTCAACTGGTCAACTTCAAGTAGTGCACTATATAGGGAATAGGTTTCCATTTGGGATATAGCCCATATCTCACAGCCTGACGTGCAGTCAATGGATGAATAAGGTCTGGAAAGTCCTCATCCACACTGTAATCCTGATGTAAACCACCATGTTGGTTCCTTACTTGGCAGACTGTGGCCCCTTTCCCTGCATAAGTTTTATATTACATAAATTCCGAGAAGACAGCAATACATTTTGGACTTTGCAATAACACTTTTTTGGAGTAAATAAGATATGATTGCGTAACACACCACAAACATGGATGTACACACACACACACACACACACACACACACACACACACACACACACACACACACACACACACACACACACACACACACACACACACCAGTGCCTGAAGTGGTATAATTACTCACTTTCAATACAATTAAAATGAAGTAATCTCAATCTCTGTGCAACACCTTATCAATTCACTTTAATAATCTGCTTTATCCGCCTACTCACAAACAACACTCTGAGCTTTGACTGATGCTGCACTTGGACCACAGCACTTAATGCTAATATCAAACCGTACTCAAAAAGTATGTAGAGCTAGTTGTATAACTCTGAAAAACAATGGCGAGTTCAAAGTGACTAATGAAGAGTAAAGAGATTAATAGATACATGCAGGCAAGCAGGCTGGCAGGCAGACACAAAGACAGACAGACCAGTGGACAGACAGACAGATAGATAGACACCAACAGACAGACAGATTTTCCCTGCCAGGACCTCCTACCCCATACCATAGTCCTACCTGGTGCCAGATCGATAAGTCTCTCACTCAGGTAATAGTCGTTAGGGTTGAGGTACGGCAGCTGCTGCATGTACACTTTGGGAATGAGGTAGAGCACCTCAGCCACTTGACCGTCCTCAATGATGGACATGCGCTTGACTGAGTTTTTATGTTTGATGCGGGTGAGGCGGTCCACTGTGTGGCTACGGTTGGAGCTACACAGCTTGCCCAGGCTGTTGAGGGTGGGCATGTTGCCCGGTTCCCCCTCAGCCTTCCCACAGAGCAGGGTACAACACTCTAAATACAACTCAGCCAGAATCCTAGGATGGCTTTCAGCTCTACCAGGACACTTCAATCCTCCAGTGCAGAGGGACTTCGACAAAAATGTGGGGACAGGCCTCTAAAATCTCAGAGCTGTGAACATGTCAGACATCCACCATCACGGGTCATGTAAAGATCCAAAGAGAGAGCGTGATGCAGATTTCCAAAGGAATCTCCTCCTGTAGATCTCCTTCAAGTGGACATCCCAGACCACCAGAGCAGAGGTGACTCTTCAAGAATGGAACCTGTATCAAAGGCTTCAGGGTCGAGGTCAAGACAGCAAACAGCACAGAGCACTGACCACATAGCATAGCCTAAAGGTATACAGCAGAACAGTGTAGGGGTAAAGAGGCTTACACTGTGTCTTCCACCCAGCCAGATCAGCCAGCTTCTTCCCCCTCTTCACTAAGCAGCTTAGGGCTGACGTAGACTCCATGATTATCTTCAGGGTGGGGTTAGGTGACCTGGGTACACTGCAAAGGGGTCGCCGTGAATTTGACAGTAATTTATACCTACTGTAATCTACAACACAGTACAATACAGTAAACTGGACTGTATTATACTGTACTAAAGTAAATGCTACGGTACTCGTAGTGAATTAACAAATTAACTGATTAAATTCATTGACGGGAGATGGGGTTTGTGTTTCACAGTATTTTACTGTAATAACATTGGATTGGTGCAAGCAGGTTGGCTGCTACACTGTAAAACAAATCTAGTTGTTTTTACGGTCATTTATTCTTATTGTAATCTTTGGTACCGTTTTTTTGCGGTAACTGCGCTGTTAAAACTTTTCTGTAAGTTTACGTTACACTACCGGCTACTGGTTACTGTGAAAATACTTTTTTTTTACTGCTGAGTGCTAATTAATTGGGACTATACATCACAAAGGATTTGAACTCACTTGAATGTCCTGCTGCGCCACCAGGTCAGTGACAATACAATAGAAAAATACACGGTTTTAAATGACCCTTCCCCCGCTATCTGAGATACCTACTGCAGCCTTATCCTCCACCTACAACACCCGTTCTTCCAGTCACATTTTGTTAAAGGTCCCCAAAGCACACACATCCCTGGGTCGCTCCGCTGCAGCTAGCGACTGGAACGAGCTGCAAAAAACACTCAAAGTGGAATGTTTTATCTCCATCTCTTCATTCAAAGACTCAATCAAGGACCCTCTTCCTGACAGTTGTGTTGCTGCTTCACGTGATGTAGTGTTGTCTCTACCTTCTTGCCCTTTGCTCTGTTGTCTGTGCCCAATAATGTTTGTACCATGTGTTGTGCTGCTACCATGTTGTGCAGCTGCCATGTTGTGTTGCTACCATGTTGTTGTCATGTTGTGTTGCTAACATGCTGTGTTGTTATGTGTTGCTGCCATGCTATGTTGTTGTCTTAGGTCTCCCTTTATGTAGTGTTGTGGTGTCTCTCTTGTGTGATGTGTGTTTTGTCCTAAAAAATATATATTTTTTAAATCCTATCCCCTGTCCCGACCTTTTGGGAGGTCTTGTAAATAAGAATTTGTTCTTAGCTGACTTGCCTGGTTAAATGAAGGTTAAATAAATAAATAAATCTAATAAAAATCCTCTCCTTTTCTTCCATGCCAGCTGAAGACCTAGCTAGTCAGTAACTAGCTAACACCAAACACAGATGAAAGGGGAGACATATAAGTATCTATGCCAAAGATGAATAGTGTAACCTTTTATTATACATTATATATTCAATAGTATGTGGACACCCCTTCAAATTAGTGGATTCGGATATTTCAGCCACACCCGTTGCTGACAGGTGTATCAAAATCGAGCACATAGCCATGCAATCTCCATAGCCAAACATTGGCAGTAGAATGGCCATACTGAAGAGCTGTGACTTTCAACTTGGCACCGTCATAGGATGCCACCTTTCCAACAAGTCAGTTCATCAAATTTCTGCCCTGCAAGAGCTGCCCCAGTCAACTGTAAGTGCTGTTATTGTGAAGTGGAAATGTCTAGCAGCAACAACGGCACAACCGTGAAGTGGTAGGCCACACAAGCTCACAGAACGGGACTGCCGAGTGCTGAAGCCCTTAGCTCGTAAAAAATAGTCTGTCCTTGGTTGCAATACTCTTTACCGAGTTCCGAACAGCTTCATGAAATGGGTTTCCATGGCCGAGAAGCTGCATACAATCCTAAGATCACCATGCGCAATGCCAAGCGTCAGCTAGAGCTGTCAATGGACCCTGGAGCAGTGGAAACACATTCTCTGGAGTGAAGAATCACGCTTCACCATCTGACAGTCCAATGTACGAATCTGAGTTGGGCAGATGCCACGAGAACGCTAACTGCCCTAATGCATAGTTAAAACTGTAAAGTTTGGAGGAATAATGGTCTGGGGCGTTTTTATGGTTTGGGCTAGGCTCCTTAGCTCTAGTAAAGGGAAATCTTAATACTACCGCATACAATGGCATTCCAGATTATTCTGTGCCTCCAACTTTGTGGCAACAGTTTGGGGAAGGCCCTTTCCTGTTTCAGCATGACAATGACCCCATGCAGAAAGTGAGGTCCATACAGAAATGGTTTGCTTATATCAACCCCATTGAACATATTTGGGATGAATTGGTATGCCAACTGCGAGCCAGGCCTAATCGCCGAACATCAGTGCCAACCTCAGTAATGCTCTTGTGGCTGAATGCAAGTTCCCACAGCAATGTTCCAACATCTAGTGAAAAACCATCAGAAAAGAGTGGAGGCTGTTATAGCAGTAAAGGGGGGACGAACTCCATATTAATGCCCATGAATTTGGAATGAAATGTTCAATGAGCAGAGGTCCACATACTTTTGGCCATCTAGTGTATTTGCTGACACCCGGCAGTCAGATTCTGGCACTAGCAGAGTAGCTATCTAGCTGTATACTGTAAACCACACCCTTCCAAAAACACACCTTCTGATATTGGTTACAAGGTGCTACTTATTTAAATTAGGTAAGAGAATATTATGTTACCATTGGTGTATTAAAATGAGAGTTAGGGTGATGTCACCCTATCCCCTTATTAATCCCGCCTTCTAAATCGAAGTGTTTTACATGGGGAATAGACCAGAAACTTTATGATCACACTTTATCAATGTACAAGCAACAGTAATTTGTCATACTGTGGTCATCATATTTTGATCTGGTTTCATTCAAATACAGTATCATCCAATTTCATGAAAAACACGATTTTGAGTGTTCATGACCTTTAAGTCCTACCCATGCCCACAACGTTCAGGCCCTATCTAGATTCCTTCTGCCAAATTCAAGCCCCGGCTTTGCCCAAAATCAGAAATAACTTCCTCCATTAGTAAATCCATTAGTTGCTCCTCTCTGTCTGTCACTCACACCCTGCGTGCAGCTCGCTCTGCATGCACTCTGCTCATGGTGTCTCTGAGTCTGTGAGTGTCTATAGCAATGGTTCCGTTTGAGCTGCTATGCTCAATGAAGAGACATGAGAGAGCAGTTAGCTGTTAGCTACTTTTCATCACTCCAAACCCAAAACCCATAATGTTTTACAGTACAATTCAAAATACAGCAATCTTTTCACCGCCCACAACGTTTTCCCACAATGCACCATAACTTAGTGTTCTGCAGTAAAAGGTTTCACACCATTTTACTTTTGAAATTACACAAATGTACTATATTAATGACAGTTTTCCTTTACAATGTATGTCATTGTCAACCTCGATGGCTCTCATACCTGATGGGTGCTCTGGGACAGCGACGTTAAAAAGAGAAAGCGACTGGTCGACTGCCACTGGTCGTAATAATTCACTGGGAACAGATCACTTCAACAAGATTAGTAATTGCGTCATGCTTTTGTTGTGATTTTTCTCTCATACTTAGATTTTTTGTTATAGTTTCAGATTTTTACATAACTCATCAATGGCTGACTCTGTTGTTCACAGTCACATCGGTCCAATTAAGGTTGTGAAATTGTGACGTCTACAATATTAGAACAGAACTAAATCCTATTTCCAATGCCAATCTTGTCTATTACACTTTAGAGAATATACCATTAAACAAATCGTTATTGTCTGTTTAGTAAGCTCTCATAAGCACTACATAAATGGGTAACAAATCACCTATAACCATTTGTCATACTCTCTAAAGGATTAATAAATGTGGCATAACTGTGTGACATAACCACCCGTGTCAAATGTATATAGTCAAGACATACCTATTTTAGAGTAAAAAACAATGTAATATAATAGAATAAACTATAATATTTTTCCAAATGAAAAAAGTAGGAAGTGCGAAGTGATGTAAATCTCGTACCTGGAACAGCTATTCTCAAATGATGATAATTTAAAACGTGGCTCAATTTGGCGAGTTTAAATACTTTTTTCAGAGTTACAAATAAAAATCTCTTCTTTTCGATATACAGACTTTCGCTTTAATTTATTCAGATGATAAGTTGAATATTTGAATCAGCTGTGTATTACTAGGGCAAAAACCAAAACGTGCACCCCTCGGGGTTCCGAGGACCAAGTTTGGGAAACCCTGGCCTAGCCCTAGGCTAACATATCGTGAATGGCACTAGCAGTTTGCAAAGTAGCCTATGCGGACAATAGATAGGATGCAATTATTCCAAAACTGCAGCTCGTTGTTGGAACACATGCAGTGGGGCAAAAAAAGTATTTAGTCAGCCAACAATTGTGCAAGTTCTCCCACTTAAAAAGATGAGAGGCCTGTATTTCATCATAGGTATACTTCAACTATGACAGACAAAATGAGAGAACATCACATTGTAGGATTTTTAATGAATTTATTTGCAAATTATGGTGGATAATAAGTATTTGGTCAATAACAAAAGTTTAAGACATTGTTATATACCCTTTCTTGGCAATGACAGAGGTCAAACATTTTCTGTAAGTCTTCACAAGGTTATCACACACTGTTGCTGGTATTTTGGCCCATTCCTCCATGCAGATCTCCTCTAGACCAGTGATGATTGGGGCTGTTGCTGGGCAACACGGACTGTCAACTCCCTCCAAAGATTTTCTATGGGGTTGAGATCTGGAGACTGGCTAGGCCACTCCAGGACCTTGAAATGCTTCTTATGAAGCCACTCCTTTGTTGCCCGGGCGGTGTGTTTGGGATCATTGTCATGCTGAAAGACCCAGCCACATTTCATCTTCAATGCCCTTGCTGATGGAAGGAGGTTTTCACTCAAAATCTCACGATACATGGCCCCATTCATTCTTTCCTTTACACGGATAATTCGTCCTGGTCCCTTTGCGGAAAAACAGCCCCAAAGCATGATGTTTCCACCCCCATTCCACCCCCAACTCAGCATTCTTTGTCCTCCAAACACAACGAGTTGAGTTTTTACCAAAAAGTTATATTTTGTTTTTATCTGACCATATGACATTCTCCCAATCTTCTTCTGGATCATCCAAATGCTCTCTAGCAAACTTCAGACGGGCCTTGACATGTACTGGTTAAGCAGGGGGACACGTCTGGCACTGCAGGATTTGAGTCCCTGGCAGCGTAGTGTGTTACTGGTGGTAGGTTTTGTTACTTTGGTCCCAGCTCTCTGCAGGTCATTCACTAGATCCCCCCGTGTGGTTCTGGGATTTTTGCTCACCGTTCTTGTGATCATTTTGACCACACGGGGTGAGATCTTGCATGGAGCCCAAGATCGAGGGAGATTATCAGTGGTCTTGTATGTCTTCCATTTCCTAATAATTGCTCCCACAGTTGATTTCTTCAAACCAAGCTGCTTACCTATTGCAGATTCAATCTTCCCAGCCTGGTGCAGGTCTACAATTTTGTTTCTGGTGTCCTTTGACAGCTCTTTGGTCTTGGCCATAGTGGAGTTTGGAGTGTGACTGTTTGAGGTTGTGGACAGGTGTCTTTTATACTGATAACAAGTTCAAACAGGTGCCATTACTACAGGTAATGAGCAGAGGACAGAGGAGCCTCTTAAAGAGTTACAGGTCTGTGAGAGCCAGAAATCTTGCTTGTTTGTTGGTGACCAAATACTTATTTTCCACCATCATTTGCAAAACAATTCATTACAAATCCTACAATGTGATTTTCTGGATTTTTTTTCCAATTTTTTTCTGTCAGAGTTGAAGTGTACCTATGATGTAAATTACAGGCCTCTCTCATCTTTTAAGTGGGAGAACTTGCACAATTGGTGGCTGACTAATTACCTTTTTGCCCCACTGTATTTTCCTACTTCAATCAACCAGTTCAGGTAATCCCAAACTGGGGTACGCGCAATGCCGACGGCGGTACGCCAAATAAAAATGTGATTCACATTTTAAAATATGCATATTTTTTTTTTATAAAAAATTCTTCACATTTTCAAACAGTCCATTTTATATTTTCCAACGGGTGAGGTTTTTTCTCGACATTTGACATTTAACAATGTCAAATACATGTAGCCTATTCGAATAACTAACATCTTATCACATTTACCTTCAATCTCTCGTGGGAATTCCACTAACGGTCCGTATGTAGCCAAACGTAGCTGCTCCTTATTCCGTTTGCCCGAAAATGGATAAATGGTTAAAAAAGTAAGGCCGCATCTATAGAGACACATACCAACTCTACTGATAGTACTGCTACTACAAGCAGTACTACACCTGCACCTGTCGACGACACAAATTGCTGTGCTTCCACGAGCACATCCAATGCTAGCATCAGTAATTCTATATTTGTTGTTAGCCCAGCTAGCATGGACACTGACAGTTGTGAATCTGATGCAGCCGAAGAGCTACTGTCCCCTTACCCAGGAAACACTGAACAACAGACAGGGACGTTGGGACATCAACGAGGCGCAAATATGATGAGAACCTTATTGATTTGGGGTTCACTTATATTGGGAGTAGTGTCTTTCCTCAGCCACAGCGTGTTATATGTGCAAAAGTACTATCTCACAACTCGATGAAACCTTCACTCTTGCGCAGACAGTTAGAAACAAAACATGCCCATTTGAAAAATAATACATTTTTTGAGCGACAATTAAGACGACTTTTGAGTAGTAAGACATGTATAAAAGCAACAGATACCATTAATAAGAAGGGGCTAGAAGAGTCTTATATGGTGAGCTACTGAGTGACTAGGACAGGCAAGCCCCATACTATTGTGGAGGACTTAATTCTTCCTGCTGCCTCGGATATGACTGGGACAATCCTGGTGGAAAAGGCCAAAAAAACTAAACAGACAATGACTTCATCAAACAACATTGTTTCACGACGCATCACTGACATGGCAGGAGATGTTTTGAAACAATTACTGCTTCACATACAAGCCCGTGAATTATATGCGTTACAGCTGGATGAGTCAACTGATGAGGCGGATCTGGCACACCTCCTGGTATATGTCCGTTACGTTTATGAGGGTGTCAATTAAGAAAAACATCCTCTTCTGCAAACCACTGGGAACCAGGACAACATGAGAGGATATTTTTTAAGTGTTGGACAGCTTTGTGACATCAAATGGAATTTGGTGGTCAAGATGAGTTGGTATCTGTACTGATGGTGCAAAAGTCATGACAGGGAGACATAGTGGAGTGGTAACGCGTATGCAAGCAGTTGCTCCCAACGCAACTTGGGTACACTGCAGCATCCACCGAGAGGCTCTTCCTGCCAAAGGAATTCCTTACAGCTTGAAGTACATTTTGGACACTACAGTGAAAATGGTTAACTTTGCTAAAGCAAGGCCCCTGAACTCTTGTGAATTTTCTGCACTATGCAATGATATGGGAAGCAACCATGTAACGCTTTTACAAGATACAGAAGTGCACTGGTTATCAAGGAGCAAAGTATTGACACGTTTTTTTTAAATTGAGAGACAAGATTAAAGTTTTCTTTATTTTTCACTTGTCTGACCGCTTGCATGATGACGAGTTTCTCACACAACTGGCCTATCTGGGTGATGTTTTTTCTTGCCTGAATGATCTGTATCGATGATCACAGGGACTCCCTGCAACTATATTCAATGTGCAGGACAGAATTGAGGCTTTGATTAAAAAGTTGGAGCTCTTCTCTGTCTGCATTAACAAGGACAACACACAGGTCTTTCCATCATTGTATGATTTTTGTGTGCAAATGAACTCAAGCTTACGGACAATGACAAATGTGATATAGCGAAGCAGCTGAGTGAGTTGGGTGTGCAATTATGCAGGTACTTTCCCGAAACGGACGACACAAACAACTGGATTCGTTATCCCTTTCATGCCCTACCTCCAGTCCACTTACTGATATCTGAACAAGAGAGCCTCATCGAAATTGCAACAAGCGGTTCTGTGAAAATGTCATTTCATCAGGAACCTTCGCGCCGTCGCTGCCTCTCTCACCTCTCTCAAGGGTGGGCCTCGTAGGCTGGTGTGGTCTCCAGCAGCCGACGAGGCTTTTCGTCTCCTCAAGGGGCATTTCACCTTCGCCTCCTTGCTAAAACACCAAGATCCCACACTACCTTTTGTGGTTAAAGTAGATGCATCGGAGGTGGGCGTGGGGGCAGTTTTGTCACAAAGACAGGGTAACCCTTTGAAATTGTATCCTCCACAGAGAGGAATTATGATGTTGGATCTCCTGGCGGGGAAGTTAGCGTTAGAGGAGCCTAGAGTACAACCATCGTAACCTAGAGTACATACGGACAGCGAGGAGACAGAAGCCAGGTGGGCACTTTTCTTCACCAGGTTCGAAGAACATCAAGGCCGATGCCCTGTCCCTTATCTACGATTCGGGAGAGGTTCCTATCCAGAGGGCACCCACTCGCTTATGTTCACTCACCAGTTGGTATTGTTTTTGTTTACCAGCTTGTAGCCACATGGATTTGTCTCGTTCTTGTTTTTTTGTTTTATTAAACGTTGAACCTGCTTCCCGACTCACCACTTCATTATTAACCCTTTTAGCTAACCCTTTCACCTAACTCCTGACCTTAACCCTAACGCCTATCTACCATTAGCGTTAGCCACCTAGCTAATGTTAGTAACATGAAATTGGAATCCGTAACATATTATACATTTTGTAAATTCGTAACATATCATACGAAATGGATGATGGACATCCACAAATGAATGCATACCATACTAAAGGTAATATATGATACTAAATGGAGTGAATAATACAAAATGCTAACTGAATGAAAACATTTTAACAATATGATTTAACTGATTGATGTTGGGAAAATAGATGGCAAAAGCAGAATGGTATTAAATGCCTGTAAACAGCTTGGGGGGATTTCTTTTGGACACATTTAATCATGTAATATTAGGCCTGCGGTCAAGTTGGATCACAGTCTGTCACATGCCGTGATCAATATGGTTCGTACAGGCAAAATTAAATGACACTATTTTCTTGTGGTGCAAGCAGCTCAAATAATATGTAACAACAGCCTGATATGAAACAAGGATGCAAACGTAACAGCACAATAAAATGGATAAACCATTTTATTTTGCAGGTGACTTTTCATTTTAAACACCGTCGTTGCAACTCGGCCTTTCTAACTGCACTGAACCAAAACAGTGGCATTTGGGAGGGAAGCAAAACCATTCATCTTGTGGCAACGGAGGTGCAAAATGCAATCTGTAAACTATTATATCATATATAAAATGAATATATCTATTTTAATACAGACTAGATGGAAACATGACTAATAATTGAAGTTAACAAATGGATCATGATACTTTTCTGGTAAGAAAGTGGGGGTGCAAAAAAACAAAAATAGAGTTAGTAAGGACGCCTGTATCTTTGTAGTGACTGGGTGTATGGATACACCATCAAAAGTGTAATTAATAATTTTGTCATGCTCAAAGGGATATTCGGTGTCTGCTTTTCATTTGATAGGTGCCCTTCTTTGCAAGGCATTGGAAAACTACCCTGGTCTTTGTGGTTGGAACGGTGTTTGAAGTTCGCTGCTCAACTGATGGACCTGATGGGGTACAGATATGAGGCAGTCATTAAAAATATCATGTTAAAAACTAATATTACTATTTGTCCATGCAGCCAATTTTGACTTAAGCACATTTTTACTCTTTAACTTATTTAGTTAGACTTGCCATAAACAAAGGGGTTGATAATTATTGACTCAAGACAATTGTAACGGATTTCTTCCATCTCCTCCTCTGACGAAGAGGTGGAACAAGGATCGGACCAAAATGCAACGTGGTTCGTTAGATACATCTTTAATGACGAAGAACACGAACAAATACAAAACAACAACCGTCGAAAACCGAAACAGCCCTGACTGGTGCAACATAGACAGGAACAATCACCCACAAACACACAGTGAAACCCAGGCTACCTAAATATGGTTCCCAATCAGAGACAACGATAATCACCTGACTCTGATTGAGAACCGCCTCAGGCAGCCATAGACTAATCTATACACCCCACACAACCCCAAGACGAAACACACTACAAATAAACCCATGTCACACCCTGGCCTGACCCAATAAATGAAGATAACATAATAAATATAGACCAGGGCGTGACAACAATACAAATATCTAAAAACAATTCCACTTTGACATTATGGGGTGACAAATGTAAATGGCCAATGAACAAAAAATCTCAATTTAATACATTTTAAATTCAGGTTGTAACACAAGCAATTGTGGAAAAATTCAATACGGTTACAATTGGTAACATCATGTTTTAATGCTTTATGCACTGATAAAATATGTCATATCTATTATAGTTTTTTTGGGGACAGAAATTAATTGTCTATTTGTATGTCTTTGTTCTTCATGTATTTCAGATTCAATCTGCTGATGCCCAAAATGTCCCAGGTGTCCAGCAAGCCAAGGCCAGGAAATACTACAGTACTACGAGGGAGGCTGTTGTTATCTGCTTCTGTGGCTTCCTACATGACACACTAACACACCTGAGTGACCAGTCTGTCTGTCTGCAGAGGTCCACCATCACCATAACAGAAGCCCACAGCTCCTTGTGCTCAACACAGGCAGTACTTAAGAAGTACAAATCCAGGTATGTTTATTTAAGCTGCAATAAGAAATACTTACCTTAAGAGAATTAAGAGAAAGGATTAGGATTAGGATTAGTGTGAGTGAGTGAGTGAGTGAGTGAGTGAGTGAGTGAGTGAGTGAGTGAGTGAGTGAGTGAGTGTGTTGTAAAGGAAAGTGATTCTGAAAGGATGGTCAAATGAGCCTTTTCACATCAGAGAAGGGCCCGTGATGAAGGCCACAATGGCCAACAGATGGAATTTCGCTGGCCAGAGGTGACAGCAAGACCCTCGTCACATCACAGGACGAAATGCTCGGCAGGTTAGGCGAGAGTATGACTGACAGGTTCCAGGACGCCAAGTGTAGGGGTCCTGTGTGCCAACAAGCTGGTCAGATTCATCAGCTAGCCAGAGTCAGGAGATGAAGCAGTAGTTTACTTTATGTTTTGTATTACAGGGCAGTCAGGTTGGGTTTAGGTTCATGATCATATTTTTATAGTTTGAGAATTAAAACTGCATGATGCTTGTTGTAATGTAATGTATACAGTTATTCTAGATTTTGGAGACACTGAACTGGAAACCCTGGTGGACCACTTCCTGTCCTGGAGACCTCTGGCATACATGTTGAAAGGATCCCTGACCAGTGGACTGTCCTGGAGACCTCTGGCATCCATGTTGAAAGGATCCCTGACCAGTGGACTGTCCTGGAGACCTCTGGCATCCATGTTGAAAGGATCCCAACCAGTAGACTGTCCTGAAGGTGCTGTATGTACCAAGAGCTTCAGTCCCTGCAGAAGATGTCCTGGTTCCGTGTCTACATGAGCCATCAGCATTCCTGCCCTGATTTGCTGGCATTGGTTGTCCTAGTCGTGTCCATCCCCGCCTCCACAACTGAATGTGAAAGAGGTTTTAATACCATGAAACAGGTGAAAACCAATTGGCGGTCCAACCTAAAGCCTGATACAATATTAGATCTTCTTATGGTCCAGCTGTTCTCTCCAGAGATCAGGGAGTGTGATCCGATAAAAGCTGTGATGCTGTGGCTTCAGGACCGTGCAAATGGGGTGATTGCAGTAGAGAGTGAGGAGTCTGATGAGGAGGTTTAAGTTGATTAAAATGATTAAGCATCTGATAGGTTTACAAAACCTTCAAATGTACTTTTACATTTGATCCTTAAGTACATTTAATAGCAAATACTTCAGTAGAATTTTGAGTTCAAGACTTATTCAGTTGTATTCAGTCTGGGAAACTAAATCTAGCCACAGCCAAAATTAACCAGTATCTGATAAGTCTCTATTTTACCTGTATTTTATCAGGGTATTTCTACTCAAAGTACAGGATTTGTAGACCTGCTTTCCCTGTTTCCCCTTTGTATCAGTGTCCACTGCACTGCTTTCTCATAATTGTATCTTACCATTGTTGTTGCCCTGTTTTGACTTCTATGTAATCATATTCATTGGATCTGATATGTTTTGTTTATTTAATAGTGTGCCCACTGTTTGGCGTTTTTGGTCAACTACAGTCAACTACAGTTTTTAAACGAGTTCTACAAATAAACTTGATTTGATTAACCGTTGATCAATATATTAAAATAATTTGGTTTCAAATTTTGCTCTGGCCTCTTCTTTAAGTTTGTATTCAACATAATAACTTATTCACAATGAAATGTACTGAAATGAATGTATACGTGACTCAAAAAGGCAATTTATTATTTTGTCCGGTAAAAAATATGCTTGGCTGGTGGATTTTTTTATCTACCAGTCCCCTTGGCAGGTAGGCCAAAAAGTACATTTCAGACCCTGTCTGCCTCCAAGGGTTTGAGCGGGCAATCCCTTTTTGCTGGTGGGATCCCAAAGCCTCGCTGTTTTCATTTTAAACCAGCTCCCTCGGCAGAGAGGGCCCCCTTTAGTGCATCCACCATCGCCAAACACCCGACTGCCAAGTGGCAGAGTCGATGCATCTGCTCTCTCTGCTGGCCCGGCTGTTTCCAACAATAACACATCAGCTCCCTCTACTGGCCCAGTGATGCAGGTTCCCAACGATTCCGGTGCTGCTCCCCCTGCAGCCAACACAGCAATGTCTACACTGTGTGTAGAATACATTTAGAACACCTTCCAGATATCGAGTTGCAACAGCCCGCCCCCTTTTTCCCTCCAAACAGACTCAATTCTTCGGGGCATGGACTCTACAAGGTGTCGAAAGGGTTCCACAGGCATGTTGGTCCATGTTGACTCCATTGCTTCCCACAGTTGTGTCACGTTGGCTGGATGTCCTTTGGTTTCTTGATACAAACGGGAAACTGTTGAGCATGAAAAACCCTGCAGTGTTGCAGTCCTTGACACAAAACTGGTGCGCCTGTCACCTTCTACCGCACCCCGTTCAAAGGCACTTAAGTATTTTGTCTCTTCGATTCACCCTCTGAATGGCACACATTCATAAGTCATGTCTCAATTGTCTCAAGGCCTAAAAATACTTATTTAAAACTTCTTATGGGCAGGTGGGATGGTAGCATCCCACCTGGCCAACATCTGTTGAAATTGCAGAGCGCCAAATTCAAACTACAGAATTGTAAAAAAATTAAATAATAATAATAATTTTTACCCCCTTTTCTCCCCAATTTCGTGGTATCCAATTGTCAGTAATTACTATCTCGTCTCATCGCTACAACTCCCGTACGGGCTCGGGAGAGACGAAGGTCGAAAGCCATGCGTCCTCCGAAACACAACCCAACCAAGCCGCACTGCTTCTTAACACAGCGCTCATCCAACCCAGAAGCCAGCCACACCAATGTGTCGGAGGAAACACCGTGCACCTGGCGACCTTGGTTAGCGTGCACTGCGCCCGGCCCGCCACAGGAGACGCTGGTGCCCGATGAGACAAGGATATCCCTACTGGCAAAGCCCTCCCTAACCCGGACGACGCTAGGCCAATTGTGCGTCGCCCCACGCACCTCACGGTCGCGGCCTGGGTGCGAACCCAGAGTCTCCGGTGGCACAGCTAGCGCTGCTAAATATTTAACTTTCATAAAATCACAAGTGTAATACATCAAAATAAAGCGTAACTTCTTGTTAATCCAGCCAGGGTGTCAGATTTCAAAAAGGCTTTACGGCGAAAGCACACCATTCGATTATCTGAGGACAGCGCCCTGCATACAGATGCATGAAAAACATATTTCAACCAGGCAGGTGCGTCATGAAAGTCAGAAATAGCAATATAATAAATACCTTACCTTTTATGATCTTCTTCTGTTGGCACTCCAAATGATCCCAGTTCCATCACAAATGGTCGTTTTGTTCTTCTTTATATCCATAAAAACTCAGTTAAGCTGGCGTGCTTCAGTCAATAATCCACCCAGTTTCCCTCCATCAAAATGCCAACAAAATGAATTCCAAACGTTACTAAGAAACTTTTCCAAACAGGTCAAACAACGTTTATAATCAAACTTTAGGTAACCTAATACGTAAATAAACGATCAAATTTAAGATGGAGAATCGTTATTGTCTTTACCGGAGAAACATACCAAAGAACGCGCTCTCTTCCACACGCTTGGAAACACCTAGAAAAACTACAATTTCTGGCTCATTTTTCCAAAACCAGCATGAAACTCTTTCTAAAGACTGTTGACATCTAGTGGAAGCCCTATGAACTGCAATCTGGGAGGATTTCGCCTTATAATAAAAGTGACAGCCATTGAAAACAGTGGTAGGCTGAAAATCTTTTGGGGGGGGATGGTTTGTCCTCGGGTTTTGCCTGCCATAATAGTTCTGTTATACTCACAGACATCATTTTAACAGTTTTAGAAAATGTAGAGTGTTTTCTATCCAAATTATATGCATATCCTAGCTTCTAGGCCTTCTAGGCCTAACAGTTACTTTGGGCACGCTTTTCATCCGGACGTGAAAATACTGCCCCCTACCCAAGAGAGGTTAACCTATCTCCTCCCCTAAATTTACACTGATTGAAGTGGATTTAACCTCTTGAAACTCCCCATCCCGGATCCGGGATCGTGACTAAAGCCTCAGGCTCATTAGCATAACGCAACGTTAACGATTTCTGAAAATCGCAAATAAAATGAAAATAATGCGTCTGCTCTCAAGCTTAGCCTTTTCTTAACAACACTGTCATCTCAGATTTTCAAAATATGCTTTTGAACCATAGAAATTGACTAATTTGTGTAAGAGTATGCAAAGCTAGCTTAGCATTTTGAGTAGCATTTAGCACGCAACATTTTCACAAAAACCAGATAACCAAATAAATAAAATCATTTACCTTTGAAGAGCTTCGGATGTTTTCAATGAGGAGACTCTCAGTCACATACCAAATGCGCAGTTTTTCCTGAAAGCGTCTGTGTGTAGGAGAAATCGTTCCGTTTTGTACATCGCATCTGGCTACCGAAATGAACCGAAAATTCAGTCACCTACAACGTCAAACTTTTTCCGAATTAACTCCATAATATCGACCGAAACATGGCAAACGTTGTTTGGAATCAATCCTCAAGGTGTTTTTTCACATATCTCTTCATTGATATAGCGTTTGTGGAAGCTTGCATTCTTCTCTAAATTCCATGGAAAAATACTTGCAGCTGACTTTTGCGCACCAATTTCGGCGCAGGACACCGGGCGGACACCTGGTAAATGTGGTCTCTTATGGTCAATCTTCCAATGATATGCCTACAAATACGTCACAATGCTGCAGACACCTTGGGGAAACGACAGAAAGGGCAGACTTACTCCTCTCGCATTCACAGCCATATAAGGAGACAATGGAAAACAGAGCCTCAAAAATCCTGCTCATTTCCTGGATGCCGTCTCATCTTGGTTTTGCCTGAAGCTCACGTTCTAGCGCACGCACAGAAAATATCTATCAATTATATGCATAGTCGAGCATCTTTTTGTGACAAAATATCTTGTTTAAAACGGGAACGTTTTTCATCCAAAAATGAAATAGCGCCCCCATAGCATCAAGAGGTTAACATGTGCCATGAATAAGAGATTATAGCTTTCACCTGTATTCACCTGGTCTATGTCATGGAAAGAGCAGGTGTTCTTAATGTTTTGTGCATTTAGTTTATGTCTTCCCTGTTGTTCTTGTTCTCATCCCAATGCCCCGAGGCCACAAACCTTACTACACCAATCGTCCCATCTACTAATCTTCCTTCTATTCTAAGGGCGTCCATCTGAAACAGTTTGGAACAATTCAGGCATATATTATGACGACATGTTGTGACGACATGTTCAATTTGGTCTTCAGTAAGTTTTTTTGGGCGCACAAAAAAACATCCTCTAAGCAAGACAAATTCTGGTAGCCAAAGTCTACACCCCTTGGTCGGTGACTGGTCAACATTAGGGATTCTTCAATGAGGTGTTTGTTGTCATTCAACAATTGAAGACTTGTTTTCATGCAATTTCTTCCCTTGAGCAACACTGCACCAGATATCTTAGTTATATGAAAAACTGTGCGACTAAGAACTCCTCTGCAAAACCATCCCCCTCTTTCCTTCCACACGTACTATCCACATTGGCTGGCCCTGTAGACATGAACCCCCACCCCCGCTCCATCGACAGCCTACTCCTTCGCCACTGCCAAGCCTCTGGCCAAAACTGCAACCACTCCCTATCCAGACCATCTCCAGTCTCGCCTGCTCTTCACCAGCAGACCATAAATGGTAACAACATCAATCTAGCTGGCCTGCTCCTACCCTCCCACGGCTCCTGTCATTCCAAGTCCAGCTCTGCCAAAGGTCACCCCTCCTCTCCAAGCTCTCATCAACCAAGGATCCTCACTTCCTTAGAGTTTGCCCATGCTTTCTTTCTGTAAAGCCTTTCCCTCCAGACAGTCAGAGCTGGACGACTACTTCACAATCATCCTCAACCTGGGTGCCCAGTTTGGTGGCTCCACCTTCAATACCTACCACCTGTTCTTCACCGTGGCCACCGGATGGGTGCAACAGTTCAATGAAGGCACCTACTAGGGTACCATCGATAACGAGCTATATTGCAGGAACATCGACGGGGGCCGCATGGTGTGCAATAATTTCAATGCACTCAGCTGCAATGCCTCATCCGGCAAGTTGCTCAATGTCTTCTCCATCTGCGCCATGGCCTACACCCATCATAACTGCCCCCGCAACCACGACACCCGCAACCCCTTCAAATCCAAGCAATTATGACTGACAAACCACATCTCTATCCCCATTAACATCCAGCCAAACTTTCATCTTACCCCAATACCCCCTTCCTTCATTTCCTCCTCAAATGCCTCACTCATGGTTTCTCCCCCAGCCATCATCATCCTTCACATGCCACAACCTTCATACCCACAAGCACAGATCACACATCAATGGAAACCGTTCTTGCTAAGAAGAGCAAAGAATGTTTAACGATCAGCCCCTTCTCATCACCATCCTTTCCCATCTACAGAATCAGCCCCATAGGGTTAGCGTCATGTAAGTACTCCAGAAAGAAACAAATCATTATCGACCTCTCTGCCCCCACAACAGCCACATCCGTAGTATCAACAGCCGCATCGCAAGCCAAGCCTTCTCTTTAGAGTACCATACAGTCATCCACAACATTTCTATGATCAAGCTTGCGAGATGTGGGGCTCAGCTCACCAAAGCTAACATCATCAGTGCCTTCACGGTCCCTCCTCTGGCCTCAGAATTTGGGCATATTTTTTGGGTTTGCTGGAAGGCCCAGTTCTACTTTGCGGTTCACCTCGCCTTCAGCTGCAAGAGCAGCCCCAGGCTCTTTGACTTCCTTTTGGAAGCAGTGCTGGATCCTGACCAACAATTACAAAGTGCCATACGTCCTCCACCTCTGTACGACTTCCTGGCCGTCGACTACCCATCTTCCCCTCCTGCTCAAGGTTTCAACATTGTCACATCTGCTTTAAACTCCATCGGAATCCCCCTTTCTCTGGAGAAAAGAGAAGGTCCATCCGCCTCCCTAGAATTTAGACATCACCCTCGGCACAGTCTCCTTCCAAGCTTCACGACCTCCGGACATACTCAACCTCACCACGTCATCCTCTCCAACCACCTCCAAAACTCCACTGTTAATAAACAACTGTTTCTCTCCCTCCTCAACTACACCAAGCGTGTCATCCCCCAGGGTTTCTCCTTCATCTCCAACCTACTTGGCCTATCATCTTCCGTTAATTCCCTCCACCACAATATCACCTTGAATGACCCCTGTCGAATGTAACTACGCCTCTGGCATCTCCTCCTCACCAACTGGAATGGTATCACACTCTTCTATTACAACCACATCTCCTCAACCAAAGACCTTCAGCTCTTCACCGGCGCTGCCCCTTCCCTCAGCTTTGGAGGCTACTACAGAGGGAGATGGTTCTCTTCTGAGTAGCCTGCAGGATTGACCTTTCTTGACTCCCTAGCCCCATCCTCAGCACTTCAAACTATACCCCATCATCACCGCTGCGTCCCTGTAGAGTCACAAATGGTCCCAGAAGAGAGTGTCCTTTTCCACACAGACAATCTTGTCTTAGTCCATGTCATCAACAATGGCCAATCCAACTCCCTCTCCATCATGTCGTACCTTCGCAGACTTACCTGGATTGTTTTATGTCATCCTAGTGGCACCTCTCTTGACTGCGAAAAGAACATTTTTGGTTCTAGAGTTAATTTCCTGAAATTGTACACATTTTTCCATGGGATAGAGAAATTGTTGCAGTTTTAAAGCAGGTTTTCTGCAGTTCTACACAACATTTAGACATTTTAGAACAAACATGCAATTGTACCCATTTTGTCATGGGGTGGAGATACTTTTGGGGGTTTTAAAGCTAATTTCATGCTATTCTACACATTTTGCCATGATTTATGCCATTTATGCATTATTTTACCAGGTAAGTTGACTGAGAACACAGAATTTACAGCAACGACCTGGGGAATAGTTACAGGGGAGAGGTTGGGGGATGAATGAGCCAATTGTAAACTGGGGATTATTAGGTGACCGTGATGGTTTGAGGGCCAGATTGGGAATTTAGCCAGGACACCGGGGCTAACACCCCTACTCTTATGATAAGTGCCATGGGATCATTAATGATCTCAGAGAGTCAGGCACCCATTTAACATCCCATCTGAAAGACGGCACCCTACACAGGGCAGTGTCACTGCCCTGGGGTTTTGGGATATATATATATATATATATTTTTATTTTTTTAGACCAGAGGAAAGAGTGCCTCCTACTGGCCCTCCAACACCACATCCAGCAGCATCTGGTCTCCCATCCAGGGACTGACCAGGACCAACCCTGCTTAGCTTCAGAAGCAAGCAGTGCTGGCAAAATAAATAAACACAGCATTTTTTTAAGCGGCAAGTCAGTTAAGAACAAATTCTTAATCATAATGGCAACCTAGAAACAGTGGGTGACTGCCTTGTTCAGGGGCAGAATGACAGACTTGTACCTTGTCAGCTCTTGGATTTGAACTTGCAACCTCTCAGTTACTAGTCCAACACTCTAACCACTAGGCTGCCCTTCCGCCCCAGGATTAGGTGGTTGGTGGTTGGATGGGCTATTTACAGATTAACTATGTACCGGGGCAGTGATCTGTGAGCTGCTGGTGCTTAAAGCTAGTGAGGGAGATATGAGTCTCCAGCTTCAGTGATTTTTTTCAGTTCGTTCCAGTCATTGGCAGCAGAGAACTGGAAGGAAAGGCGGCCAAAGGAGGAATTGGCTTTGAGGGTGACCAGTGAGATATACCTGCTGGATTGAGTGCTACGGGTGGGTGCTGCTATGGTGACCAGTGAGCTGAGATAATGCGGGGCTTTACCTAGCATAGACTTACATATGACCTGGAGCCATTTGGTTTGGCGACGAGTATGAAGCGAAGGCCAGCCAACGAGAGAGTACAGATCGCAATTGTGGGTAGTATATGGGGCTTTGGTGACAAAACAGATGATACTGTGATAGACTGCATCCAATTTGTTGAGTAGAGTATTGGAGGCTATTTTGTAAATGACATCGTAGAAGTCGAGGATCAGTGGGATGGTCAGTTTTACGAGGGTATGTTTGGCAGCATGAGTGAAGGATGCTTTGTTGCAAAATAGGAAGCCGATTCTAGATTTAATTTTGGGATTGGCGATGCTTGATGTGAGTCTGGAACGAGAGTTTACAGTCTAACCAGACACCTAGATATTTGTAGTTGTTCACATATTCCAAGTCAGAACAGACGGGCGGGCAGGTGCGGGCAGCGATCGGTTGAAGAGCATGCATTTAGTTTTACTTGGATTTAAAAGCATTTGGAGGCAACGGACGGAGAGTTGTATGGCATTGAAGCTCGTCTGGAGGATAGTTAACACAGTCGTCTGCATAGAGGTGGATCAGAGAATCACCAGCAGCAAGAGCGACATCATTGATGTATACAAATAAGAGAGTCGGCCCCAGATTTGACACACTGAACTCTATCTGAGAAGTAGTTGGTGAACCAGGCGAGGCAGTCATTTGAGTGACCAAGGCTGTTGAGTCTGCCGATAAGAATGTGGTGATTGACAGAGTCGAAAGCATTGCCCAGGTCGATGAATATAGCTGCACAGTAATGTCTCTTATCGATGGAGGTTATGATATTGTTTAGGACCTTGAGTGTGGCTGAGGTGCACCCATGACCAGCTCTGAAACCAGATTGCATAGCGGAGAAGGTATGGTGGGATTCGAAATGGTCGTTAATGTGTTTGTTAACTTGGCTTTCAAATACCTTAGAGAGTCAGGATAGGATAGATATAGGTCTGTAGTAGTTTGGGTCAAGAGTGTCTCCCCCTTTGAAGAGGGCGATGATCGCGGCAGCTTTCCAATCTTTGAGAATCTCAGACGATGCGAAAGAGAGGTTGAACAGGCTAGTAATAGGGGTTGCAATAATTTCAGAAGATATCTTTAGAAAGAGAGGGTACAGATTGTCCAGCCTGGCTAATTTGTATGGGTCCAGATTTTGTAGCTCTTTCAGGACATCAGCTATCTGGATTTGGATGAAGGGGCGAGTTCCTGTGGGGGGTGCCGGGCAATTGACCGGGGTAGGGGTAGCCAGGTGGAAAGCATGGACAGCCGTAGAAAAATGATTCTCAATTATAGTGGATTTATCAGTGGTAACAGTGTTCCCTAGCCTCAGTGCAGTGGGCAGCTGGGAGGAGGTGCTTTTATTCTCCATGGACCTTACAGTGTCCCAGAACTTTTTTGAGTTTGTGCTACAGGATGCAAATTTCTGTTTGAAAAGCTAGCCTTAGCTTTCCTAACTGCCTGAGTATATTGGTTCCTAACTTCCCTGAAAAGTTGCATATCACGGGCGCTGATGAAGATTTAGTCTAAAGTGCATTACTGTGGCTTGGAAACACGGTGACATTTGAAAAGGAGGCAAATCATAAGTAGGACATTTGTGGAGTGGTTGAAAAACAAGTTTTAATGACTCCAACATAAGTGTATGTAAACATCCGACTTCAACTGTACATATCTACTATGTGGAGTATGTAACTTTAAAAAATATATGGGAGCCAGAGACAGCAGTGGGGTCAAACTGTAGAACCCAGTTTCTACATTTGAATATAAAAATTTATTTTTTTCAACCAATACTACACTACATTTTAGCTCTGGGACCCTCAGGATTACAAATCAGAGCAAGATTACTTACATTCACCTCTGAAGGTAAATAATGTATCAAACCAGTTGACGTGACAAAAGTGTTTTGTTGTTGTGCACTATCCTCAAACAATAGCATGGTATTTTTGTTATTGTAATAGCTACTGTGAATTTGACACTGCAGTTAGACTAACAACAATTTAAGCTTTCTGCCCATATAAGACATGTCTATGTTCTAGATTTGGCTGTTGTTTACAATGTTATTCTCGTCACATTATCTTATATTGAGCAACATCGATCCCGGTTTAGGGACACCGATTCATTTGATCGCGAAAATATCAAATACTTAGGATGTTTAATAAGTGACAAGAAACTACCAGAGCTGGCTCTGGCTAACTAACACTATCAATGAAAAACAATTGGGCTACGGTATTTCTGGTCAAATTTGACCATTTAGCTAGACCCTTTCTGCCAAGTGTACTCTGAACAGAAGGTTCATGGCTAGCTGGGTAGCTATAATGATAGCTAGCTAGCAAAAGTTAGCTAGCTCAACTGATGGCCTTGTCCAAAATCTGTCTTGCCTACTACTTATTAAAACTACATACTGTGTCCTAATAGTACTACATACTATTTAGAACGTACAGTTTCTAAAAACATATACGGTAAGCAGCAAATAACAACATACTACTCCTCCATACTGAAAAGGTGTCATCTAATGTGCAATTGCGCTCATTAATTTGTATAGAGCCCTATTCTGATTATCAGCTGTTGTCAAACACACATACAGTAAGTGTTAATAGACTACTCTCTTCCTCAATAGTGTGCAGGGAATTCTAATTGCTGAAAAGTCTAAATGAGTATGAAATTCTGACATTTAATGCAAACCACGTTTGACTTTTCACATACTAAAAAAAGCAAATTTTCGCATAACCAAAAAGTATGTTATTTAGAACACAAGTGTATTCGGACAAGGCCAATCTCTCCTGTTGAAATTGACTTGGAAAAACTCTCACCACTTTAGCACTGTCCATAAATAATGATCCTAAACAGTAGTGTCGTTTCAGGAGATTTATTATAGTTAGCTAGATGGAGAACACAATCTTTTCTTCTAATTCTACAACATAAATCTGACGACCACTGACGGGAGCAGTCGCACAGTACAGCGCAAGTAAAAACTGAAATCTACTTGGAGATCCCAGCCCCAGGTTATGTCCTGTCTGAAATAGCTGGATAAAATGTCAAATGTAGAGTTCTGATTGGGTCGATTGCAACGTATAGGCAGAAATTAAGGCACACTTGCAGTTTAACACTGGATTTCTTAAAATGGTATTAAATGGGAGATTTTATTTTATTTGTTTATTTTTGGCAAGTCAGTTAAGAACAAATTCTTATTTTCAATGATGGCCTAGGAACAGTGGGTTAACTGCCTTGTTCAGGGGAAGAACAACAGATTTATTTTATACCTTTCCAGTTTGGGGATTTGATCTTGAAACTTTTCAGTTACAAGTCTAACATTCTAACCACTAAGCTACCTGCCACCCCAAAAAATCAGAGCATGTATGTAATCATGCTTTGCTTACATGGACCTATGTGTTAAAACAAACTTGCTTGCAACCATAGACCCACAAGAATAAACCAGAAGATCAGTTGATCTCTCATTGTTACCGTGTCAAGTGATTATGCTACTCGACAGCTGCGTCTAAGTCAGGGGTGTCAAATATACGGCCCACAGGCCGAGAGGGTCCAATCCAGCCAGACGGAGGTTTGAGTAAAAAAAAAAACAACATTATTTAAAAAATTATAATACATTTAAACAAACTCCATATACTTTAAAATGACTAAAACCAAATCGGTACTGTATAGAAATGATAACGGACCTACATTCATACAGTTTCTTGACTGTGTCCAGCTTGCTAATAATCCCCTAAACAAAAGCTAGGCAGTCAGGGATCATCTAAAATTTCCTAAACTATGGATTAGATGACTGTTTTGTTTCCAATGTTGTATAACGTATTTTCAGTGTGGCCCTCTGGACCTTGTTGAAGACCGGATACAGCGCCCGGGGCAAAATTAGAATGACCTGTCAGGTGTATAGGGTGACGAACGCAAAAATACTAGAAGCAGTAGGCCTAGAATATAAAAGTACTAGGCCTATATTTTATTCAAACGTTTCACCTTAAATGGCAAAATAATATAATATGTGCTATTTGAAATAACTTTATAAGACTCCATTTGATTTAAAAGATTGACTTGATTTAGTTACATCCTTTCAAATACGGACAGTCCAGGGATATTTTACTGTCCGTCTTGATAAGAAATGGCCATACGTTTTAAAGACAAGTTGTAATTAATGGATACATAAATTGGAAACAAAAAAACATAAGAATAGGTGATTAGACAACCCCCATGAACTGTAAATCAGTCATTTTTCCCATTACAGATGTCAAAGAAAAGCACACACACACACAGCAAGGGGAGGACAAAGCGTGGTGTTTAAAGACACAGAGAGCAGGCAATGGCATAAACATAATCCCAAGGCCGTGTCGAGTCCAACGAGGTGCCCCGCTTGACCGTAGCTCGCTCGGTCTGAGCTCCCTTTTGAAAAAAGACTGCAGTATAATTGCAGTATGCTGCAAATACTGCATCCAAAATAACTGTTTTTTTTTACTGCAGTAATTTTCCAGTGTAACTGCAGTTAGAGTGAAATATTTTTTGGGAATGGGTTACACAGTAGTTTCCTATTTATACAAGTTGTCAAATTGCCACAGTAGATTTGCCGTTGTCAATGAGGAAATACTTTATTTCAGTTGTACAGAGTGATTGTCAAAATCAATTGTAGATAAATCACTCTTAGTCTGCTAAAAAAGCTGAATTAATTAGTGTCCGATGATACCAGAGGGCGATTATGGAATTTTCACAATGCCCTCAAATGACATAATTTCCAAAGTAGCATGTTGACAGCTGGTCATGCCTCTCTTTGTGTTATATCTAGAATACATAATCTAGCCACAATGTACAAAATATTATTGCAGATAATTGTATGGCCAGTATACCTAACACAAGGTAATATATTGTTAAACCAGCAATACGCTCTGAAATCACCCAGTTGATCTAAATTGCAACCATCACTTGCCATCGTATTGCTGCTCCCTCAAAATTATATCAGTGTTATTATTTTGTCCTGGTTGCTGTGAACATATTTGAAGACATTTGCACCTCTGGGGGGTATTATCATTGGTGTAAATTAAACCTCCATTTTTGGCAGCCCAAGGATTTCTTTTACAATAATTCTGTACAAATGACAGAAGTATTTCCTCATTTATCAAGGCAATCTACTGTGGCAATTTACCGTTCACATTTTATGAATGGAAAGACCACCAACATGAGTCATTTTTAATCAAGGGGCGAAAATAAAATATCCCTGAACATTCCATATCTAAAATGTGCAACTAAATCAAGCTAATCATTATTGACTAAATATGTGTTAATTAAATTGCAGTCCCATCAAGTTATTTCAAATGACACATTATATTCTAATTATGTTGAAATTCAATATTAAATGTTAGCTATTTGAAATAAATTACCACTCACCTGTTTTGAGCCCCACATTTTTAGCAAAAAATAATAATATATATAATATATATACAGTGGGGAGAACAAGTATTTCATACACTGCCGATTGTGCAGGTTTTCCTACTTACAAAGCATGTAGAGGTCTGTAATTTTTATCATAGGTACACTTCAACTGTGAGAGACGGAATCTCAAACAGAAATCCAGAAAATCACATTGTATGATTTTTAAGTAATTCATTTGCATTTTATTGCATGACATAGGTATTTGATACAGCAGAAAAGCAGAACTTAATATTTGGTACTATTACAGAGATTGTTAGCAATTACAGAGATCATACGTTTCCTGTAGTTCTTGACCAGGTTTGCAGCAGGGATTACCCGCAAAACACCAGTCTCAACATCAAACAGTGAAGTGGCGACTCCGGGATGCTGGCCTTCTAGGCAGAGTTGCAAAGACAAAGCCATATCTCAGACCAGCCAATAAAAATAAAAGATGAAGAAGGGCAAAAGAACACAGACACTGGACAGAGGAACTCTGCCTAGAAGGCCAGCATCCCGGAGTCACCTCTTCATGTTGACACTGGTGTTTTTATTTATTTTATTTTACTAGGCAAGTCAGTTAAGAACAAGTTCTTATTTTCAATGAGGAACAGTGGGTTAACTGCCTGTTCAGGGGCAGAATGACAGATTTTGTACCTCGTCAGCTTTGGGATTTGAACTTGCAACCTTTTGGTTACTAGTCCTGTGCTCTAACCACTAGGCTACACTGCTGCCCCAGTGGGCCTATTTAATGAAGCTGCCAGGTGAGGACTTGTGAGGAATCTGTTTCACAAACTAGACACTCTAATGTTCTTGTCCTCTTGGAAATTGCAAATTCAACAATGAGTCATGTGTAAGGGATCAGTGGCTAACTGCAAGCAGTGCAAAGCAACCAGTGGCCTGCTATTCAATGGAGTGGCTGGGTTCCCACCATAAATCCAGAGAATGCCCAACTTTAAAACCTGTTAAGGCTCAGAAAAATACTGCCCCCTTTGGATGAATTGCGTGCCCATAGTAAACTGAAAACAAATCTGTCCAAAATTGCTAATATATGCATATAATTATTATTATTGGATAGTAAACACTCTAAAGCTTCTAAAACCGTTTGAATTATGTCTGTAAGTATAGCAGAACTCACAGGGCAGGCAATCTCCCAAACTAGTTTTGGCATCCAGAAAGTTGGGGCAACTTTGACCCCACCGTTCCCAACCAGCTATGGATCTGGAAACACTTTCTATGTCTTCCACGAGATGTCCTCTATCAGTAGAGCATTTAATTGTGCAAATCCCGCGAGCTTTGACCCTTGGCAGGCAAAAGAGTGGGTGTCGCGAGAAAATACATGCGCGTTCGAGCGCGAATTGTACACAGTCATCCCTCCGTTCCAGATTGTCTGAGAAGAATTGCTTTTGTCCGGTTGAATCGCCAATTGTTTTGTACGTTTATAACATCCTAAAGCTTGATTCTGCACTTAGTTTGACCAGTTTAGTCGACATATAATATGTAATTTTGAAGTTTTGATGCGCAACTGTTCGGGACCAGAAGTCATTTTGGATGCATTTCAGCTAACACGGGTAGCATATGCTACTATAACTACACACGAACTGAAACAAAACGATGTATTGGGTAAGTATGACTCCTTCCACTACATTCTGATCGAAGACCATCAAAGGTAAGGGAATATTTATGTTGTAATTTTGTATTTCTGTTGAGTCCAAAATAGCGGAAAAATATTGCTTACGTCTGAGCGCCGCCTCAGATTATTGAATAGTGAACGAATTCTGTAATGTTAAAAAGAAATGTGACAAAGCAGTTGCATTAAGAAGCAGTGTATCTTTGTAACTATATGTAGAACATGTATATTTAGTCAAAGTTTATGATGTGTATTGCTGTTATCTGGCGGAGCTATCTATAATTTCTCCTGACATTTTTGAGGATTTTCTGAACATGGCGTCAATGTAAACAGAGATTTATGGATATAAATGGCATATTATTGAAAAAACATAAATGTACTGTGTAACATGTCCTATTACTGTCATCTGATGAAGATTTTCAAAAGGTTAGAGAATTATTTTTCTTTTAATCCTGCGTTTGTGATTGCATCTTTTGTTCGACAAAATGGCTACATATCGTCTGTGTCTTTGTGGTGGTTTGACATACATTTGTGCTATGTTTTCGCCGTAAAACATTTTAGAAATCTGACTCGCTGGGTAGATGAACAAGGTGTTTGTGTGGAAGTTAAATATTTCGAAGAATATTTTGGCATTCTGTGCGCCACCTTTTGAGTTGAGCGGGGGGAGGTGTGGTGCCCTTGGGGAACGTGTAGCGTGAACACAGTTAATGACAAAGTTTGATGACAAAACCGGCACTCCACCTTCATGTTTAAGTGAGCACATCACAAGCCAAGGTGAGGCCAAAAATGTCTTGTATGCCTCTGTATAAATTATGTAATATGCAAGGGAGATATGTATACTGTAGCTAAGAAAGTAATACTAAGTGTATGTTGTGTAGTAAGCTGTTAGTAGCCCATGTGCCTCACCCTAATAATTTGGTCTATTTTCAATAATTTCATAATTTCACCTAACATTACTCTTCTGACACAGTGGTGCTGCACATGTAGCCTGTAACCTGTTTTTGATATATGTCATCATCTAATATTGTCAGAGCTTTCATTGTCTGTTATATGCCCCCTTTATTTATGCTACGGTTCTGACTTTGTGTCCAGGGAAAATATTGTAAGTGCAGGCCATGTTCTGCATTCTGACTCTACATTTCAAAAGTGCTGAACACATAGTTATATTGACCATGTCCGTCGTCGCTCGCTCATTAATGTCTTAATCGAAATGACAGAATGCCTCTTATCCGCTCATCGTTCATCTCAATTGTCAGAAGAAACCTCATTTGTTTAACTTCTTATGTCCGCAGGAGCAGTATTGAGTAGCTTGGATGAAAGGTGCCCAGAGGTGCCCAGAGTAAACTGCCTGTTCCTCAGTCTCAGTTGATAATATACATATTATTATATTATTAGTATTGGATAGAAAACACCCTGAAGTTCCTAAAATTGTTTGAATGATTGGGATATGAATGAAGTTGCACTTCCTAGGGCTTCCACTAGATGTCAACCGTCTTTAGAAACTTGAATGAGGCTTCTACTGTGAGGGGGACTGAATAAGAGCTGAATGAGTCAGGTTACTGGCAGAGAGCCATTTCCTGGTCATGGGCATTCCACATGATATCAACTTGCGTTCCGTTGCTCCTCTAGACACAAAGGAATTATTGAAGATTTATGATAAAAACATCCTAATGATTGATTCTATACTTAGTTTGAAATGTTTCTTCAACCTGTAATATAACTTTTTAAAGTTTTTGTCCGAAGTATTGCACGAGCGTTTGGATAGGTGTACCTAACACTAACAAAAGTAGCAACTTGGACATAAATAATGGACATTTTCAAACAAATCGAGCAGTAATTGTGGAACTGCGATTCCTGGGAGTGCATTCTGATGATCAAAGGTAAGGGAATATTTATCATGTAATTTCTGGTTTCTGTTGACTCCAACATGGCGGCTAATTTGATTATTTTTCTGAGCGCCGTCTCTGATTATTTCATGGTTTGTTTTTTTCCGTAAAGTTTTGTTGAAATCTGACACAGCATTAAGGAGAGGTATAACTATAATTCCATGTGTATAACTTTATGATTTAATCATTCATGATGAGTATTTCTGTTGAATCGATGTGGTTATACAAAATCACTGGATGTTTTTGGAACTAGTGAACGTAACGTGCCAATGTAAACTTTATCAAACAAAACATACATGAAGTCCTATGAGTGTCATCTGATGAAGATCAAAGGTTAGTGATGAATTTGATCTCTATTTGTGCTTTTTGTGACTCTTTTGCCTGGAAAAATGGCTGTGTTTTTCTGTGGCTTGGTGGTGACCTAACAATCGTTTGTGGTGCTTTCGCTGTAAGGCATATTTGAAATCGGACACTGTGGTGGGATTAACAACATTACCTTTAAAACGGTATAAAATACATGTATGTTTGAGGAATTTTAATTTTGAGATTTCTGTTGTTTTGAATGTGGCGCCCTGCACTTTCACTGGCTGTTGTCATATCATCCCGTTAACGGGATTACAGTATCATACTCATTCATCTTATACAACAATTAGATCTAAACCTCATATCTGAGGATATTATATAAACAGTGTAATGGTAATGTGGCCACACCGTCTCCCATGAGCTTCCCAAGTTGTGACCAGTTCGTTGCTGGATTCTTCACCAATCTTTTATACTTTCTCCGGAACATGAAATTTGTTCATACCTCAAGTTCTATGAGGTGGAAGAAATTCCTTTGTGCTCCATGAAATTCTACTCTCTCTACTATGTGTCCATTAGGAGATTCTCAGGAATTTATGACGTCTCTCTGACCACAGCAACCTAGTTGAAGGAGGAAAGGTGGAGGCAGGGAGAGGGGGATGGGCTTGCTATACCCAAAGAGGCCAACGTCATGACAAAGTATTTAGCGGTTGTATAAACAAAGGTTTAAACAATCAGGGAAACCTTCGCATGTTATCATAACCATTGTTGCGCCATCCTATTTTTTGTTTGGGGGGGGTTGAATTGACAAAGTTATGGATCTATAATCTATGGATCGCCTTATCTAGCTTTGTAAAGTCTCAATTTATTATGATTTATAAAGCCTTTACTAAGCAGTGCTTATGTCACCCTTTAATAAACACTGGTTTATATCATAAATTACAGTGGGTTATGTCACATTTGACATTTCCAGCTATGTCACATGGTTATGCTACATTTATGAATCCTTTATAGAGCATGACATACGGTTAGAGATTACGTGTGACCCATTTATGTCTTGCTTATGAAGCCTTTATGAATGGTTTATGAAGCCATCATAAGTTACACTTTGTTTAAAGCGGGACTGTATAAACAGTAAAGCCCAATATTAGTGGACCATATCTTTCCGTTATTGTGATCTAAACTACTCTAGTTATAATATACTCTAAATTTGCAATTTAGCAGAAGCTTTTATCCAAACACTGAGTGCATACATTTTCATTATGTATGTGATCCCTGAGGAAATTGAACGTACAACCTTGGAAATGCTAGCGCAATGCTTTTACCAACTTGGGCACACGGGACCACATTAATCCAAGTCACATTTGCATTGATTTCAACAACTTGATTCCAAATAAAACACCTTTGATGCCTCTACTTCTTCAAGACCATGAGCACCACACACACACACACACACACAAACACAGTCTGAGCCACAGGATTAGGGGATATAGACTATGTAGAGTCCTGGATTGGTCTTGTAATCTTGAAGCCATCTTATGTTGGGGGGGAAATGTGTTTCGCTAAGATTCCCAAAAATGATTCATAATAAAATGATTTCCCTGAGAATTCGTGAGTTAAAGACGATACCTTCTGTCTCCTTGATTAAGGACTGGATTTTCCATCCTATGCTAAATTTAGAGAGTCAACCAATTCTCCTGGTGAGAGGTTATATGTGGGATGAACAGGCAGAGAAAGTTAACTGTTTTCATACCAATATGCATTGGGAAAAACCTTCAGAGAAATAAACATGCTCATAGGGAATGTTGACAAACACTGATTGAATATAAAATATGAGATAAATCATAAGCTTTTTGGTCTGTAAGGTGAACATATTTATTGATGCGCTACTGCTACCTGAACACCGTCACTGCAGGCTTTAATGCTCAAATCAGTTTAGATTTTTAAATCCGTTTTGGAATACTGACTGTACAAACAGCAATTTACAAATGACCAAATCAGATGTGTTTATTCAGATAGCAGTAATTTCCTGACATGGCTACCCTAGTTGTCATAGTAACGATGGGTGTGTAAGCAGTGGTGTAGGCTGATTGGTTCTCGTGCTTCCTATTACTTATAATTCATGTAGCAAGCTAAGGTGACAACAATGCCTGTCATGGACGTTTCCCAGTTGCTTTGAATGTTCATAATCATAGTGTCAAAACCCTTTTCAAGCCTCAAAGGATAAGATGATCCAACTTTCAAAACAAGTCCTTTTTGGCTAGCCAACACAGTCAACTAGCTCGCTTGGTAACTGTTTAAGCTTTCTAGCACATTCACTAATTTGTTTGTAAACAATGAACTAGCTAGTTAGCTACCACATGTTATTGTCAAACTGTCAACAGAGTAGCTAGCAAGGAACAAGATATGCCAAATAACAGTCTAAAAACTACTTGAGGGCAAATAAATCAGATTTGACTGTTCAGACACAAGTCAGTATGGTCAGCAATCAGATTTGTATCTGATTTCAAACCACCTACAAAGGTGGTTTGAAATGTGGCTTGTAATATCCGATTCTATGTGCATTTTTCGCCGTTCAGACTGCAGTGTGAACAAGACATTAAGGTCACAAACAACACTCTTATATAAACCAATATCTTTTTTTTTTTTTTACTAACATCTCTTTTACAGGAATATACTGTCCAAAAAACAGAAACTGTACAATACACATTGCACGCATATACTGTACCTTACACTACCCACTCTAAAGCTTTTGAAAATCATGATACAAGCGAGGATGATGATGACAGAGCAGAAACAGACTCGAGAGGAGAACTAGGGCTTGGCCTCTATTTCTAATTAAATGCATTGCTCCTTTGTCACAGCATTTCCACGGACACAGGAGGATTGCCATAGCTCTAGGCTGAGCCTGACCATGCTACTACTGACATCAATGTTTTATTTATATGTCTATTTTTCACCCACAAATCTAGCCTACATCAATTCCTCATCCATCCAATGTTCTGTACAGTAAAGAGTCCAATAAAATGAATGCAAAAGCATATAGCATGATAAAGAATAAGGCAGAGGACACGCACACACACACACGGGCTGATGACAGAGGCTGGGTCTGTTAGAGGATAGGCTGGTGTGTTCTGCTGCAGTGGGGCACAGCCCTGCTCCTCTATTCATTTGTCTATCTTTGGGTGCAGCTAACTACATGTAAACACCCTTGCTCCCACCGCACACACCGACACAAATAAATACACACTTCAAGACACTCGCACAAACACACCGTGATTAGACACAAAATACGGTATCCCTTTGTCATCCTCGACATCTGGATCATTGAGAGAAATGAATCTCATACATCCTCAGTCACTGGCCTGTTCCTTCCAACCCTCCTCCACACTGTACAGGACAAACCCCCCTCTCTCTTACCGTCCAGTCCGAAGCAGGAGCCGATTTTCTGGGCGTAGTTGCAGAGCCCACCATCATAGGGAGGCTGCTTGTGCTGCTGCACCGTACTCCTCTCTCCCATCTCTTCTACACACTCACACACGGTCCCGTCCCGGCACTGTTTCACTTCTTCCTTCCCCTCAATAATGCAGTCTTTTGCACAGACACACACACACGGAGGCACACACTCACCAAGAGTCACACACAAGGCCAAATGCACGCGCACACACTCACACATGCAGACAGAAAAGTGCTGAGGCGGAGGGTCTTCATGCTGCTGAGTGTGAGCAGAAACCCTGTCCTGTTGTCAGACTAAGGAGAAGCCAGGGGATTAGGTTACTGCTGTGGTGTGATGCGTTCCCATTCAAAACCGACTGTGAGTCAGACAGATTCTGCTGCAGTGCAACAGGTAGGGAGAGCTTGCTGGTCCTTGCCAGAGGAAGGGTGGGGCTTTGAGGAAGAGGAGTGCAGGACTGGGGCTTTAAGGATGGGAAGGGAGACAAGACATCCCTGACTATTCTATTGCCTACCAGGGAAACATCTCCATAGGCCTATAGCCGTGGGAAGTCGGGTGTTGTGGGTTCTGCAGCAAACCCTGAAATAATAGTTTATAAATATATATATACACTCAGCAAAAAATAAACTTCGTCTCACTGTCAACTGCGTTTATTTTCAGCAAACTTAACAAATATCTGTATGAACATAACAAGATTCAACAACTGACGTAAACCGAACAAGTACCACAGACATGTGACTAACAGAAATTGAATAATGTGTCCCTGAACAAAGGGGTGGGTCAAAAGAGACACACATAAAGACACAGATACAGACAGAGTCAGACTCACAGCCATTTACTCCCAGGGTTTCTCTGGAATAGCTGACTCTGTATTGAAGGAGCTATTTGATCACCACATCCCTGATGTCTGTCTGGCTGCATACAGGATATAATGTCCTGTTATTGGGGTTCGATACAGCTTAGAGCTCTCAAATTAGGCAGTCTCCAGTGGTATGCAGATGTGATTAGCATCGCTTAAAGCCTATTCAGTGTTCAACCAGCCAATCGTTATCAGTGAACTTAACCTTGGCTCCCTAATTATGTTAGAAATTAAATAACAAAAATATAGTTGTTGCATAAGTATTGAGCTCCTATAGTCAAAACATGCTAGATACACCTTAGACATCAATTACAGCTGTGAGTTTTCTTAAGTCTGTAAGAGCTTTGCACACCTAGATTTACCATTATTCTTTTAAAATTCTTCAAGCTCTGTCAAGATGTTGGGGATGTTAAGGTTATCTTCAGGTGAAGGAGAGGAGGACCAAACTGCAGCGTGGTTATCTCGATACATCTTTAATAAAGATAATAACAAACAATACAAAACCACTAAACATAAAGTGAAAAACCAAAACAACCCTATCTTGTGCAAACAAGCACAAAGACAGTAACAATCACCCACGAAACACTCAAAGAATATGGCTGCCTAAATATGGTTCCCAATCAGAGACAACGATAAACACCTGCCTCTGATTGAGAACCACTCCAGGCATCCATAGACTTTTCTAGACTACTATACTAAACAACAATCCTATAACCTACAAAAACCCCTAGACACAACACGCCACATAAATACCCATGTCACACCCTGGCCTGACCAAAATAATAAAGAAAACACAAAATACTAAGGCCAGGGCGTGACAGGGGATCATGGCAAGACAGACATTTTCAAGTCTTGCCATAGATTTTCAAGCAAATTTAAGTCAAAACTGTAACTTGGCCACTCACTGATTTGTTATTGGTACCAATCTAACAATCACTGCCCTTCTTTATGAGGCTTTCAAAAAGTTCCCTGTTCTTTGTAGTTAAATCTGTACTTGAAATTCAATACTTGACTGAGGGACCTTACAGATGTTGTATATATGGGAGACAGAGGAAGGGTTAGTCATAAAAAAAATAATGTCAACCGCTATTATTTTGCACAGAGTGAGTCTATGTCATTTATGTGTTTTGTTAAGACAATTTTTACTCCTGAACTAATTTAGGTTTGCCTTAACAAAAGGGCTGAATACTTATGCAATTGATTATATTTAGTTAAGTATTTTGTGTAGATTATTGACAAATGACAATTAAATCCATTTGAATCCCATTTTGTAACACAATAAATTGTGAAGAAATCCAAGGGGTCTGAATACTTTAGCAAGGGCTGTACATACAGTGCATTCAAAAAAAATAACTTTTTCCACATTTTGCTACGTTACAGCCTTAATCTAAAATGGATTAAATACATTTAAAAATCCTCAGTAAACTCCACACAATACCCCATAATGACAAAGAAAAAACAGTTTTTTTAGATAACAGTCATTTTGAATCGGTTGAAAATGCCCTAGCCTAGATAGAGAGACATAATATATTATATGCCTTATAATAAGTGATTATCAAGGCTCATACAGCACATGCTTGTAACTAAAGCATTACACCTTCAGACTCTG
The DNA here is from genome assembly GCF_036934945.1 of Oncorhynchus masou masou. Lineage (NCBI taxonomy): Eukaryota > Metazoa > Chordata > Actinopteri > Salmoniformes > Salmonidae > Oncorhynchus > Oncorhynchus masou. The sequence goes on from NC_088234.1 coordinate 37,722,147, forward strand.
ACATATTTGAAATGAGATGTATCAGTGGTTACTTTAACCTCGAATATATGGGGTAATTGACATGACTGTCCAAGAGAATCTAAATAGGTCGGATCAGGTTTGCAATAATAACTTCAATCAGACCCCCTCTCACCCAAAGTGTATGAGGGGGGACGATAACTAGTGGGGATTAACAACTCCTGTCCTGTTGTAAATCAAGAGGTGACAATTTAGGTCTCCCTCTTCAAATTCACCAAAGGAATGTGCTTTGTCTCAACATACCTTTTTCCTTCTGAAACTAACAAGTTCAAAAGCAACTACTGGAACAATGTTTCTACACTAGAATGTGGGGAATGATCAGGGGCGATCTATAGAACACGAATGTAATTTTGTTTGTTATTTTGTCATATCATTAAAAAGTTATGAAGGAAACACTGTAACATGGAAAGTATACCCACTACATGTACAACGTTCCATACTTTGCATTGTGCATGTAATATGAAAGATTCTGAAAGTGTTTTTGTTAAGGTAAGGATGTGATTTGAGAAACTATAAGAGAATTGTTTTACATAACTTTGTACAAGTGACAAGTCATGCCCCCGAGTGTGTTAAGAGAGCGTGTCAGCCTGACGGAACCGCCCCTTTCATACAAACTGTATAAATTATGAGTAAAGACTTACCAGACCAGAAAAGTGTCAAGCTGCAGCTGCACATTTAAAGTGGTTTGAACTTTGAATCTCAACACAAGGAAGAGAAACTCACCTCCCGGACAATCACCTGATTGGCTAATTAGCTGTCCTAAGTAAAATACTCATGTCTGACACCTCTCCCACATCTGTGTGTGACTTTTCCCCAGCCCCTCTATCACCTAGGGCTGTGTATTACATTCCCCCAGCTACCACCACAACCCATTCCTCCGTGAGCCTTGGCCGCGCCCCCCCCCAGCCGAGCTACCCCAGATGGGAGAGGAGAAGACACTGTCTGCAGTGAGGGAGATATGGGGGAGGAACAGTGCTGGTCTTGACCCTGAGCAGCGGGAACGGTTGTGGCAGTTACTGTTTGAACTGGAAGGAGCATGGGCATGGAAGGAGCCAGCTATGGGAAAGGAGAGGTGGCAGGTGGTGGTCCCAAAAGCACTGTGGGAGGTTGTGCTCCAGATCACTCATGGGGAGGTGGGGACCCTCCGTAACCTCCGTCAGGGCTTTTACTGGGGCAGCACAAGAGGGATGTGGAGGACTTTTGCCACCTCTGTGACAACTGCACAGCGAGAAAGGGCCTTCCCGGCCGTTCTCATGCTCAGCTCCAACAGTTCCCAGTGGGGGCTCCTATGGAGAGGTTGGGAGTGGATGCAGTTGGGCCTTTCCCCACCAGAGACAGTGGAAACCGCTGGGTGCTCACGGCCATGGTCTATTTCACAAAATGGCCTGAGGCCAATGCTCTGCCTGACCAGGAGGCAGAAACAATTGTCGACGCCCTGACAGCGGGGATGTTCATTGCTACAGAAAGCTAAAAAAAGTTAATTTCATATAAGGCTTGTTGGTCTAGGGGTATGATTCTCACTTAGGGTGTGAGAGGTTTGGGGTTCAAATCCCATATGAGACCATTTGCAGATCCTTTAACAAGCTCAGACAAGCAGATCTTGGGCCACTGGTCAGAGAGCCAACTGCTACCTCTTGGGCACAGGACGAGGTGGCTGAATGGTTTAGGCAATGGACTACTAATCTATTGTGATTTGCACTAGTTGGTTCAATGTCCCACAACATTTTTTCATTTAGAAAACCTCCAAAATGTAGGAGCATATGACTTCCACGAAAAAGGATATTGATTCAAATGTAATACACTTGAAATTACATCCAGCCCCTAAAACTAGTGAATGCCTCAAACTCTGCATTGGCAGGGAATGCCCCAATATGGACAGCCACTGGGTTGGGCCCTGCAGTGTCCTGGAGAGGGTAGGGGAGGTGGTGTACCGGTTGCTTCTTCTTCGGGATCGGTGTCCCGTCCATGGGGCAGTTAAGCTAACGTAGGATAATGTGATTAGCATGAGGATGTAAGTAACAAGAAAACTTCCCAGGACATAGACATATCTGATATTGAGCAAATCCGAGATGGTAGCCAATCAGTCTGTCCATTTGTATGTGTGATCCTTGAGATTTTGAGAGTTTTCATGTTTTAATGACCCTGATCCTGTCTACAGAAGTAAATCTTTTTGATGGGAAGGTGGAAGCTGTATATAACAACTATGATTTTTAGATCTCAGTCTCTATTTTGCGAAATTTACTTGTACAAAGATATTGAATTGAGAAGGCCTTTATTTTCTTCCACAACTTTCTGCAGTTGTAACTCGCCAAGTCACAGGCATGATACACTAGCACAGGATGCTGTGCGGTGAAACACCGCTCCCCATTAATTTCAATGGAAGGAAAGCGGTGAGAAGCGGGGAGGGCGGGGTCCTTTGGGCGGTGCGAAGGTGGTGACCGCTGGGTGATTGACCAATCATACCGAGTGGTTCCCATGACGAATTTGACGCTATGCGACCCAAGGCTGGAGACTTTCTTCAGCAAAGATGGCTGACAAAAATACTAGGATGGAAGCAAATGTAAGTGATTATAACGTCATAACGAATCATGCAAAAAATTTATAGTTGACAGGAATATGTTAGTTAATGTAGAGACAAACGATTATGCATATATTTTAATCATAAAGCTAATTTATGAAAATCATGATTTAGCTAGCTAGCTGACTAGCTAACATAAGCCAGATAGCTGGCTAGCTTTATGGGTGTTGTGACATGAATACGAAATTGTAATCCTGGTTGTTTAATGTTTTAGGGACTCCTGAAACCACCAGCAAACCAGGCTGCCGTCTTGTGAAACAGTGGATGTAAAGAATCTAGCTAGCTCAAGCATTTGCTGCAAATTGTAAATGTACACATTTCTATGCTTACCTTGCTGATATTTTCCATGCAGATAGATTACATAACGTAACTAGCTATGTTCTTGCTTATTGTGCCGTGGAGGATAAAAATACCGGTATGACTGTGTATCTAGCCAATCTGTGTATTTATTTTTATCTTTATTTAGCTAGGCAAGTCAGTTAAGAACAAACTCTTATTTTCATTGACGGACTCGGAACAATGGATTAACTGCCTTGATAAGAAGGAGAACGACAGATGTTTAACTTGTCAGCTCAAGGAATTGATCTTGCAACCTTTCGGTTACTAGTCCTCTAACCACTAGGCTACCTGCCGTGTATGGACCCAAACATTCGGTATACATATTAGTTCAGAACCTAGCTATGAACCTCAGCTATCACAGCCAGTTGTATCAATGTAAAAACAGGCAACGACATTAAAGAAGCCTGTGGATTGAGTAGAATATGTTACTTTGTGCCAAGGAAGCAAGTTGTATATACAGTTGGAGTCGGAAGTTTACATATACACCTTAGCCAAATACATTTCAACTCAGTTTTTCACAATTCCTGACATTTAATCCTAGTAAAAATTCCCTGTCTTAGGTCAGTTAGGATCACCACTTTATTTTAAGAATGTGAAATGTCAGAATAATAGGAGTGAGAATAATTTATTTCAGCTTTTTTTATTTCATAGTATTTGATAGTATTGCCTTTAAATTGTTTAACTTGGGTCCATTTGGAAGACCCATTTGCAACCAAGCTTTAACTTCCTGACTGATGTCTTGAGATGTTGCTTCAATATATCCACATAATTTTCCTCCCTCATGACGGCATCTATTTTGTGAAGTGCACCAGTCTCTCCTGCAGCAAAGCACCCGCACAACATGATCCTGCCACCTCCATGCTTCATGGTTGGGATGGTGTTTTTGGCTTGCAAGCCTCCCCCTTTTCCTCCAAACATAACGATGGTCATTGTGGCCAATCAGTTATATTTTTGTATTATTAGAGCAGAGGACATTTCTCCAAAAAGTACGATCTTTGTCCCCATGTGCAGTTGCAAACCGTAGTCTGAATTTTTTTTATGGCGGTTTTGGAGCAGTGACTTCTTCCTTGCTGAGCGGCCTTTCAGGTTAAGTTGATATAGGACTCATTTTACTGTGGATATAGATACTTTTGTACCTGTTTCCACCAGCATCTTCAACCATGTCCTTTGCTGTTGTTCTGGGATTGATTTGCACTTTTCGACTCAGAAACATTCATCTCTGGAGACAGAATGCATCTCCTTCCTGAGCGGTATAACGGCTGCATGGTCCCATGGTGTTTATACTTGTCACTATTGGTTGTACAGATACCTTCAGGCATTTGGAAATTGCTCCCAAGGATGAACCAGACTTGTGTAGATTCAACCAAAAAAAAAAGGTCTTGGCTGATTTTATTTCTATTTTCCCATGATGTCAAGCAAAGAGGCACTGAGCGAAATAATCTGACATATTTTCATTAAAAACGTTGATTCGGCTGCCAGAGACGCGACCCATACGTTCAGTCTTTTTAGTTCTGTATATATGGACGCGAGCCAGTCGTTTGTTCTAGATGTTCCATTGCCATACTGGCTGGCAACATTCTTATCCCTGGGTGTGTGCGTGCGTGCGTGCGTCGTAAAGAATTAAAACTAGCTTTCTTGCTTGCTAGCCAACTATGGCTAACTTACAGTCACCTCAAACGTCAAAAGAATAACAGAGTAGCTGCATTTGCATTTGTTTAAAAGCTGTTTTCTAGCGATATCTATTTAGATAAATGCATAACAATGAGCTAATGAGGCACGATGTCGTTGGCAATGAAAATGTGCTCTCTTATCAGGACACTGTCATTCAGAGGAGCTATGTAACAACAATGCTAACACAATCACTTCAAACACTAAAGTTGTAAAGATAAAACTAGCAAAGACTGCAAACTAGATGCACTTCTTTTCATTTGACCTATTTCGATTGTCATTACTTTGTATATATCCATAAAAATGATGCCAGCTGATTCATTATTTCGACTGACTCAGAAACACTGCCTGCCTGTCTGTCTCGTCCCAACTCTCAACCCCTACACAAATCAAATCAAAGTTTATTTGTCACTAGGCGCCGAGTACAACAGGTGTAAATCTGAGAGTGAAATAGTTACTTACAGGCTCTAACCAATAGGGTGGCGGGGTCTTTGAAAAGGTCCTGTGTGTGTGTGTGTGCTTTGCCCCAGTGATGTACTGGTGTGTGTGTGTCTGTGTGCCTTGTGTGTTGGAGTGCGTGCGAGCAAATGCCGTGCGTGGTGAGTGATTAAAACAACAGTAAAAAGACATTTGAAAATAAGAATGCAAGCTGTACAGACACCTTTAGTCAGGATTGAGGTAGTTTGTACAAATGGGTATGGTTAAAGTGACTATGCATATATGATAAACAGAGCCAGCAGTAGCGTAAAATGTCTTGGTGTGTTTGGACACAATGCAGATAACCCGTTTGCCAATGTGTTGGAGCACTGTGGACACCAATTGAGGTTTAATGTACATGAATGTCCAGTTAAAGAGACTATCATATAAGATAAACAGAAAGTGCGGCAGCGTAAAAGAGGGGTTGGGAGGGGGCACACAATGCAAATAGTCCAGTAACCATTTGGTTACCTGTTCAGGAGTCTTATGGTTGGGGGTAAAAACTGTTGAGACCACCAGGTCCTAGACTTGGCATTCCTCCTCCCATGCAGTAAGAGAGCTGTCTTGACTGGGGTGGCTCGGTCTTTGATCAGGCCTTCCTCTGACACAGCCTGGTGTGTGGTCCTGGATGGCAGTAAACTTTGATGATGTACTGGGCCGTGCCTGGCCTCTGAAGTGCCTGGGTGACCAGGGAATGCCGTACCAGGCAGTGATTCAACCGCAGGATCCTCTGTGGAGCTGTAGAACCATTTTGAGGATCTCAGCATGTCAAATGTTTTTAGTTTCCCTCAGGGGGAATTGGGGTCGGCCCTCTTCAGAAATATCTTGGATCCTGTTGGACCATTCTAGTTTGTTGTTGATGTCCCAAGGTTTTAAGCTTCAACCTGCTCCATTACAGACCTGTCGATGAGAATGGAGACATGCTCAATGCTCCATTTTCCTAGGTGTCCACAATCATCTTTGTCTTGGTTACGGAAAGGGATAGTGTGGAGTGCACCACCAGGCCATGGCAAATCTGAGCTGGACCTGGTTTGTGCGGTATGCAAATTGGAGTGGGTCTAGGGTTTCTGGGATAATGTTGTTGATGTGAGCCATTTACCAGCCTTTCAAAGTACTTCATGGCTACGGACGTGAGTGCTATATGTCTGTAGTCATGTAGGCAGGTTGCCTTTGTGTTCTTGGGCACAGGGACTATGATGGTCTGCTTGAAACATGTTGCTATTACAAACTCGGTCAGGGACAGGTTTAAAATGTTAGTGAACACACTTGCCAGTTGGTCAGCACATGCCCGGAGCATAGAAGTGATTTAGATCATCTGGTAGGCTTGTGTCCCTGGGCAGCTCACGGATGTGCTTCCCTTTCTAGTCTGTAAATGTTTGCAAGCCCTGCCACATCCGACGAGCGTCGAAGCCGGTGTAGTATGATTCAATCTTAGCCCTGTATTTACGCTTTGCCTGTTTGATGGTTCATCGCAGGGGAGAGCGGGATTTCTTGTAAACTTCCGGGTCCCTTGAAAGCGGCAGCTCTACGCTTTAGCTCAGTGCGAATGTTGCCTGTAATCCATGGCTTCTGGTTGGGGTATGTACGTACAGCCACTGTGGGGACGACGTCCTCAATGCACTTATTGATAAAGCCAGTGACTGATGTGGTGTATTCCTCAATGTCATCGGAAGAATCCCAGAACAAGTTCCAGTCTGTGATAGCAAAACAGTCCTGTAGTTTAGCATCCGCTTCATCTGACCATTTTGTTATAGACTGAGTCACTGGTGCTTCCTGCTTTAATTTTTGCTTGTAAGCAGGAATCAGGAGGATAGAGTTTTGGTCTGATTTACCAAATGGAGGGTGAGGGAGAGCTTTGTACGCATCTCTGTGTGTGGAGTACAGGTGATCTAGATTTTTTCCCCCTCTGGTTGCACATTTAACATGTTGATAGAGATTTGGTAGAGCTGATTTAAGTTTCCCTGCATTTAAGCCACAAGGAGCGCCCCCTCCGGGTGAATGATTTCCTGTTTGCTTTTTTCCTTATACAGCTGGCTGAGTGCGGTCTTAGTGCCGGCATCTGTCTGTGGTGGTAAATAAACAGCCACAAAAAGTATAGCTGAGAACTCTCTAGGGAAGTCGTGTGGCCTGCTATTTATCACAATATACTCTACTTCAGGCGAGCAAAATCTAGAGACTTCCTTAGATTTCGTGCACCAGCTGTTGTTTACAAATATGCACAGACCGTCCCCCCTGGGTGGAGTGTGCTGTTCGATCCTGCCGGTGCAGCGTGTATTCTGCTAGCTGAATATCCATGTCGTCATTCAACCATGATTCCATGAAACAGGATATTATAGTTTTTGTTGTTCCGTTGGTAGGATATTCGTGATCGTACCTCGTCTAGTTTATTGTCCAATGATTGCACGTTGGCGAGTAATATTGACGGTAAAGGCAGCTTTCCTAGTTGTCTTCTACGGGTCCGGACGAGGCATCCGGCTCTTCTTCCTCTGCGTCGCTTCCTTTTGAGAATAATTGGGATGTCTGCCCTGTGGGGTGTTTGGCGAATATCGTGTGAGTCCTGCTTGCTGCTGTTGTTGTTGAGTGATCGCTGTCCTGATATCTAGAAACTATTTTATTACCATAAGATACGGTTGCAGAAACATTATGTCCAAAATAATTTACAAATATCGCTAAAAAAAACTCATAATAGCACAATTGGTTAGGACACCGTAAAACGGTAGCCATCTCCTCAGGCGCCATCATCATTCATCATCACGTTCATTACTATGGGACAGCTGGAGATTTTTTCAATATACAAATCCAGTCTTGCAAATGTCGGAGATACAGACAGCAAGGTTTATTTAAATCTCCGCTGTTGAAAACTAAATGTTAATCTAAAAGACATGCGAGATAATGTCAAGATGCTTTTATAGTGGAGATCAAGTTAATAATTTGCCTGGCTGGGCTAATGAGACAGTGGATTGCGCAGTCAGATGGAACAGAGTAAATATTCATTTTAACGTCATATATTTAGCCGGTGGTAACTTGCGGAATAGACACCGGCCGGAATGCATTCAGGATTAGACCCAGCCACTGTATAAGATGGCACATTCCACACTCGCTAGATGCACAAATAAAGGGCCAGATGCGCAATGAAAGGGGAATTACAGTTTTCTTCTAGACATGGACTCAGAACATCTAATTTCATTGTTTATCTAAGAACAATTGTAATTTTGAGAGTGAAAAACTAAACAAATCTAAAACTAGGAAAAATAAACTGAGAACATCATTTGGGAAAATTTTAAACAGGATTTGGGGGAAAATCACAGGTTTGGTCCGGTGTCCAAGGATATGACGCACCAAAACTCAACAAAGATATAACAAACAATTATCTTTATTAAATACACAATTACATGGACAGCATGCATGAAATGCTAGGCAACCTACTACATTTCTGCAGTCTCTGTAACCCAATCAGGAGTGCTGCAAGACCCCAAGAAGGTGTCAGGCACACAGGCTATTAAGTGCAATAACGTGCTAAAATAATTTTCTAAAACGCAGTCGTTGGAGGAGACATCTGGACTTTGGTGTGAGAGAAATGAACATTAAATTCTCTGGCTAAAGCTCTGTAAACAAATGGACATTCCTGCAGTCAGCCACACCCAGAAACATTTTGCGGTCATTTTCTCTCCAAGCTAGAGGAAAGTGTTCAGAGCACACACTAGGGTTGTTTCCAGACATCCCAGTTGACCTCTCCATGTTCCGGAAAGAGCTTGGTCATAATCAATTCAGTGTCAGTTATGATTAAAACCACACACACCCCATCATAGGGCAGACACTCCTGCAGAGCGCCTCCCAAAGGAACAGCAGAGGAGCAGGGAGGAGACAGTTCCGCCTACAACACGGCGTCCTCACCAGGGCACGACTTGTCCTTGCCCTTGTAAATCATTGCAGGCGGAGGGAGGCGTATCACGTTATTCTCTTAGCCTACAACATAAAGAGGAATTGTTTTTTCCCACTTTTTTTATGGACACCCAAAGGAGTAAAATTCTAACCGCCCCAGTGGCTTTCCATAGCCCCTTAACACACACCGTGGCACACTCTGTCTATTGTGTTGACATAGCACAGATGAGGTTCAGATTTTTGGGGGTGCCAACCTGTCACTTAATAATTTGAAATGTTTTGCTATTTTTATATAGGGACAAAAAAACAAAAACTGAGGGGTAGCAAGTTTGCCCCCTCAAGGAGCCGGGTACGGTGCAACCACACAAAACTACTTAAAGATTTCACTTTTTATTGATTGCACCTTGCAAGATGATGGGTATACCGTTTCTGCGCTGGCTCCCTGCACTAACAGAAGCATTTCTGTTGGAGTTTCATTTCCATATTTGAATGCTTCTTTCTCCTGAACATGCTAATAAAGAAGTTTGATTTTCTTCAGACTATTATATTGCAAATACACTCTTAGAAAAAAAAAATATATATAGAACCAAAAAAGAGTTCTATTGCTTGCTTCATATATGGAACCCCTAAAAGTTCTATATAGACCAGAACCCTAGGCGTTCTTCTTCATTGAACCAAATATAGAACTCTAAAGGTTATTTTTCACTGAACCAAATGGTTCCAAATAATGTTAGCTAACAAACTTTTGTACATTGCTGTGTTCCGTACACTTGACCTTATTTTAGCGCCCAAAAAATACAATGCTTCCAGGGCAACTGTAATATGAGTGCCATTTTAAAGCACAATTTATACCCTGACGAGGTCTTTATGGTCTTTTTAAAAATGGCAGGTGGGGAAGCGAAAGCTACTGCGTGATAGTGAAAGGAGGAGATATGTTGTGTGGGGAAACTCGAACTTATCACCTCTAAAATAAAAATTAAACACCATAAAGAGTTTATATAATGTCTCATTACAAACCTATTTGTGACACATTTTAATAGGGTTTTTAGGGCGGCACTAAATTTATCTTCACAAATAAACTGCTGCTGTCACGTTTTTTGAGAGTCATGATGGCTCGCAGTGATGATACAAAAATTAGCAGTTGATTGAATTAACTATTGATGAGCTCACAAGTAATTCACTTTACACTCAACATTGATCATTCTTGTTTTTATTTTGTGAGAGAGGCGCTACTTCTGGTGGAAAGAGGCAGTATGTCACAGAATGAGTTCTATAACGCGTGCCGTGCGTTACGTCATGACAGGTCACACTTTAACGTACAGCGGCAACTTTTCTCTAATACTATTGGTCCATTCCCATGTCAATCAACACTGAATAGAAACTTAGTTCACCCCGGATTTGATGCCAACACAGTTGCTACAGTCCCATTAGTTTTTCATTGCAGCCTTGTTTGAATGCTGCAGTTGCCCAAAATATATACGGAACAGTGTTAGTCACTGGTACACCCCGCAAATAATGATGGGTTAAAAATGAACAAATTTGGTTCTATGGTTACCTAACACTGGGTAAATATTGGACAGAACATATGCTGGTTTATTTTTACCCAGCTAGTTGGGTATTTTTTACTCTCATGCTGGGTTAACCTAGCATCTGGATATTTTTGAAGGTGATACTTAGGTTATTTTCAGGGGCTTGGCTTATTAGGGGCATGGCTTTCACTGCAAATGAAATGGTTCTTGTTTTTTTGCATTTTACACATTTTCCTAAAATATTACAATTACTTATTACATATTATAAGAAGATACACCACCATATTGTATATCACAACAATGGGATAGACTCTTATTACTCGGCTTCCGAGTGGCGCAGCGATATAAGGCACTGCATCTCAGTGCAAGAGGTGGCACTACAGTCCCTGGTTTGAATTCAGGCTATATCACATCCGTGATTGGGAGTCTCATTTGGGCGGTGCACAATTGGCCCAGCGTCGTCCAGGTTTGGCCGGGGTAGGCCTTCATTGTAAATAAGAATTTGTTCTTAACTGACTTGCCTAGTTAAATAAAGGTTAACAAAATAACTCATACACTTCTGAGTTTTTCGATGTATAGACATTCCGGATTTCCAAAAGGACAGACCAATGGCCCTCCATGAGCGTTGCATGCTTTTATATACGTCTGTATATTGTCCAGGAGCCCCCGGAACAAGATTTACCACCTTAGGTGGGTCATAAACACCCCTTCCCACAGCCATTTGTTTTACTGTGGTCTTTATCAGGAACGATTTTAAGAATGGTAAGACACAACAAAACGATTCCCATGACCACCAGTGGAACACCGACCATTTAAAAAAAAATGTAAACATTGCTCCCCATTTTCCCAAAGTTAAGTCTAGCCCAAGCGTGGGTATCAAATCCAGCATTGTCCTTTACTTCTTGTCGTAATCCTTTCAGTTTGGTCATAGCTTCCGTAAATGATCCATCTGGGGCCGTGTTGTTGGGAATGAAGGTGCAACATTCTACTCCGAACATTTTACAAACTCTACCTTTCTCAGCTGAGAGCCAATTCAAAACCTGGCTGTTCTGCCATGCCATTTTGATAGTGGCCTGTACCTGTTCTCCCAAAGCTGTCAATGCAGAGTCTGTATAGTTAATGAATCTTTGCTGGTTATGCTAAATGTAATTTACCCATTCTTGGTTGTTTTTTGGTGATATCCAAGGGAATATTGATTCAAATCCCAATTTTACCTCATCTCTTGCTTTGTATTCATTAGGAATTCCTCTAGGCTGTCCTATTGCATCTAAATATACATTTGGATCAGATTCATAGGCTCTTTTTACTCAAAGTTGTACAGCCTGCTCTTGTTGAGGTTTTATAATGGTCACCTACTGTATTGCTCTAACCAGAGCACATAGTCCAGCCCATTTCTTTGGTAAGACTATTGAGTTTGTTCTTTCCACACATCTAGAAACTGTCTGCTATACCTCTGTTTTGGTTTTTCAACATTGATAGGCAATAGAGTGCTACTTTAGTTATATTTCCGATTTAGATGCACTATTGTAAAGTGGCGTCCACTTAATAGCAAAATCATTCCCTTTTCATAAAATTTGCGAACTCCTGCAGTTTCCAGTACCCAAATTGTTTTGCATTCTACTGCAGTATTCCCTACATCTACTCCACATCTTCATGACTAAAGAAGCATTCCTATTTTCCTTTTACCACAGTACATATTTCATTCTGGGGTAAATCTAATTCTGTTCTGATGTGATACGTGGCACATTCACTTTCTCCCAAAATGGTTTTGTTTAGTGCAATCCTCCCTTTAGTACTGCCTAATGCTATCCTTGGGCAGCAGGGTAGCCTAGTGGTTAGAGCATTGGACTTGTAGCCGGAAGGTTGCAAGTTCAAACCTCCGAGCTGACAAGGTACAGATCTGTCATTCTGCCCCTAAACAGGCAGTTAACCCACTGTTCCTAGGCTGTCATTGAAAATAAGAATTTGTTCTTAACTGACTTGCCTGGTTAAATAAAGATAAAAAAATTTAAAAAATCCTGCATTCTATATTACACAGGGAAGCTTTACCCTTAATACATCTGTAATTTTTCCATTTTACACAATCCTCAAACGTTGCAGATTCAGGTACTATTAATAGATCATGGGGGATTTACTACACAGTATCCCCATTCTATGTTTTGGGGCCGTATATTGAGCCCACTTATACCAGCCATTTTCGGTTGCTTTCCTCAATTTTTGGTCAGTTTTTTGATTCTGAGGTAGTTTCTGCATTATGTCTACCCCATTCGGTACCCAATGTCCAGATTTTCTGCAACACATCACTTTCTTGTGGTTTTACTGTTGTCGTAGTCAGTGTAGTAGTGCTAGAGGGAGGTGCTTGGGTTGTCATTATCGAATTTACTGATTTTGTACCTCGTCTTGGTCTTGTTAAAGTCTCTAGGGCGGGGTCAAGCTGGATAACCGTTACACTATTTCCTGGCCCTTTTTTATCGTTAATTATTCTTACAATGTGTTCCTTACCTTCCTTTTGGTCAAATCTTTTCATAGTCATTTGCTAATCATTTTTCCTTTGTTTACTTTTAGGTCACATCCCTTTGAATCCCAGATGGCTTCTCTCATCGTTGGATGATGAGTCCATCCACAGAGCACTATTTCGAGCATAGTTTCACTTCACCTGATTGAGAAGGATTTTCAGATTTCTGCTCTTGTCATTACTTGGGCGGGAATAAAAAACACTAACCCTATTCTTTTTCAACAGAGAATTAGAAAAAAAAGTGTTTTCTTATTTTGGCGTACTGTATGATTGTAGGTGTATCTGTTACCATTTTTCCTAGGTTTGCCACTGTTGCTGTCGAGGCCATTCCACCACTTTTCAGTTGTTCTCGTTTCCACTTTCTATTGGGGAGACCAGGTGAGGGCCGAGAAGTCGATGGTAGGGAAGTCTCCTCCCCCTTCTCCTGTCATTGTTTCTTTTGCCCTTGGACAGTGCCTCCGTCAGAGGTGTCTGCCAGAGTAGGTATGTCATCAGGAGTAACAGGCATGTCACTCCTCCCCATCTCTTGACTCCCCGGATCTTCAGCAGGGAGTGTCTGTTGGCTACTGGGAGTTGCGCTTTGGTCCTCTTCTCCGTCTGTTTCCTCCAGGCTCCTGCCTGGTGTATCATCATCCTCTCCTCCCTTTCCTTCCGGGCTCCTGCTTGATGTATCAGTATCCGCTCCTTCCACATGGCTCGATGGTCAATCATCGGTCCCCTTCGGAACTCTGGTGCAGTGGTTTCGATGGTACCACATGGTGCTCCCCTCTCCCTGCACGGCTGTTGGTGTGGCTGAGAACACCTTGTAGGGACCCTTTCGCCTCGGTCCCTGGTTCCACAGCCCTCGGTTGGTTCCCTTCTGGCGCTGGAACACTGCTTTTTTCCTGTTAAAAAATAACCTAATGTATAGTGGTTAATTGCATGATGTATTCTCTTAACTTCATTTCTTGCTGTTCTAATGAAGGTCCATCATATGGTCCCCTTAGTACAGGTACAGGCATGGGTTGACCTGTAAGCATTTCATGCAGTGTTAAATGCATTGTTCTGTTAGCTTCCATGCGATAATGCATTAGTGCTAATGGGAGTGCATCTACCCAATTCAGTCTTGTGGTTGCACATATCTTGTTAATTTTTGCTTTCATTGTACCGTTCGCACTTTCCACCAATCCTTGCAATTTGCCAATGGTACACACACCCCAGCCTTTGCTTAGTTCTAAGCTGCTGAATTACTTGTTTTAACGTTTTTTTGTATAAACGCTGAACCATTGTCTGAGCTTATTTCTGTTGGAAATCTTGGCATTACTTCTCTTGTTAGAAATGTAAGCTTTTTCATTTCATGTTTTTCATCATTGGTCCCAGATCTTTTGCATCATCCTTTATTGACGAACATTTTTATGTGAGGTTCAGCACCTGGTATTTGGAACCATTTAAAAAAAATATTTGAACCTAAAGCATCCTGTGTGTTAAGGTTTTCTTCCGGTGAATGAGAGGCGGACCAAAATGCAGCGTGGTTATTTCGATACATGTTTAATAAAAAATAAACATGAATAATACAAAACAAGTAACGTGCCGTGAAAACCTAAACAGCCTATCTGGTGCAAACAAACACAGAGACAGGAACAATCACCCACGAAACACTCAAAGAATATGGCTGCCTAAATATGGTTCCCAATCAGAGACAACGATAAACACCTGCCTCTGATTGAGAACCACTCCAGACAGCCATAGATTATTCTAGATAACCCCACTATACCACAATCCCAATACCTACAAAAACCCCAAGACAAAACACACCACATAATAAACCCATGTCACACCCTGGCCTGACCAAAATAATAAAGAAAACACAAAATACTAAGACCAGGGCGTGAAACTGTGCTTCCATTGCTGCTCCTTATTTTCCTGTAATTAGTCACTGTGACTCAATTGGGGCTGGTTTACCAAACGCCAACATCAACCACAGTTGTTCTAACCTAGGATCCTGATATGGGTCCTATTGTAACGTACAATGGGATTCTAACTTTGGTTTTCTTGCTTGTGGAACCTGAGTCTTCATTAACTTTCCCCATTTATCCATGACCTGTTTTACTGATTTACTATGTTCTCTATCCAGTACACACTGTCTGTTTGTTCCCTATGTATCAACATTTGTGTACATGTGCCTACTTGCTCTGTTAGCACCCCGTCCGGGTACGTTTCATTTGTATACCCATCTTACACAGAGCACCTCTAACCTCATAGATTTACAGGAGTGTGTTCTGATACTAATATTGGTATGTGAGTAGAACCACAAACCCGCTGCTAGATTTACTGGAGCTGTATTAGCTGCATTGGTACTGAGAATCCTACTGTTTTGGCATATTTGCCTGACATGGGGAGGTAAGAGGCAAAATTTGGACTTACACATGAGTAAGTTACCCCAGTATCTACCATCATTGGTGTGCCTCTGTTATTTATCTGAACCTGCAGCATTGGTTCTTTATCAACCTGTACTGTTATTGTTACCAGCTGAACCTCCCCTTCAAGATTCTCTGGGCATGCCCAGTAACCTTGATTTGGTCCTCCTCGGGGATTCACTGGACCCTGAGGGACCTATGCCTAAGACTGCTGCCATGGTGCTTCATTTGGGCTATTTCTTTGCCAATGTCCCTGGGCTGTCTCCCTAGGCAATCCTAGGTTCACAGAGCAATTTCCCCTTGTGTGGCCTGGTTGATTGCATCCCCAGCATACCCCAGGTGGTCCTCTTGGACTTCTGCCTTGTGGGTATTGATGTTGCTGCCCTTGATTTTTTTGGGCCTGTTTCTATTATTTTTATTTTTCCAATTTTTGGGGTGCTGTGTGTACACATTTACCACTGGTGGGGCAGGTGGTCCCTGGCTCTGCTGCTGTTGTGGTGGTTGTATGCCTCCCTGGGTGACCGGTGCCATGGTGCCTGTTTCAGCGGCAGGTGGTGTGGTCAGTGGGGCTTGAGATCACTTTTTGTCCTTTTTTGTCAGTTCATCCAGCTGTAATTGTGACAGCTTCCTTTGTATATCCCTTCCCTGATCTGTCAGTCTTGTTCATCTTTTCGGTACTTCTGTACTGCATGTATGACGTGGTCACAGAATTCCTTGTGTGACTTTGATGTCAGTCCCACTACATCCTCTAGTCTGCTCTTGACTGGCATTGGCATTGCATCCACCAGGGATGCTCAAAACAGCACGGTTATTAGTGGGTCCCCTTCTGGGTTTCTCTGTTTCTTGTCGCAATCTCTTCAGTTGTTTATGTAATTATCTTTCCAGGTTTTCTTTATCCACCAGTGGCTCCCCCTTCAGTGCTTTTGGGTCTATCTTGGCCGGGTATTTCTCCTTAGAGTCCTCCATACCATGGGCCGGTAGGTGTCAGATGTCATTCCATCCCAACACTGTTCCTACACCCTGTCCCACGTCACACTCAACACGCTCTCCATTTAGGCTGTCCCCACCACTCTAGCAGGCAGTGCCTTTAGCTCCCCTACTGCCAGCATTTTCCCCATGGTTTGTTCTTCAAATGCTCTAATCCATTTTCCTGTTCCCTCATGCATGTTTGGCAGTCTGGACACCAGGCCCTCCAGATCCTGGGATCCCCATGGCACTTAGTGTCCCTGTTTTCCCTTTTTCAGGATTGGACACTGTGCCTTGGATTTGTTGGGTTTTCTCAGTGTTTGCCTAGACCCACTCCTCGGTTCTGTTTTTTTTCTAGATTTTTCTGTAACTCTGCACTTTATTCCTCCACCATAGAACCCTTCTCTGTTCTTTCTCCCTATTTTTCCAGCTGTTTTTCCAGAGTTTTATTTTCTTCCTCGTGTATTGAGCTTCTCAATTATCTCAATTCCTCCTGTTCCTGTTCACTATCTTCCTCCCATTCCTCATCCTGATGATAATAGTCCCTTTCCTGATTCTCCAATCTTTACATCATTTCCCTTAGGTCTCCATAGCAATCCATTTCCAAACCCTGCCTTTCCCTTTCTCTCTCCCCCGTTGGTGTGAACATCTGGGGTACTCCACTATTCTCATTCATTTGTATTTCCCCTTTTATTTCCACCGTTCCTGTTACTTGGGGATATTGCCCTCCTTCCTTGTAAGGTGGAGGAGCAATCACCCAGGTGTTTTTTCCTACCTTGTCTTTCTATTGTATTACTTCCTTGGCCATGCTTTTTCTCCAGCCCTTTCCTTCTTCCCAAAACATTCTCAATACTTCCCTTTCTCTCTTTTTTTCTTTATTTTTCTACTTTTCTGTTTTATAACGTTCTATTACTGTATCCATCTCCTCACACACTGAGACATCAAATGTTCCCTCCTTTGGCCATTTTGTTACCATCTTTTTAGTTATCTTTTTCCATTTTTCAGAGGTTTCCTCAATTTCCTCCATAGATAACAGGAATCTTTTTCCCAACATATTTACTGGTGTTCCTTCCATTTCCATCACCTGTATAATGGGCTTCCTGTTGCTAGCCTTAAATGTGGTTCTGTTCTTAAGTTAGGGTGTACTACCTCTAATTCTGGATTTTTATTTCTCTATTTATTTATTTATTTATTTCTTATTTTGGTTAATGATCTTAACTGGGATTTTTATATTTACTATTTAATGATTGTCTTTTTCTTTGTATATCTTCATATTCTAACCATTTTCAACAATGCATTCCTATCTCCTGTTTCTTTAAATATTTGAATTATCATTTGCCCTTGTGTTTCTTGTGTCATTCACTTTGGTTTTAAAAATCTCTTTCTCCCGTTCTTATACAGTTGAAGTCGGAAGATTACATACAGTTAGGTTGGAGTCATTAAAACTTGTTTTTCAACCACTCCACACATTTCTTGTTAACAAACTATAGTTTTGGAAAGTCGGTTAGGACATCTACTTTGTGCATGACACAAGTCATTTTTACAACATTTGTTTACAGACAGATTATTTCACTTATAATTCACAGTATCACAATTCCAGTGGGTCAGAAGTTTACATACACCAAGTTGACTGTGCCTTTAAAAAGCTTGGAAAATTCCAGAAAATTATGTCGTGGCTTCGGAATCTTCTGATAGGCTAATTGACTTAATTTGGGTCAATTGGAGGTGTACTTCAATTGGAGGTGTACTTGTGGATTTATTTTAAGGCCTACCTTCAAACTATGTGCCTCTTTGTTTGACATCATGGTGAAATTAAAAGAAATCAGCCAATACCTGAGAAGACCTCCACAAGTCTGGTTCATCCGTGGGAGCAATTTTCAAACGCCTGTAGGTACCAAGTTCATCTGTACAAACAATAGTACGCAAGTATAAACACCATGGGACAACACAGCCGTTAAACCGCTCAGGTCTGTCTCCTAGAGATGAACGTACTTGGTGCGAAAAGTGAAAATCAATCCCAGAACAACAGCAAAGTACCCTGTGAAGATGCTGGAAGAAACCGGTACAAAAGTATCTATATCCACAGTAAAACGAGTCTTATATCGACATAACCTGAAAGGCCGCTCAGCAAGGAAGAAGCCACTGCTCCAAAACCGCCATAAAAAAGCCAGACTACGGTTTGCAACTGCACATGGGAACAAAGATTGTACCTTTTGAAGAAATGTCCTCTGGTCAGATGAAACAAAAATAGAACTGTTTGGCCATAATGACCATCATTATGTTTAGAGGAAAAAGGGGGAGGCTTGCAAGCCAAAAAACACCATCCCAACCATGAAGCATGGGGGTGGCAGCATCATGTTGTGGGGGTGCTTTGCTGCAGGAGGGACTGGTGCACTTCACAAAATAGATGGCATCATGAGGTGGGAAAATTATGTGGATATATTAAAGCAACATCTCAAGACATCAGTCAGGAAGTTAAAACTTGCAAATGGGTCTTCCAAATGGACAATGACCCTAAGCATGCATTCAAAGTTGTGGCAAAATGGCTTTAAGGACAACAATGTCAAGGTATTGGAGTGGCCATCACAAAGCCCTGACCTCAATCCTATAGAACATTTGTGGGCAGAACTGAAAAAGCATGTGTGAGCAAGGAGGCCTACAAACCTGACTCAGTTACACCAGCTCTGTCAGGAGGAATGGGCCAAAATTCACCCAACTTATTGTGGGAAGCTTGTGGAAGGCTACCTGAAACATTTGACCCAAGTTAAACAATTTAAAGGCAATACTACCAAATACATATTGAGTGTATGTAAACTTCTGACCCACAGCGAATGTGATTAAATAAATAAAAGCTGAAATAAATAATTCTCTCTACTATTATTCTGACTTTTCACACTCTCAAAATAAAATGGTGATCCCAACTGACCTAAGACTGGGAATATTTACTCTGATTTAATGACAGGAATTGTGAAAAACTGAGTTTAAATGTATTTGGCTAAGGTGTATGTAGACTCCGACTTCAACTGTATAAAGCAACAGATACCATTAATAAGAAGGGGCTAGAAAGGTATTATATGGTGAGCTACCGAGTGGCTAGGACAGGCAAGCCCCATACTTTTGTGGAGGACTTAATTCTTCCTGCTGCCTCGCATATGACTGGGACAATCCTGGGGGAAACGTTAAAAAAATATATACAGACAATGTCTTCATCAAACACCATTGTTTCACGACTCATCAGTGACATGGCAGGATACGTTTTGAAACAATTACTGCTTCAAATACAAGCCAGTGAATTATATGCGTTACTGCTCGATGAGTAAATAGATGAGGCGGGCCTGGCACAGCTCCTGGTATATTTCCATTACTTTTATGGGGGTCAATTAAGGAAGACATCCTCTTCTGCAAACCACTGGAAACCAGGACAACATGAGAGGATATTTGTAAAGTATTGGACAGCTTTGTGACATCAAATGGACTTTGGGGTCAAGATGTGTTGGTATCTGTACTGATGGCGCAAAAGCCATGACAGGGAGACATAGTGCAGTGGTAGTGCAGTGGTAACGCATGTGCAAGCAGTTGCTCCTGACATCACTTGGGTACACTGCACCATCCACCGAGAGTCTTTTGCTGCCAAGGGAATGGCTGACAGCTTGAAGTACATTTTGGACACTACAGTGAAAATGGATAACTTTGTTAACCTCTCGCGACGAGCAATCCCGTATCCAGGTGCGTAATCATAGCCTCAAGCGCATTACCATAACGCAACGTTTCCTATTCATGAAAATCGCAAATAAAATGAAATAAATATATTGAAACACAAGCTTAGCCTTTTGTTAACAACACCGTCATCTCAGATTTTCAAAATATGCTTTTCAACCAAAGATACACAAGCATTTGTGTAAGAGTATTGATAGCCTAGCATAGCATTAAACCTAGCATTCAGCAGGTAACATTTTCACAAAAACAAGAAAAGCATTCAAATAAAATCATTTACCTTTGAAGAACTTAGGATGATTTTAATGACGAGACTCTCAGTTAGATAGCAAATGTTCATTTTTTCCAAAAAGATTATTTGTGTTGGCGAAACCGCTCCGTTTTGTTCATCACGTTTGGCTAAGAAAAAGACCGGAAAATGCAGTCACTACAGCCCAAACTTTTTTCCAAATTAGCTCCATAATATCGACAGAAACATGGCAAACGTTGTTTAGAATCAATCCTCAAGATGTTTGTCACATATCTATTCAATAATATATCAGTCGTGACAGTTGGTTTCTCATCAGAAGCGAAAAGAAAAATACTGCAGCTGGAGATTACGCAATAATTGCAACGGAGGACACCAAGCGACCACCTGGTAGATGTAGTCTCTTATGGTCAATCTTCCAATGATATGCCTACAAATACGTCACACTGCTGTCGACACCTTGGGGGAGCGACAGAAAGCCTAAGCTCATTCGTGGCCCATTCACAGCCATATAAGGAGTCATTGGCATGAGGCGGTTTAAAAAAATACGGCACTTCCTGATTGGATTTTTATATGGGCTTCGCCTGTAACATCAGTTCTGTGGCACTCACAGACAATATCTTTGCAGTTTTGGAAACGTCAGAGTGTTTTCTTTCCAAAGCTGTATATTATATGCATAGTCAAGCATCTTTTCGTGACAAAATATCTTGTTTAAAACGGGAACATTTTTCATCCAAGAATTAAAATAGCGCCCCCTATATCCAAGAAGTTAAAGCAAGGCCCCTGAACTCTAGTGTATTTTCTGCATTATGCAATGATATAGGCAGCGATCCTGTCACGTTTTTACAACATACAGAAGTGCGCTGGTTATCAAGGGACAAAGTATTGACACGTTTTTTAAAATTGAGAGACAAGCTTAAAGTTTTCTTTACTGACCAAAAGTTTCACTTGTCTGACCTCTTGTATGATGATGACATTTATCACACGACTAGCCTATCTGGGTGATATTTTTCTTGCCTGAATGGTCTTATTCTAGGATTACAGGGATTCTCTGCAACTATATGCAATGTGCGGGACAAAATTGAGGCTATGATTAAGAAGTTGGAGCTCTTTTCTGTCCGCATTAACAAGGACAACACGCAGGTATTTCCATCGTTGTATGATTTTTTTTTGCAAATGAACTCAAGCTTACGGACAATGTCCGTAATGATATATAAGCACCTGAGTGAGCTGGGTGCGTAAATACACAGGTACTTTTTCAAAACGGACAACACAAACAACTGGATTCGTTATCCCTTTCATGACCCGCCTCCAGTCCACTTACCGATATCTGAACAAGAGAGCCTCATTGAAATTGCAACAAGTGGTTCTGTGAGAATTTAATCAAATCAGAAGCCACTGCCAGACTTCTGAATCGGGCTGCGCTCAGAGTTTCTTGCCTTGGCAAATTGCGCTATTAAGATGCTCATGCCCTTTGCAACCACGTACCTACAGTGGGAAGAACAAATATTTGATACACTGCCGATTTTGCAGGTTTTCCAACTTACAAAGCATGTAGAGGTCTGTAATTTTTTATCTTAGGTACACTTCAACTGTGAGAGACGGAATCTAAAACAAAAATCCAGAAAGTCAAATTGTATGATTTTTAAGTAATTAATTAGCATTTTATTGCATGACATAAGTATTTGATCACCTACCAACCAGTAAGAATTCCATCTCTCACAGACCTGTTAGTTTTTCTTTAAGAAGCCCTCCTGTTCTCCACTCATTACATGTATATAACTGCACCTGTTTGAATTCATTACCTGTTTAAAAGACACCTGTCCACACACTCAATCAAACAGACTCCAACCTCTTCACAATGGCCAAGACCAGAGAGCTGTGTAAGGACATCTGGGATAAAATTGTAGACCTGCACAAGGCTGGGATGGGCTACAGGACAATAGGCAAGCAGCTTGGTGAGAAGGCAACAACTGTTGGCACAATTATTAGAAAATGGAAGAAGTTCAAGATGACGGTCAATCACCCTCGGTCTGGGGCTCCATGCAAGATCTCATCTCGTGGGGCATCAATGATCATGAGGAAGGTGAGGGATCAGCCCAGAACTACACAGCAGGACCTGGTCAATGACCTGAAGAGAGCTGGGACCACAGTCTCAAAGAAAACCATTAGTAACACACTACACCATCATGGTTTAAATTCCTGCAGCGCACGCAAGGTCCCCCTGCTCAAGCCAGCGCATGTCCAGGCCTGTCTGAAGTTTGCCA
The DNA here is from genome assembly GCF_036934945.1 of Oncorhynchus masou masou. Lineage (NCBI taxonomy): Eukaryota > Metazoa > Chordata > Actinopteri > Salmoniformes > Salmonidae > Oncorhynchus > Oncorhynchus masou. The sequence goes on from NC_088234.1 coordinate 37,744,743, forward strand.
ATGACCATCTGGATGATCCAGAGGAGGAATGGGAGAAGGTCAAAAATAAAGCTTTTTTGTCTAAACCCCACTCACTGTGTTTGGAGGAAGAAGAAGGATGAGAAAACCCCAAAAACACTATCTCAACCGGAAAGCATGGAGGTGGAAACATCATTCTTTGGGGATGCTTTTCTGCAAAGGGGACAGGACGACTGCACCATATTGAGGGGAGGATGGATGGGGCCATGTATTGCGAGATCTTGGCCAACAACCTCCTCCCCTCCGTAAGAGCATTGAAGATGGGTCATGGCTGGGTGGAAATGTACACTTTCTCTTCCAGGAGAATGGGGGTAGGCATTTTATCTCTGTGAGATATTTCCAAGACTATTGTCTTGGAAGAGCAATTAGCGACATTCTGCACTTATATCAAGTGTAAAGGTACCCGATTTGGCCGTAGAGGGAGCTCCCACATTAAATAAGGCCGGCCAAATGTATTTTGTTTTTATCCCAAATTATTAATATTTGTTAGTGTTTTTAATGCTATGTCTGATTATTGTGAGTGGTCAATTTCATTTGGGGTTTTCACGGGTTAGAGAATATGTATCTTAAAGGGGCACACACATGGAATTTGAAATTGAATTAAACACGTGAATTATTTTGATAATAAATGGACTGAAGAAACTTACTGTGAACCTGGGACACAAAATAAATGAAATGTTTCACTGTTTTTATATAATTAGTCTAATAGAGAAATAAACATTTATTTGAAGGGTTTGAATGAGCTCTGAACTCTGTCATGACTTTCTAGTTTGGTTTGATCACCTTCACTGGAAAGCTGGAGACATTGGATGATGATCTAAAGGCCATATGTGATACTGATTTGAAGGTAATTTGTAATACTCATAATTACTGAGAAGTTTATGATTAATAGGACCACGTGAAGGATAGACCTGTCTCTAGTCGATTTTTATATTCCTTGGGTACAATTTTTATTTATTAAGGGTAGTAATTCTACTTTGATTTGCTGTGGGGGTTTTTTACACATTAATCCCTTTGTGAGTTGTGTGTCAAAATGTGGGAATTTACCAGTCCTTTGAGGCTTTTGGATTGAAGTTTACACAACTTAAGTGATATGTAAAAGTGTATTGAGTGATATATGAAGGAGTGTATTGTTGCATTGTTTGTTTTCTTTTGATACAAATCTCACCAGATTGGGCTTGCTAGATGATCGAGATTACTGCCTAAGGATTTGCAGTCTAGTTTCCTGATCCTGTGATTTTGTGATGAGGTCGAAAGTGTGATAAGGGTTAAACAATTCTTCAAAATGCTTTATTCTTCTTGTCGTAGGAATTGGTATAAAAACATTTAGTAAAAGTAATAATTTGTCATGCAGTCAATGCTTTTCTGGATTTCCTGAATCAGAAATTAACTGAACTAAATTGTTGTTCTGCTCTGTCCCTTTTCAAGATTGTGGTGAATAGATGCAGGTGGTGTATAGATGCCTGGAAGGGATAACATGTGGACCTCGGTGTGGACCTCAAAACCCCCTCTAACCGGCTGAATAAATGGCGTTCAATACGGCCCTGTCTTGCACCACTTTTATCGTGAGACCTGAGTCCGAGCCAGCAACCTGTACACAGCATCCAGTCGAAGCTATCAAGTGCCTTTTCTCGCATGTCTTTTTCTCTTAAGAGTGCGACAGGAGTCCACGTGGAGTGAGCATGAAGAGAGATCCATTCCAAAAATTCTCTCATGTTGCTGGTATACTGGTTGGCAAATGGACAAGACCTAATAGGCGTTTTGGTGGGGCTCAGGTGAAACATTAGTCTGTCTGGGAAAATCAGATTATTCCTTAGATATTGAAATTGGGACATTATCCTTGACCACTTTTCCATAAGGACGGGGATATTGGAAATCTAATCAAAGCCTATTAGTACTTTACACTTTGAACTGTGAAGCTATCTGAAGAAGACAGATTGAGTGCCGGGGAAGAAAGGGATTATTCAACTGTGCCTGAGAATTGAATGTTGAGGACTGCCAAGGTTTTAAGAAACTGACGCCACCCAGGAGGTCTTCAGTCATCAGCAACCTTGTGGGCTGCTGTGGTACTTTTAAGCAAGTCCATCATATGAAAACTCCTGACAACGTCCCCCTGAAAGATAAACTCTCCTTTGTCATTCCAAGTAGCGGCCCCCTTTGAGTCTTTTATTTTGTTCATAATGTATCTAACATTTTTCCTGTTATGTGTTGGAACATGTGTCAACATGTCATGCATAACATTATCTTCAACATGCATTTGATCTTCAACCGGTAAGATCTCAGGTCCAGGCATTACAGGGGCATGGCTCTCTCTATGCTCTTCATCCTTTAAGGGTCCAGTAGGGAAAGCGATAAATGGTTGGTCTGTCACCTTGTTTTACCAAGACCAAATACCTTTGCAAGAGGTTTGTGTATTTTTGGACTTATCATAGGGATTCAATCCTTTTCTGTTCAAAATATCCTTCATGGCCATATCCAAATAATTTCCCTCTGTTTGTCTGATATTTCAGGACCCTGTAATTGCTGTTTACATATATCCAACTCTTGTTGAGGCACTAAGTACATTTTATTTGCCATAACACTCTGTGTTTAAACACCATGTCTGGCAGCAATAAGGCTGGTGATGAAGGGCATGGCTATACTTAGTAAAGGTAGATGAAATACCACACAACAGTCTGGGGGGTTTCTTTTCTTTTGAAGACTGGCCCTTTTATTGGCAAAGAGTTTGATCACAGTCTTTTGTCTCTTTATTTTTTTTTAATTGGGTCAGTGTGAGTGGAATGCGGCCTATGAGAAGATTGACAGAAATCTCACATAGTGATAATATGAGATCTGAAAAACAATGACCAAAGATGGCCTTACGTTCTTTAGGGGTAGCCCCAACTAGGGATCTCAAGAGCGGTAGGTTTCTTTTTAAACGCAGAGACATATTTTTACTTTTTCGGGAAATGTAAACTGTCGGCCACTCCCACGGAAACAATCCTGTTCGGAGCCTCGGGTGTTCTGGAGTTTTTGATTTGAAATCCATGATTAAATAAGAAAATGGTGCTTTGGTAGCGTCCTCATAGCTTTCCATAAAATAGGATTTCCTTCCAGGGTACATCCGCTGAGCTAGAATGTTTATTTGTAGTTTGTCCCTAGGGTTTTTGAACAAAACCAAGTAATTGGCGTTCAAACTAATGATACGGCTATTTTTATCTTGGTGAAACACATTTTGTACCAAGTAAAGCACGGACAGGTTTCAATGATGAGTACATTGTTGTGCTATTTCAGGATGTTCAATACTGGCAAAAAGTATATCATCCAAAACCAGCAGATTGTTTTTATGAGGTAAAAATTCATCATCAGACAGGGATGCGGGTATTCCTTCAACAAACTTGATTTTTATTTTCTTCAACAAGGCGTATGTATGCCTTCTTTGTCATGATAATTCTGAATGTATCTGTCTTTGCTCTCTTAATCTGTGACTGATGCAGGATACCCTGAAGCCATTTGCTTGCATCTCAAGAAGGTCTTGATGTACTCTTTAAAAGAGGGTCTTATTTCCTGGGTAAGTTCCACACTTCAAAGATTTTGGCCACACGATACCCCTTCTCTATAGCCTTAGAGAATTCAACGGTGAACCGTACACCGGTCAAGGCTCTTTCTTGATCTGAATGATCACAAGGCTTTTCCTGGTTGTTGTTTTCACAGCAGGTGCGACAAAGGGAAATAAATGTTTTCCTTGAGGTCCCCTGTAAGGCAATATAGGCAGAAACAAGCCCCAAAGAGGGTAAACAGTTGCTTTTATCAGACCAAAATAGTTGTGTGGTAAGTCAAAATCCCGGTGAATAATTTCAGGATGCCCTATAGGGTAACAAGAGGAACTCATTACATGAGGATAAAGGGATGTAAAATATACAAGTCCAATTTTCTCATCAGGTACCGTAATGTCCACGCATTGGTACAACCCCCAAACAAGGCCTAACGGGGTTCCAAGGGTTCAGGTATGTCAAAGGTGGAAAGGAAAGCTCAAACATGAGGATTAGACTTTTTGAAATTTACAACTGTGGAAGAAACAACTGTTGTACTCAAAAAATGTCTCAACACCGCCAATCTGTGTGTAACCATCGACATGGTAGGGTCCAATCTTTTTTTCCCCTTTATTCAAAGCATGTTGAATAAAGATGTTTTTGGCATCTTTGATTACCTCTTCTCTGAATCTGAGGCATCCTTCACACAGGATAACCACATCATTGTCACAGTATAATTCCATCTCTTTATGGAAATCAAAGGTATTATGACGTACTGCCTCATACCAAGTCATGAAACTCTCTCGCTCTTTGTGAGACATTTGATCACACCCGTACATTTCGGAGCTGGGATAAGATCCAACATAATGTAGATTCTCCTCAGATGTGAAGACATTAGGAAACCAACCACAGACTTTTCAAAGCCCAAGGCCTCTGGCATTTGAGCCAATCTCATGGGTAAGAAACTTAAACGGTCAATGTATCTTCTGGTTGAAGGTGGGGTCTACAAAAGACAAGATTTTACTACCTTGCGCTATGACCCTGGGTGCAACGCCTTGTTGTATCAAGGGGTTCAAAAGAAGATAGGAATCATAGGCTCTAGAATTGTGAGCTTTAAAAGTTACGTTTTTGTACTGGGGTTTTTGGAAATGTTTGAGAAAGTGTAGTGCACAATGTGGGCCCTCTGCCGTCCACTTTCCCCCCTTGAAAGTCATGGTCAATACAAAAATAGGCAAATGATCACCTGATTCCTGATTAGACTCAAAGTCATAAAACACATATTTCTCTGAATGTTCATCTTCAGCCAAGGGCTGAAGATGGCACACATCTGCCCCATCTTGAACCAGTTCCATGTCTCTGCTTTTCAAAGCCCCTTTACAGATCACACAGTGTATCATCCCACATATGTGAGATTGGGGGTTGTCTATTTTAAGGTTGGGGGTTGTCTATTTGAAGGTTGTAATTGCAATGGCATTTTGGACATTTCTTGTTAATGTCACAACTGCTTACAAATTTACAAGCTTTGGGGTGCCATGTTTCAATTTTGTGTTTTTCGTAGCAGTAAGAGGATCGACATGTACGATGACAATCCTCACATGGTGTAGGGTGTGAGGGCTGCATCGGACATTTTTCATCCTGACATACTGAACAGTTATAAAGACATGAGTGCTCATAAGAAAGCTCTAATGTTGGTAATGTTGGTAATGCCATAAAAATGGTTGTTTTGCACATACAAGTACAGAATATGAGGTTAAAGGTTGTTCTGGAATTTCATGAGAGCAGAATTAGCTCTACTATGGTACAAAACCACAATCTTGATGTTCAGCAAATAATTTGACTATGTCCGAGAAAGCCACTGGCTTATGTATAGATAGACCAACAGCCTTTTGGAGGTCACTAACCTTTTGTAAAGCTTCTAGATCTGTACATCCAGGGTTGAGTAAATGTGATAGGCCTATTGCAAAGCATAACTGATTACCACTATTGATAACGTTTATGAGATAGGTCTGCTTCATTTTTTATGATTTCTGATTGCATGAGACTATCTAGTTTCCTTCTCTGACCACCTCCGCCTAGGGGTTGGCGGACGATTTGTACAACAAGTTCTAAGGTCCTATCAGCTATGATGGATAGATTAGATTGAACAAGACGTTCCAGCAGGGCTATAAATTGTTCAAGATCTGCTTCACCATGAGGAAAAACAAGAGATACACCACATATTTCAAACTGTAAGACATCACGAGGTTTGGCAAAATCTGTAGCCCTTTCTAAAAGTTATCCTAGAGTATCCAACATCATCACATAAAAAACTGCATAATCAAGGCTCTGATTCATACGTGTGAAATAAATAAAAAACTGACGAACCTCTGTATTGTTAAAATTTATTGCGGTACAAAACACGGACTCTTCTATCAAGACCGTCCCCCATCTGATTTATTACACAACTTTCCAAAATCACTGTGTGGTTGTTCATTGTCTTCATAGCCTGTCGGGGTTGTAGGTGCCATGTGGATGTGTGTGGGGGGTGGTGTTGAAGGAGAGGGGCTCTCATTAATATGACTAATTAAGGAGATAATTTGTGGGGGACCTGTGATAATGGGTGATCATGTGTATGAGTTATATGAGGTGGGGGGTGTTGTGTGGGGGTTGTTGTTGAAGGGGGGGGCTCTCATTCATTTGGTTAATTAAGGAGATCAGTTTTGGCGGTATTCTAGAAGTGTCCATGTTACATACAGCTTTTATCGTTTGTTTGGGCATTTTTTAATCAGATTGGTAGCATGGTGTTATGCCAGAAGGATATATTTTGATTGTACTGATGTCTTAGTAAAGCAACCATACTTGTGTGTAGCTGGACCTCTCTGGCTTTTAGAGCCCTGTAAAAGGCTGTGAGAACTTTTCTTGAAGTTCTATATCATGATCAGTGTCCTCATTGATGCTATCTTCAATGAGTATTGGCTCTACATCAGAATTGATTGTATCAAGCTGTTTAGCCGCATCATACATCAACACATCATCCTCATCATAGCTCAACCCTTCCTCAGCACCACCATTGACCTTAGCATCATTGACATTAACAGCATTGAATGTATCAACCTGTTAAGATGTTTTACTCTGTATGGCATCAGCATCCTCTTCCTCCTCTTCCTCTTGGTGTATTGGGTCTTCTATGTGTGTATAGGCCTGGGAGAAGTCTGAAAGAAGAATATATACAAAATAGCGTATTAAAAATTAAATATATATACATTATATTAAATAACCAATAATATTAATAACAGAGAAAAAGCTTCTTTTTTTAAACAGTACATTTAAAATATAATAACACATCAACTAAGTACTTGTTTCTGTATCTCACTATTAGGCCTTGGTTTTTAGTTAAATTACCTTTAGTTGTTTGATGGCTGTTTTTCTGAGGAATCCTAGATGCGTTTCCTATCCCGATGTCCTCTTGATGTATAGACTCTGCATGATTCGTATAGGTATCGTCGGAGTCTGAAAAAAAAAACATTATTTGAAATTGTTTAAACATATTCTTTCCAAGAAATGAAAAACTGTAATAAAAACTGTTCACACCATATCCATAGAGAGCATGCTCTTGAATCCAATCGTTTTCAAACCAGTCGACCTTCTCGGGCAGAGGTGATGCAGTTCTATGTATTGGCACTACAGTTTTGTGGAGCCGTGCAGGATATGATGTAGGCGCAGGATTATTCAACGAATGGCTGGGGCTGCTTGGATGTGTGTATATGTATGGCAAATCTTCGATTCTTGGGGATGTTTTGAGTTTTGTCAAAGCCGGCCGTACAGAACGGTAGAATATCGTCGCTTTCATTATACCATAAGTCATTCAATGGTATACCCGAGGCTATAATTCCTCGGGTATTCTTGTCTGGGGGCTGTCAGCTGTAAACACAAGATTAGGTTTTTAAAATAGTGTACACATTTTGTTTCATGCTTAATGTATAAATATTATTACGGTTTTTTTTTTGACTTACGCCAAAAATGTTTTGAGGGCGTAGGACTGAGTAAAGATACACCGGCGGTCTGTTGGTCCACAAAATCATCGTCTTCTATAATAGTAACTTCTGATGGTCGATGATCCAAATCAATTATTGCAGGTAACAGCTGGGTAAATGTTGAGTATCCTATAGACGTTTGAATTAATATTTAAATATATTTATACAAAATATATACATTTTCACTTTAAAATACATACAATTGACATAAAAACAACATATAGTAATAATATGAATTACCTGAAAATTGGATGTCTTACAGTTTTAAAATATCTTAAAAATCCATATATATATAACAACTGTTAAATACTTGAAGAATCCTTATGAGAGAGAGAGAGAGAATGGGTTGCAGGTGATAAATATGATCAAATATATTTATCTATGGTATCATTATGCTAACATTTAGCTACATTCAACAAGCAACATCTAAAATGAAAAAGTAATGTAATGTTTGGTTATGTAACTGAACATCCACTAGGTGGTGCCATTGGTTCACTCTTGAGTATAGCTGAGCTATGAGCGTGTTCACAGAACACATACAAATTAAGTTTCAATGGTCACATACACAGTGTTAGCAGATGTTAATTTTATAGCTTATAGTTCCAACTGTGTAGTAATATCTAACAAGTAATATCTACCAATTCCCCAAAACTACCTCATACACCTAATATTCCTCACAAACTACATAACACACACACACACAAATCTAAAAAGGCTGAATGAGAATATGTACATATAGATATATGGATGAACGGTGGCCGAGCGGCATAGGCATGGTGCAATAGATGGTATAAAATACACTATATACATGAGATATGAGTAATGTAAGATATGTAAACATTATTAAAGTGTCATTAATTTAAAGTGTCATTGTTTAAAATGACTAGTGATCCATTTATTAAAGTGTCCTCTGATTGGATATCAGTGTTGGCAAAAGCTAGTGGGGGGCTATTTAACCACCTGATAAATATGTTTTATCCAAAACATTTTGGGATAAACACCTACGTAGACCCTGGGTTTTATCCTAAGCATTTTGGCCCTGTAGACCCTAGTCCATTCTCGTTTAACAAATAAATAAAACATGTATCAATAACCCATCCTCTCATTTATATATATATGGTTATTCAAATATATTCATATTTATAAACAGGCATATTTAGATATAAAAAGCATTCATTATATTGTAATTTTCAACTCACCGTCAAAATTCTCCATGGGGGGATAAAAGATTCCCTGATTATCTTTTAGTTGTCTGACATAGGGTCCAGCATATTTTTTAATTTAATTAGGCAAGTCAGTTAAGTACAAATTTCTATTTACAACGACGGCCTAGGAACACAGTGGGTTAACTGCTTTGTTCAGGGGCAGAACGACAGATTTATACCTTGTCAGCTCGGGGAGTCAATCTAGGAACCTTTCGGTTACTGGCCCAACACTCTAACCACTAGGCTATCTGTCATCTCTTGATGACGTCATTGAATGTCTTGCCAGCTTTAATCCATGCTTGGGCCTGCAGTACGCAAAGTTCTTTGTTTGTCAGACGAATCATTGGGTTAAAACTACAGAACAGTCCAAAACAAGAGAACACACATGGTCAATATTCTGAAAAAAATAAATCATAATAATAATAATAAATATATATGTAAGGACAGACACTGGAGACGAGAAGCAGATTAAGGGAGTGAACAATTAATGAAACACAGACATGAAACAGAACACGAACAGCGTCTGGACAGGGAAAATGTAAACGACAATAATGCTGACATGGAGAACCAACGGAGGAACAGATAGATATAGATGGGGCAATCAACAAAGAGAATGAGTCCAGGTGAGTACAGTGATTGCGGATGCGCGTAATGATGGTGACAAGTGTGCGTAATGAAGGGCAGCCTGCCCCCCGAGCGCCATAGAGGGAGAGCGAGCACAGGCGTGACAATACATATATACAGTTGAAGTAGGAAGTTTACATAAACGTAGGTTGGAGTCATTAAAACAAATTACTCAACCACTCCACAAATTTCTTGTTAACAAACTATACTTTTGGCAAGACGGTTAGGACACCTACTTTGTGCATGACACAAGTAATTTTTCCAACAATTGTTTACAGACAGATTATTTCACTTATCAAAAATGCCAATGGGTCAGAGGTTTACATACACTAAGTTGACTGTGCCTTTAAACAGCTTGGAAAACTCCAGAAAAGTATGTAATGACTTTAGAATCTTCTGATAGGCTAATTGACATCATTTGGGTCAATTGGAGGTGTACCTGTGGATATATTTCAAGGCCTACCATCAAACTCAGTGCCTCTTTGTTTGACATCATGGGAAAATCAAAAGAAATCAGCCAAGATCTCAGGAAAAATGTGTAGAGCTCCACAAGTCTGGTTCATTCTTGGGAGCAATTTCCAAAAGCCTGAAGGTACCATGTTCATCTGTACAAACAAAAGTATGCAAGTATAAACACCATGGGACTACGCAGCCATTAAAGCACTCAGGTCTGTCTTCTAGAGATGAATGTACTTTGGTGCAAAATGTGCAAATCAATCCCAGAACAACAGCAAAGTACCCTGTAAAGATGCTGGAGGAAACACGTACGAAGTATCTATCCTATATCGTAGTTGAGTCCTATATCGATATAACCTGATAAGCCGCTCAGCAAGGAAGAAGCCACTGCTCCAAAACCGCCATAAAAAAAGACAGACTACGGTTTGCAATGGCACATGGGAACAAAGATTGTACTTTTTGGAGAAATGTCCTCTGGTCTGATGAAACAGAAATGTAACTGTTTGGCCATAATAACTATTGTTATGTTTGGAGAAAAAAGGGGGAGGCTTGTAAGCAGAATAACACCATCCCAACCGTGAAGCGCGGGGGTGGCCGCATCATGTTGTGGGGGTGCTTTGCTGCAGGAGGGACTGGTGCACTTCACAAAATATATGGCATCATGAGGGAGGAAAATGAAGTGGATATATTGAAGCAACATCTCAAGACATCAGTCAGGAAGTTAAAGCTTGGTTGCAAATGGGTCCTCCAAATGGACAATGACCCAGAGCATACTTCCAAAGTTGTTGCAAAACGGCTTAAGGACAACAAAGTCAAGGTATGAGAGTGGCCATCACAAAGCCCTGACCTCAATCCTATCGAAAATGTGTGGCCAGAACTGAAAAAGCGTGTTCAAGCAAGGAGGCCTACAAACCTGACTCAGTTACACCAGCTCTGTCAGGAGGAAGGGGTCAAAATTCACCCAACTTATTGTGGGTAGCTAGTGGAAGGCTACCCAAAACATTTGACCCAAGTGAAACAATTTAAAGGCAATGCTACCAAATACTAATAGAATGTATGTAAACTTCTGACCCACTGGGAATGTGATGAAATAAATCATTCTCTCTACTATTATTCTGACATTTTACATTCTTAAAATAAAGTGGTGATCCTAACTGACCTAAGACAGGGAATTTTTACTCTGATTAAATGTCAGGAATTGTGAAAAACTGAGTTTAAATGTATTTGGCTAAGGTGTATGTAAACTTCCGACCCCAACTGTGTGTATATATATATATATATATATATATGTCTATATACCACCCTTCAAAAGTTTGGGGTTACTTAGAAATGTCCTTGTTTTTGAAAGAAAAACAATTTTTTTTGTACATTAAAATAACATCAAATTGATCAGAAATACAGTGTAGACATTGCTAACGTTGTAAATGACTATTGTAGCTGCAAACGGTAGATTTTCTATGGAATATGTACATAGGCATACAGAGGCCCGTTATCAGCAACCATCACTCCTGTGTTCCAATGGCACGTTGTGTTAGCTAATCTAAGTTTATAATTTTAAAAGGCTAATTGATCCTTAGAAAACCATTTTGCAATTATTTTAGCACAGCTGAAAACTGTTGTGCTAATTAAAGAAGAAATAAAACAGGCCTTCTTTAGACTAGTTGAGTATCTGGAGCATCAGCATTTGTGGGTTTGATTACAGGCTCAAAATGGCCAGAAACAAATAACTTTCTTCTGAAACTTGTCAGTCTATTCTTGTTCTGAGAAATGAAGGCTATTCCATGCGAGAAATTGCCAAGAAACTGAAGATCTCGTACACCGCTGTGTACTACTCCCTTCACAGAACAGCACAAACTGGCACTAATCAGAAAAGAAAGAGGAGTGGGAGGCCCCGGTGCACAACTGAGCAAGAGAACAAGTACATTAGAGTGTCTAGCTTGAGAAACACATGCCTCACAAGTCCTCAACTGACAGCTTCATTAAATAGTACCCGCAAAACACCAATCTCAAAGTCAACAGTGAAGAGGCGACTCCAGGATGCTGGCCTTCTAGGCAGAGTTGCAAAGAAAAAGCCATATCTAGCCAATAAAAAGAAAATATTAACATGGGCAAAAGAACACTAGACACTGGACAGAGGAACTCTGCCTCGACAACCAGCATCCCGGACCACGCTTGTGAAAAACAAAATGCCTCCAGCTATCCATCACTTCTGTAAATAAAAACACAGAATATCCAATGTATTCATGAATTAAATAGCTTTAGCCTACATGACGTGGTTCATCTGATGATGGTGCACATGGGCCTTTTTATATAATGAATATGAAATCAGAGGGCAGTAATGATTAAATATTAAAGCATTAGACCTCTCACTCAAGGTATCAGTCATAAAAAATGTATAGTTAAATCCGAACTAGTTGGAGATAAGAGTACATGGTCATAAAGGCTAGATCATTTTTCAAGCTGTTCAAACATTCATAGATGACCAATAGGGTCAAATAATAATCAGTGGTTGTAGAGGATGCAACCGGTCAGCACCTCAGGAGTAAATGTCATTAGGCTTTTCATAGCCGAGCATTCAGAGGTCAAGACAGCAAGTGCGTGTGAGAGAGAGAGAGAATCGAAACACACACACACAGTAACGCGTGTTAATGAGTTCGGAGAGCCGATCTGTTATCCAACGATTAGTTTAACAGCCCGGCTTGGTCGTGGAGCCGGGGGAAGTGCAACTAAAATGTAGCTGAGATGTAATTGAAATAAACATCTGCATTTTGAAAGTCTTTTTTATCGTTATTTTATTAACGAAAGCAGAAAGATGTTGATGAACAGACACCGTGTAAAACTTTGTGGAGTATCGAATACATTGCAAGTGTGAAGGATTTTCACGCGACCACGGGTAAAACCTTACTGATGATCAATGTATTTGTTGCATTGTTGTATCGTCAGTTTCTTGCTGGTAGGCTTGGCAGAGTTACGGATGCATTTTTCACAATAAAGTAGGCTAACGAAGGCAACAAATTGTTGCTTACTGGAACATCCAAAGTCATCCAATTGTTATAATGGGGCGGCAGGGTAGCCTAGTGGTTAGAGCGTTGGACTAGTAAAATAAGAATTTGTTCTTAAACTGACTTGCCTAGTTAAAATAAAGATTAAAAAAAGAAAAATAATAATGATAATAATAATAATAGGAAGTGGAAGAAACACTGTATGTGTAGGGTTAGTTGGTGGTGCATTTTTTCCCTTTCCATTTAAGTTTGTGTATCACAAAATGTAACGTGAGTGACCACACACTACCGCACAGTAGGTGGCGGCATGCACAAACAAAATGTATGAACGCCATGATACAAAATAAGAAAAGGAAGACGAAGAAACAAGAAGAAAGATATTGCCAAAGATTTTTTAGTAACCCAAGATAGACAAAAGCCTGTTGTAGCTAAAACAAGCAATGAGGTGGGCAGAGCCAAGAACGAGCTAGCGAGATCTTATTGGCGCGCTCTCGCATGTATTTGCATATTTCCGTTAGGGAAAGCCTATTATGTGAAGTGCGCCGTGTGCAATAACTCAATTCGCCCTTGCGTTCCTTCTAAAGAAAGCAAAAGGCAAAGTCTTCAACACATAGTCCACTCTGTTCGTAACAAATTATAGTTTTGAAAACTATTGAGATCAACTGTTTCATTGATGACAAAATTAGAGGAATATCGGCCAAAATCCAATTCAATTAAATTCAAGGGCTTTATTGGCATGGGAAACATGTGTTAACATTGCCAAAGCAAGTAAGGTAGATAATATATAAAGTGAAATAAACAATAAAAATTAACAGTAGACATCACACATACAGAAGTTTCAAAACAATAAATCCATCTCGCTCCATCTTCTCCCATTGTCGTCCACTGGGCTTCCTATCATCACCATATTTGTTAGTGAGTGGAAACGCCCAGATGCTTCATATTTATACATCCGGTAAAATATCTGTCTCATTGTTCTATCTGTTATATTACTGCTTGGCTGGGGAAGTGCCACGGTGTCCAACAGAGGTGAACGTTACAGTAGTTTGTGTTGTGACAGTGGTTGTGAGATAGAGTCCGCTGTGCGTTTTATTGTTTGCATTTATTTTCCTTCAAGGATCATTATATGAAAACTCCAATCTGGATCGCAGCGCTAACAACAGGAAGAAGATAGAGGAATTCTCTAGGTCTTCTCGTGACAAACTGGTCCAGTCGAAGAACAAAATGTTCTCCAAATTTACATCGATTCTACAGCACGCAGTAGAGGCGGTGAGTTTTCATTTATGTGGAAGATGTCAAACCTCTGGAAGAAAGGTTCAATCGAGGTCGGGGACAATTGGGCCTAACTGGATGTTCTATTGAAGTTAACCACGTAACTGTTAGCGGATGCCAGCTAGCTTTGCCAGATGTGATCGTAGGTGCTGCTAACGCTAACAGCAGTGTTGTCCAACAAAGCCTAACTAGCTAACGTTAGTTGGCTAGCTAAAACTTTCGTTCTGGTTTCTGGGCTTGTTTCACTTCATATTAAGCAATGTGATTGAAATAATTAGCTAAAGCTGTTAGCTACACTGCCCTGATTATGGCCGGCTTAGCTAACGTTAGCAAGCTAATGTTTACATCTCTGCAATCTGTAAAAAAAGAAAAAGCTTGAAATGGGTATGGTCTAATTGAGTCAACACCACAGAAAACAAATCTAAATTTAGCTTTCCTAACTAACTACGTTAGCCCAAAGGTCTCCATATAAGTTATTTTTGTCTGTATGTCTGAAACCTGCTTTGTATACCCCTCTGACTTTTTGACGTTACCATACGGGGTTCACGTCAAGCGATAAAGGCTAATTATTTGTTGTGATGTACATGCGAGTCTAGTTAGTCGGCTGCTGAACGTTTTCATCTGCTTTCAAACGTTAGCAAGGGTTGGATATCTGGTAGATTTCTCCACACCCTTGTTGAAAGATGACTTGTCGGTGTTGCGCAAACGAGATTGACTGTACTATATATACATATACTGTTATAAGACACTACATTTGGGGGCTACAAGAAGTAGGCCGACATGTCCAATGTGCAGAGAGTGAAAAGATCTGCTCAAACAGATGACAAGTTTGTGCGTCTTGCCTGGACAAGATTCTGGTTGCTTTACACACAGACTGGCAGTAGGCCTGTAGTAACGATTGCTAAACTAATTAATCAGACAAAATTGTGTGATTAACAGGGATTTGATTTCTGTTTCTGTTCCAGCTTGCGCCTTCACTGCCCTTGCAGGAGGACTTTGTGTATCACTGGAAAGCCATCACACATTACTACATAGAGACATCCGGTAAGACCAATAAACAACACTTAATAGACATCAAGTACGAGTTTCAAATCACTGTAAACAGACATGGAGTAGAGATATGTTATCAATGATGTCTTACCTGTAACCACAATGTGATTCGAAAGCAATATTTGTTTGTTTATTTCTTCTGTGTCAGATGACAAAGCACCTGTGACAGACACCAACATCCCGTCCCATCTGGAGCAGATGCTGGACATCCTGACGCAGGAGGAGTCAGAGAGAGAGTCTGGAGAGACTGGGCCCTGCATGGAGTACCTGCTGCACCACAAGATCCTAGAGACCCTCTTCACCCTGGGCAAGGCTGACGTAAGGGGAACAATGCCCTTTTCACACTATCATGCCAACTCAAACCACACTGAACTGGCTCTGACATTTTTTTTTTCTTCACATTGTCCTTCTCAGCAACTTTAGTGGATGTGTAACCAGGCGAGCACAGTACAGCAAGACTTTGCTCAGTAGTGAGACAAAAGTAAAAGACCTCACTGCACTCTGTTGGATAGTTAGCCTATACCAAATCATGTTAGAAAGACCAGATCAAGTATGAAAAGTACCATGGTGTTTCTTAATCTTAATCTATTGGGGTTGTTTTGTCTCCATCAGTGTCCTCCGGGAATGAAGCAGCAGGTTCTGAGTTTTTACACCAAGCTGCTAGGACGCATTCACCAGCCTCTTCTGCCCCACATCAATGTCCATAGACCTGTACAGGTGAGATCCAATACGTTTTACTTTGTAGATATGGATGGTTTTAACACGTGGATGTGCTTACTATGTAGATGTCATTTGTACACTGTTTCAGTGTGAAGTAGTGTGTCTCTCTGGTTGACTCCTCAGAAACTCATCCGTCTGTGTGGAGAGATCCTGGCTGCTCCCACGGAGAACGAGGAGATCCAGTTCCTCTGCATTGTCTGTGCCAAACTAAAGCAGGACCCCTACCTCGTTAACTTCTTCCTGGAGGTAAGTATGATGTCCATAAGATGCTACCATAACAGAGGCAGCAGGGTTGTCTTCATTGGGCACCAAATGCTCTGAAATGGATTCAAATAGAAAGGTGCTTACTATCTGTACTTATCCAAAAAAACAAAATTTGGCTGATTTTTTTCATGTTGCAAAATGTTTTGTTAGTGTACCCTAATGAAAACGAGTCAGGACGTTTCAGTAAGGAGACTTGAGAGACGGCTGAACTGACTTCACACAGTTTGAATCCTTCAATAGTTTTTTTCCCCTTGCATCTCCTGGTTCACAGAATAAAGTGAAGAGGCCTGACCCAAAGAGGCCTGGTGTAGAGGGGGTTAGGGAGGACTTGGCTTCACCAGACACAGGTCAGCCCCAGGCAGAGGGACAGGCAGCTGAATCACCTGAGGAGCCCAAGTCTGCTGCTGCCCAGTCCAACAACAACAATTACAACATAGTCACGTCTCTCCTCAACCTCACCAAGAGTCCGGTCAGTACCTCCTCATACCACAGATCTGAGACCAGGTTACTCATACCACACTGATGATTGATATAGTCTGTTTTGATTTGAGGTTGCAGTGGGAATAGGCTTAGTGGTGTTTTTAATGCAGCTTGAACTGTGTTTGTTGTTTGAGTAGCATCTATATTCATGCTTTCCTCTCTCTCTGTCTCTCAGGATGGCAGGATAGTGGTGAAGGCATGCGAGGGCCTCATGCTGCTGGTCAGTCTGCCTGAGCCGGCTGCAGCCAAGTGTCTGACAGAGAACACTGAGCTCTGTGAACTCTTGACTGACAGACTGTCAGCCTTCTACAAGGCTCTCCCCATGTCCATGGATCCCCTGGATATTGAGACAGTGGAGTCAGTCAACTGGGGGTGAGGCTTTGCTTTCCACTCCTTATGCTACCTCTGCTTTGTCAGAGAGACAGTACCTTCAGAAAGTATGCACACCCCTTGGATTTTCCAAATTTTGTTGTGTTACAGCCTGAATTTAACATTGATTTAATTTAGATTTTGTGTCACTGGCCTACACACAATATCCCATAATGTCAATGTGGAATTATATTTTTTAGAAAGGTTTACAAATTCATAAAAAAATGTAAAAGCTGAATATACTTGAGTCAATGAGTATTCACCCCTTTGTTATGGCCAGCCTAAATAAGTTCTGGAGTAAAGTCACATAATAAGTTGCATGGACACACTCTGTGTGCATTAAGTGTTTAATTAACATACATTTTGAATGACTACCTCATTTAGGTTCCACACGCAATTATCTGTAAGGTCCCTCAGTCAAAGATGGTACAAATAAAAAGAAAAACAGACATTTAGTATCTCTTTGAGCATGGTAAAGTTATAAATTCTGCTTTGGATGGTACACCCAGTCACCCCAAAGATACAGGTGTCCTTCCTAACTCAGTTGCCGGAGAGGAAGGAAACCGCTCAGGGATTTCACAATGAGGCCAATGTTGACATTTTAAAACAGTTACAGAGTTTAATGGCTGTTGTAGAACTGAGCATGAATCAACTAACCTAAATGACTGAGTGAAAAGAAGGATGCCTGTACAGAATACAAATATTCCAAAACAAGCATCCTGTTTGCAATAACGTTCTTAATACAAAGTGTTATGTTTGGGGAAAATCCAACACATCACTGAGTACCACCTGGTTATCTGCTTTCCAACAGACACGAGAAGACATTCACCTTTCAGCAGAAAAATAACCTAAAACAAAAGGACAAATATACATTGGAGTTGCTTACCAAGACAACATTTTACTGTTCCTGTGTGGCCTAATTGCATTTTTAACTTAAATTGGCCTGAAAATCCATGGTAAGACTTCAAGATGGCTGTCTAGCAATGATCAACAACCAACTTGACAGAGCTTGAAGAATTTTAAAAAGAATGTGCAAATATTGTACAATCCAGGTGTGCAACACTCTTATACTTACTCAGAAAGACTCACAGCAGTAATCGCTGCCAAAGGTGATTATAATGTGTGTGATACTATTATCAATGAGATATTTCTCTTTAATTTTCAATAAATTAGCAAATATGTTTAAAAACATGTTTTCGCTTTGTCATTATGGGGCATTGTGTGTAGATGGTTGAGGGGGAAAATGTATTTAATCTATTTTGAATTCAGGCTGTAACACAACAAACTCTGGATTAAGTCCAGGGATATGAATACTTTCTGAAGGCACTGTAATGCTACATATAGTGAGTGTGTCCAAAATGGCACCCTATTCCCAAATGGTGCACTATTTTTGACCAGGTTCCATTTATCTCGGGAAACCCAGAACTAAAAACTTGTGTAATTGCCTCAGATGCTCCATCTTCTGGGGGGAGATGTATGAGAAAAGATACTAACCAGACTAGCGAAGTCTCAACCTCCTAAACGGGAACTCTCAGTCAAAGCATGGGCCAAATGTCCACTTCCGAAATTCGAAAGATGCGGACAACTGCGAAATCATGATTTGTCCAAATGATCAGTGATGAATAAATCAACATTTTCTCGCTGGTCGTTGCAGTCTGGTGATGGATGCTGCGATACCAGCCTATGTTACGTGTGTCTGTCCAAGAGAGATTAGGGCACATAGACTACTTTTGAACAGAGCCTCATACGCTCTGGTCAAAAGTATTGCGCTATATGGGTGCGTTTGGGACACATCTGCAGCATACCCCCTCTCTAAATTAGCATCAGTGAATGGTCTGCCAAGGGAAAATTCTAGGGAAGTGCATCTTTCCCTTTCAAGATGATTTGATATGTATACATGGGTTCCGATGCAATACAGGAACGATACATTTTAGTTTGAAACTATTCGGTTTGATTAGAGAAAGAATTGATGCGATACGATTCGATGTACTAACATTTGTTGAGGCCCACTGTCATGCCACTCATCCGCTGCCATCACCTTGTGTTTCAGCATGATAATGCACGGTCCCATGTTCCAAGGATCTGTACACAATTCCTAAAAGCTGAAAATGTCCCAGTTCTTCCTTGGCCTACATACTCAACAGACATGTCACCCGTTGAACATGTTTGGGATGCTCTGGGTCGACGTGTACGACAGCGTGTTCCAGTTCCAGCCAGAGGAGTGGGACTTGCCACAATCAACAGCCTGATTAACTTAATGCGAAGAAGACATGTCACACTGCATGAGGCAAATGCCCAGCATGTGAAATCAATAAGGCCTAATTTATTTATTTCAATTAAATGATTTTCTTATGAACTGTAACTCAGTAAAATCTTTGAAATTGTTGCGTTTATATTTTTGTTCAGTATAAATTACAATCTGCTGCTGATTGAGCTCATGATCTGGGCCTCTGTATGTCCGTGTAACAAAAATAACACCTTCCTAATATTGAGTTGCCCTCAGAACATCCTCAATTTGTCGGGGCATGGACTCTACAAGGTGTCGAAAGCGTTCCACAGGGATGCTGCCCCATGTTGACTTCAATGCTTCCCAAAGTTGTCAAGTTTGCTTGATGTCCTTTGGGTGGTGGACCATTCTTGATACACACGGGAAATGGTTAAGTGTGAAAAACCCAGCAGCATTGCAGTTCTTGACACACTCAAACTGGTGCGCCTGTCACCTACTACCATACCTTGTTCAAAGGCATTGTCTTGCCCAGTCATCCTCTGAATGACACACGTACACAGTCCATGTTTCAATTTCCTTGAGGCTTAATAATTCTTCTTTAACGTGTCTCCTCCCCATCATCAACACTGATTTGAAGTGGATTTAACAGGTGACATCAATAAAGGATCATAGATTTCACCTGGTCAGTCTGTCATGGAAAGAGCGGGTCTTCCTAATGTTTTGTACAATCGGTTTATAGCACAACTTTGGATTTCACCCCGATCTCAAAATGGAATGGTTTTGACCGTTTGGAAGTTTTTACAGGGAGATCTTCTCCTCGCGCTTCAGCCATGCAGTGTGCCTCGAAATGATCAACTTTTCCCTATATAATGTATGTAAAAATTACCATATACACTGATTGTTTAAAGCTAAACTACCAAAACTATTGCTGATGGTGACCATCCAAATAGTCTATTGCAAGCCCCATTCAGCAGGTATAGCCAGATTAGAGTTGGCTCCTGTAGCTTACTTTTTATTCTGGTAAAATACCATTTTCAACAGCACATAGATAACAATAACCTAGCAAATTACATTGGTTGTCACCCAAGTAGCAAAGCCTGAAATCACGTAAGCCGTTTTTGCGTTTGAATGCTGAAGGCGCTGCGCAGATGTGCAGGATCAGGAACAGGCCGTCTACCTCGTCTTGGTCAGCGTGCAGTGTGCAGTTTGACTAGGCTACTGATATTGCCTGGTGGTGTTTGGCACGTATGCAAAATGAATTATAGATCAATGATTGTCAACGCAGTTACATGCAGTTCAACACCGAAAGAGCGGGCGCATCAGTTGTTACAAAATGTGAGCTATTTTAAGAAGGTACAAAGAATGTAATGTGAGCAAACAATTTAGTGAACCGCCGATTTTAAACATTTACGAATCTGTTTTCTGTCCAATGCATGCCACATTTGAATCGGTTTGATTTAAATCTGTTTGGGGTCAGCAGACCGATAAAAGGTCTTTAAACATTTGAATCTGGGACCGATGCGTATCGGTAAATTGTTACATTCCTAGAAGATTGGTTGTAATGGACTGTAATGATTTTATTAATGCTAACCCTGTTTTAGTTGCACTGGACACTTAACAAGCTACATTAGACCTCATCAAACTAAAATCTCCCCTGGGAGAAACCTATGGCCAAACACTGGCCTCAATTCAGAATATAAATATTACACGATTCCTCTGTTAAAACACTACAAATATCTCTAGCCAAGTTAACACAACTATAGAATGAATATGCATCTTGATCAATTAAGAATCGGCATCAGAAAAGTATAATATCTAATTGTGTCTGTTGCAGACTGGATGTGTATAACATGAAGGATGATGCTGCCATATTCACTGGGAAGCGAGCACTCATCTCCTTCCTATCTTGGCTCGATTACTGCGACCAGCTCATCAAAGAGGCTCAGAAGGTAATGAGCAACACCACTGACTCACCATCGGCTGGAAGATTCTTTAAATAGTACACCAACTTGTTAGAATTTAATTCAGCAAAAACACAAGATAATTCAATTAGCTATATATATATATATGACTCACATTACATTTTTATATGTGACTTTTTACAAGTGACTTAGTGAGTAATGAAACATTTCTTGGGTCTTGTACCCTAAGACGGCGGCTGCAGTGTTGGCTAAAGCAGTGAGAGAGAGGTTCTTTGTGGCGGTCATGGAGCCCCAGCTGATGCAGACGTAAGTCCCTATTCAGAGGAACACTCATAGGTGCCTCTCTTTGTTTTTAATGTGTATGTATGTCTGCCCCTGACTAGATCCATTGACAATGAAAGATTATAATGTAATTTTGCTGTGTCAGTGGATGACAGTGTCCCTTCTGTCCCCCTTTTTTAGGTCGGAGGTGGGCATCCTGACCTCCACGGCGTTGCTTAACAGGATCATCCGCCAGGTGACCTCGGAGGCCTTGCTGCAGGACATGGTCTACTTCCTCCTAGGGGAGGAGAAAGGACCAGAGACCATAGCCAGCATTGCCCAAAACCCCCTCCGACACAGACTCATAGAGCACTGTGACCACCTGTCAGATGAGGTGACCACCCATATTCATGCACTGTTACCTACACCTTGATACACACACTCTGCCTCTGGTGGTTGGGTTTGACATGGGGACAAATATACTGTATTTTTCCAAGGTGATGCTACGGAAGTAGAGAAGACTGTTTGGTTTCCTATTCAAATCAATGCCCCAACTTGTTATATTTTAGTGCGAAAGCTGCTCCTTCATGGAACTCTCTGTCAGTGAAGTCTTTTGTCCGGGCACCCGCCAGCCTGGGCGTGCTCTCTCACCACATTGGCTGAGAAACATCAGGCTGGTGGTTTTGGCAGGAAAACTCTATTTAACCTGGGTAAAAAACAGTTGTATACCTAGTAGCCTTATCATAGTGATATTTCCTATGCTCTGCATTCTCTGCCTTCCTTTCAGACAGAATAAATAAAACCAGGTTGGGTGAATAATTTGGAAAATGTAATCCATAAGCCTACTAATACATCAATGAATGAATGTAAAACATGCACATATTCAATTTAAGAAACAGAGAAATTGAAAGAAAATATATTGCTAAAAAAAACAAAGGGAACACTAAAATAACATCCTAGATCTGAATGAATTAAATATTCTTATTAAATACTTTTTTCTTTACATAGTTGAATGTGCTAACAACAAAATCACACAAATTATCAATGGAAATCAAATTTATCAATCCATGGAGGTCTGGATTTGGAGTCCCACTCAAAATTAAAGTGGAAAAACCACACTACAGGCTGATCCAACTTTGATGTAATGTCCTTAAAACAAGTCAAAATGAGGCTCAGTAGTGTGTGTGGCCTCCACGTGCCTGTGTGACCTCCCTACAACGCCTGGGCATGCTCCTGATGTGGTGGCGAATGGTCTCCTGAGGGATCTCCTCCCAGACCTGGACTAAAGCATCCGCCAACGCCTGGACAGTCTGTGGTGCAACGTGGCGTTGGTGGACAGAGCGAGACGTGATGTCCCTGATGTGCCCAATTGGATTCAGGTCTGGGGAACGGGCGGGCCAGTCCATAGCATCAATGCCTTCCTCTTGCAGGAACTGCTGACACTCCAGCCACATGAGGTCTAGCATTGTCTTGGATTAGGAGAAACCCAGGGCCAACCGCACCAGCATATGGTCTCGCAAGGGGTCTGAGGATCTCATCTCGGTACCTAATGGTAGTCAGGCTACCTCTGGCGAGCACATGGAGGGCTGTGCGGCCCCCCAAAGAAATGCGGCCCCCCAAATCGTTCATGCTGGAGGATGTTGCAGGCAGCAGAACGTTCTCCACGGTGTCTCCAGACTCTGCCATGTCTGTCACGTGCTCAGTGTGAACCTGCTTTCATCTGTGAAGAGCACAGGGCGCCAGTGGCGAATTTGCCAATCTTGGTGTTCTCTGGCAAATGCCAAACGTCCTGCACGGTGATGGGCTGTAAGCACAACCCCCACCTGTGGACGTCGGGCCCTCATACCACCCTCATGGAGTCTGTATCTGACTGTTTGAGCAGACATGCACATCTGTGGCCTGCTGGAGGTCATTTTGCAGGGCTCTGGCAGTGCTCCTTGCACAAAGGCAGAGGTAGCGGTCCTGCTGCTGGGTTGTTGCCCTCCTACGGCCTCCTCCACGTCTCCTGATGTACTGGCCTGTCTCCTGGTAGCGCCTCCATGCTCTGGACACTACGCTGACAGACGCAGCAAACCTTCTTGCCACAGCTCGCATTGATGTGCCATCCTGGATGAGCTGCACTACCTGAGCCACTTGTCTGTCTCATGCTACCGCTAGAGTGAAAGCACTGCCAGCATTCAAAAGTGACCAAAACATCAGCCAGGAAGCATAGGAACTGAGAAGTGTTCTGTGGTCACCACCTGCAAAACCACTCCTTTATTAGTGGTGTCTTGCTAATTGCCTATAATTTCAACCTGTTGTCTATTCCATTTGCACAACAACATGTGAAATTTATTGTCAATCAGGGATGCTTCCTAAGTGGACAGTTTGATTTCACAGAAGTGTGATTGACTTGGAGTTACATTGTGTTGTTTAAGTGTTCCCTTTATTTTTTTGAGCAGTGTATATTTCAACCTTGTAAAAATTAATTTTCTTTCAATTTGCACAGGTCGGAAGGTGTCCAGACAATTGTGAGCTGATAGACCATTAGGCTAGGTGGGAATGTTCTGAAACTGAATTCTAATCCATCACGAATACAACAGAAACCCATCGACCCCTTATTAGCCATCAGCGGGACAAAAGTATTGCTCAGTCTATGAGATGGTTCACTAATAATGGCAGCACCATTTTATCAAATGTTCATGTTGATATTTTACAGTTTTCATGGGCATACAAATCCAAAACGTTATATGCGATTGCAAAATTGAATGCTTTAACCAAAAGAGTCACTTGCCTTGCATGGTTCTCAATATGCATAGGCTAATAGGGCTTCTTGTTGACTGCACATTGGGTATCCAGCTGTTTAGTCAGGCATAGGGTAGTTTTCAATCATCAGCTTATCCAAGAAATGTTTTTTTTTAATGACCGTCAAGTACTAGCTTGATATTCTGGTTGAAACAGGAATTGTGGGTGTTTTTTTTAATTTTTTTAAATAAATTTCAGCAAAGAATTTTAAAATATTTTCCACTTGCTGGAGCTGGACCATGTTTTAGACTCACAATTTGTGCCAGCATTCTGCTGTGGACAGTGCCAATAATAATCAAAAGCCAGCTAGCTGTCTACACAGTAAAAAAATATATAGGTTTGTGAGTTTGGTGAATTTTCACTCAACATTGAATTTTAGATTGAGTAAACATATAATTCAACTTGAGAATTTATTCTACCTTATTTGCATATTTCCCAGTGTGCCTTGCATTGAATGAATTGTAGTTACCACCCATGACTGTTTTTGTTAGCGACAGATACATCTTTGTTCTATTCAATGGCTTTCAGGCCTGTAGCCTTCACTAAATGTGTCTAATAATAATAATGTATTACATTTGTAAAGAATCAAGTGATTTTCATTATACATACATCATTATACATGCATAAAATAGAAAAACAAAAATTAAGAAATACACTGAGTAAACAGAACATTAGGAAGACCTGCTCTTTCCATGACATAGACTGACCATGTGAAAGCAACATCAATAATTGATGTTATCTGTTACATCCACTTCTATCAGTGTAGATGAAGGGGAGGAGACGGGTTAAAGAAAATTGAGACATGGATTGTGTATGTACGCAATTCAGAGGGTGAATGGGCAAGACAAAATATTGAACTGCCTTTGAATTGGGTATTGTAGCAGGTGCCAGGCGCACCAGTTTGTGTGTCAAGAACAGCAATGCTGCTGGGTTTTTAATGCTCAGCAGTTTCCCATGTGTAACAAGAATGGTCCACCACCCAAAGGACATGCAGCCAACTTTACACAACTGTAGGAAGCATTGAAGATCCTACATCTGTACTGCACTCAATGCCAAAGCGCTAACCCCAGTCTAAACGCATGTGTCACACGAATGGGCATTACAGGATGTCCAAATTGTCATGAATAAGTTTTTATTTTAATTTTACCTTTATTTAACTAGGCAAGTCAGTTAAGAACAAATTCTTATTTTCAATGACAACCCACTGTTCCTAGGCTAACTGCCTGTCCAGGGGCAGAACGACAGATTTGTACCTTGTCAGCTCGGGGGTTTGAACTTGCAACCTTCCGGTTACTAGTCCAACTCTCTAACCACTAGGCTACCCTGCCGCCCCAGTTAAGTGCGCTGTCACTGTATTTTGATGTGTTACCATGACAACTGGCCTTTGACATTGTATCATCAGGATAACATAGCCTAAATGCTTTGCCATTATATTTCTCTTCTCATAAAGACCTCATTGAATTAGAGCCATACCAATCCACATAGCTGCGGGAGGTAGGAGTTCTGGGGGTGCTCCAGCACCCAATATAGCCATCTGCAGCACGGGTCCGATGCCATTTACGGCTTTATAGGTGAGGCAGAGAATTTTATAGTCAATTCTGTGAGAAATAGGTCGCCAATGGAGATCAGCAAGGATGGGGTTGTGGGCAAACTTTTTTTTTTTTGTGTCAGAATCCTTGCATCACTGAGTTTGGATGAGCTGTAGTTTATGAATTGAATTTGCAGGCAGGCCCCAAAGTACTCTTCCCATAATCAATTCTGGAGAAAATTAGCTTTTCTGCTTCAGATGTGGTGAGAGAGAGTCTTAGGCGGGAGATGTTCTTCAGATGAAAGAATTACGTTTTACAAATGTGACTAATGTGGTCATTGAAGGAGAGGGCAGGGTCGAATTTCACACCCAAATGAATGATGACTGACGAGAAGGGGATGATGTGGCCATTTATGACAGGGCAGATGCTGCAGGAGTTGGTCTGCTAGGGGGTGCCTATCAGCATTGCTTCTGTCTTGCTGCTGTTGAGTTGTAGTAAGCTGTTCTGCCTCCAAGATTTTACCTCTTCCAGTCAGTTGGACAATGTTAACAGAGCAGATGTTGTGTCAGGCTTTGTTTTAATGGACACCTTTGTGTCATCTGCGTGTCAGAAGATCTGGCCAACTGGGAACATGTAGGAAGAGGATAGGTCCTAACACAGACCCTTGTGGGTCACTGCAAGGGTCTTGCCTCTCCGAGGGTAATGTACTGCTTGCGGTTAGAGAGGTAGAAAGTCATCCAGTTTAGGGTGGTCTCACAGATGCCAGTGTGCTCTCTGAGGTGCGATATATTGTATCAAAAGCCGCACTGAGGTATAGAAGAATCAAGATGTTGGGGGATCCTGTATCTGCAGCCATAAGGATGTCATTGACAACCTTCACCAGGGCTGTCTCAGTACTGTGCATGGGCCTGAAGCACCTCCATAAAGATGGATAGCACTGAGGTGTGACTGAAGCTGAGATGCCAATATCTTCTCCAGGACTTTACATAAAAATGGGAGTTTGGAAATGGGCCTGTAGTTTGAGAGGTCTTGGTCAAGGGATAATTTCTTGAGGGGTGATGCGATTTTCAACAGTGACGGAACATGCCCAGTGTGGAATGACTTGTTGAACAGGTTGGTTACAAACTGGATGAGAGCAGCTGATCATGTTTTGAACAGTGATGTTGAAATAGGGTCGAGGGTGCCACTGGTAGTTTAGGTGATTTTGAACACAACAGCAGGTGAGACTAGAGCAAAATCACTTAGATATGGGTGGTGGGCTTGGAGCCAGTGTGGGGTTGAGGTTGGAGGATATAATGTTTTGTCGGATGGTGTTGATTTTAGCCTTTAACTCAGCAAATCCCAAACATTGTGGCTGTGTGAGGGCTGTAGGGTGGAGGAGGCGACTGATGGTGAGGAAAATAAATTCCTGGGATTTCCTCTGTTAGGGCTGTGGAAGTCATGAAAGTTTGTCAGCTTGTGGTTGTCACGCAAATAACTTCCGGTCTCAAGGTAATTAACATAAGCACATTTAGCGGCTCCTGGGTTCCACGTATAGCCTACAAGCCACTGATGCAACCCTTTTAGAACATTTGAAAAAGTCTAATAAATCCATGTAATATAGCCTACACCACCACAATACATACATTATTTATTTTGGGCAGGTCTAAAGAAACATGATATGAAGAAAATGTAGTCTATTTCAGAACAGAATAGCATACTCGGAGTTGTCCATATGTTAGGCCCTGATCTGGCTATGCAGTATGGCTGTGGGTTACACTAGCTCATTTAGCAGAAAAGATTTGCTTAGAATTCCATGGTGTTATTTTATATTATTATATTATGAAGAATACAATTTATATATATATATATTCTCCAAAGGATTTGAGGGTGTGCGCACATGCAGCTATTCTGTGTTGAGCAGTTAACAAAGAAACTGGTACTCCTATATGCTTAATTCAGAGTTATTTATGTAACTTTAGTTATGATACAAATGTTGGACTATATGTTTTGATTTTGAATACATTCTAACACTGCATGATGCAACTCTAATGTGCATGAAAGGCATGGGCTCTGCTTTGTTTCTTGCACACTTCATCAGTCTCTCATTCACAATTTGAGAAGCACTTGATAATGCCTTGAATTTCCCGGCTGCATCCCCATTGTGTGGCCTTGGGCTGAATATAATAATTATAATTTCCTTCTCCAGGCTGCGTGCCGAAGCACCTCACTCACATGGCTCTCCTTCACGTGATCAGGTCTTTTTTCACAGGCTACAAGTGAAGACACACAACTGTGCGTCCTTATCCAATTATTAGGCGCATATTGGAAGAACTGTCCACATGTACTTTTCATCAGCCAACAAGATGAGTAGGCCTAACTAACAGCAAAAGCACTAGTCTGTCAACTGTCGACTATCCCCCATAGTACTAAAGTTGACCTATTCTGTGCAAGAAATCCAATATTCCAAATATTCCAGGTGTGTGATGCGATAGATCCAAAATTAATACAACCACTAGCATCCAAAAACTGTTTTAAGCAATGAGCCTGATGCAACGGATAAGAACGTGTAGCTTAAAATGTTGATGAACTATTAGGTCATTTCTTTACATTCTAAATGCAACAATGCGCACACGGCAGTAGGAAATAAGTGAAAATCTTCCATTAGCTCGAAAACACCATTCTCAAAAGTGACCACAAGTGAGATTATGCATGTACTGCTTTTATTATAAAGGTGCATTTTTATGGTGAAAATGATCTTCCCCAAAAATGAAACTCGTGCTGCGTATGCCTGACAGGCTCTACACCTGTTGTAAAGTGGATTAATGGGCTTCATTTTAACCTCTCTAGGACTCGCCAACAGCCAATGAAATTGCAGGGCGCCAAATTCAATCAACAGAGATCTCATAATTCAATTGTTTCAAACATACAAGTATGAGACACCATTTTAAGGAAACAGTCTCCTTAATCCAACCACAGTGTCTGATTTCAAAAAAGCTTTTTGGCGAAAGCAGAACATATCATTATGTTAGGTCAGCAACTAGTCACAAAGCATACAGTGATTTTCCAACCAAAGAGAGGAGTCACAAAAAGCAGAAATAGAGAAAATTAATCACTAACCTTTGATATTCTTCATCAGATGACACTCCCGGGACAACATGTTACATAATACATGTATGTTTTGTTTGATCAAGTTCATATTTATTTCCAAAAACCTCAGTTTACATTTGGCTTTGCCTCCAAAACATCCCGTGAATTTGCAGAGAGCCACATATATTTACAGAAATATTCATAATAAACATTGATAAAAGATGATACAAGTGTTATTCACAGATTTAAAGATATACTTCTTCTTATTGCAACCGCTGTGTCAGAGACCAAAACAACCCAAAAAGATATCCACCATTTTGGAGTCAACATAAGTCAGAAATAGCGTTTATAAATATTCACTTATCTTTGATCTTCATCAGAATGCACTCCCATGAATCCCATGAGTTGTTCCATAAAGTCCATAATTTATGTCCAAATAACTCCTTTTGGTTTGCGTGTTCAGTACACAATCTAAACTCACGACTCGCGGCCAGGTTCAGACAAAGTTACATTACAGTCTGTAGAAACATGTCAAACGATGTATAGAATCAATCTTTAGGATGTTTTTATCATAAATCTTCAATAATGTTCCAACCTTTGTCTTCAGAAAAGCAATGGAACGCGAGCTACCTCTCATGTGAATGCGCGTGACCAGCTCGTGGCAATCTGCCAGACCACTGACTCAAAGAGCCCTTATGAGCCCCTCCTTTATAGTAGAAGACTCAAACAAGTTTCTAAAGACTGTTGACATCTAGTGGAAGTCGTAGGAAGTGCAAAATGACCCCATAGACACTGTGTATTCGATAGGCCAAGAGTTCAAAAACTACAAACCTCAGATTTCCCACTTCCTGTTTGCTTCCCCCTAGCCATAAGAAGTTAAGAAGTTATTTGGCCACTTTAGTTGTGATACAAACCGTATCAAAATGTATAGTTCTATGGGCTAGGCTAAATGAGGTGTGCGACTATGATTTGAAAAAGTTTCTTGCCTTTGCTGGGCATCATTCACAAGTGATAATACAATGCAGTCGGAAAGTATTCAAACCGCTTCACTTTTTCCACCTTTTGTTGCGTTACAGGCTTATATCGAAATGGATTAAATTAATACAAATCCTCATCGATCTCCGCATGTGTGGTTCCCACCGTGAAGCAGGGAGCAGGAGATGTGGGGATGATTTTATCTAGAATTCAAGGCACACTTAACAAGCATGGCTACCACAGCATTCTGCAGAGATACTCCATCCCATCTGGTTTTGGCTTAGTGGGACTATCATTTGTTTTTCAACAGGACAATGACCCAAAACACACCTCCAGGCTGTGTAAGGGTTATTTGAACAAGGAGAGTGATGGAAAACATTCCAGGTGAAGCTGGTTGAGAGAATACCAAGAGTGTGCAAAGCTGTCAAAGCTGGCTACTTTGAAGAATCTCAAAAATAAAATATATTTTGATTTGTTTAACACTTTGGTTACTACATGATTCCATATGTGTTATTTCATAGTTTTGATGTCTTCACTTATTATTCTACAATGTAGAAAATAGTAAAAAATAAACTTGAATGAGTAGGTGTTCTAAATCTTTTTACTAGTACTGTAAGTAAATGTTATCATTAAGTTTTTTAAAATATATATATGTGTAGTTGCAAAAATATCAACTTTTTTACGGTATTGTGTGTAGATTGATGAAGGGGGGGAAACAATTGAGTACATTTTGGTAAAAAGGCTGTAACGTAACAAAATGGGGAAAAAGTCAAGCGTTCTGTATACTTTCCGAATGCACTGTACATTTGAATCATTTGGTAGATGCTCTTATCCAATTACATTTGACTTCAGTAACGTTCATAGCTGACTCAACCTATTTATACATTTTTGTAATACAGTAGTAGCCTACATGGTTGTTGTAACTAATACGGGCTGATACTGATCAGAAAGGATGGCTGGCCCAGAGGCCGCTTGAGAACTCTCAGGTAGAGCACGTCTTGCCTGGGTTTGTTTACCAAAAAAAAATGTTGGCACCCTGACACAAATGACATAACTGAGTCTTGCGTTTTAAACTGTTAAAATGACACCCAGAAGTGACCGCGTGTCCTGCGTTAAATTTGTGTCTCACAAACTCACTGTTGCAACTCAGTTCCTTCCTTTGTGCTCATAGCTTCCAAATATGTTTCCCACAGATCAGCATCATGACCCTGCGTCTGTTTGAGCAGCTGATCCAGAAGCCCAACCAGCACATCCTCCACAGTCTGATGTTACGCAGCCTGGAGGAGAGGAACTACCTGGAGAACAAGCCCCAGGAGGAGAGGGAGCCCGTGGAGAACGGCCAGCCCCACGACTTCATGTAAGGGATCCCTCCGCCGAGTCTGTCCTCTGACTGCAAGGGCTCTGGGGTTCTAACTATATAACTGCATTCAGAATTGTAGTGGAAATAAAATGAATAAAAAGTGTATTCACACATTAGGTGCCACAATACACAATACTTCACAGATGGTGTGTCTGTAACTTGGAACCATGAATTAAATGGCAATGCACTACAACAACCACAAAAAGTAACTTGAGCATAGCAATCATGGAATTCCGAATATGAAATGGTTCCTCAGTATGTTGGGGCCTAGTCCTTCGTAACAGATTAAGAATTCACTGGCTCGGCCAGCGCGCATGATGTGAGATTTTGTTCTGGGGGCTGAGATTAGTAGGGGCAACTAATGCAAATTCCATGGTATATCACTCCTTAATGAATTCTGCCTATTCTTTTTTTCAATCTGTTCACATTAAGACAAACACACAACCTTAAAACAGATTTCATATCTGTGTGAACTACTGTCTCTTTAAATGAGAAAATGCAATACCCACGCCGAGTTCCAAACATTAGGTTGAAATCCAACAATATGAAAGCATACAAGCATATTGTCAGAGACTCCTCCTTTTGATGTAAAATCACTAAGCTTATTGTAACCAATTACCTTAGTGATGTAAAATGTAATGGAATGCATTTTACATTGAATCTGCCAATGGATGTTTTGTTATGTCTTTCAGAGACCTTGAAGAGGACCCTCTGTTTGTCGACGACTTCTCTCCAGAGAACAGGTTGTCCAGCCCTGATTGGTTGAGCAACTCCCCAACACACAGTCCTTACCACGCTAAGCCTGATGGAAAGACCGAGGTCCACAAGATTGTAAACAGGTACACAGTATTTCCTAGGAAACATGTGCCTTATCTTGTTACATATTTTAAACTTTTAGGAAGTAAGATACCTGCATCATGTAACCCTATAATGTTTTTATTATGTTTGCTTCAGTTTCCTGTGTTTGGTGCCTGATGAAGCCAAATCCTCGTCTCATGTGGAGGGAACGGGTTATGACACCTACCTAAGAGACGCACACAGACAGGTGAGTTCTCCAGGTCTCTCATGTTCTCTAGCTTCTAATTCACTGAACTCAATAGAGATCTGGGTTGTGTTCATTAGGGTACACCGTTGGAAACCGTTTTGCACGTGTTTCTTATTGTTCTTATATAAGTTCAAATATTATCTCCCTGTGTCACTCGGTTTTGAATTGTTTTGCTTCTGATTCGAGCCCACTGAACACGACCATGGATCTCTGATTTGTTACTAACACTGAATGGGTGGCATGTTGTCTACCCAATGTCATAACTCAACATCATCATTGTCCTCATCTTTTCTTAGTTCAGGGACTACTGTGGGATCTGTCAGAGATGGGACTGGCGCGGCACCCCCAAGGCCATGGAGAAGTGTGACCTGGACAGTCCCTTCTTCGAGGGCCACTTCCTCAAAGTCCTCTTCGACAGAATGGGACGTATTTTGGATCAGGTGAGTTTGAAGTCAAGGAAAGATCTCAGATTTCCAGAAGATTCTCCGTTAAAAGTGCTTCTTAGTCCAAGACTAGGTTTAATCTGTGACAGGAACACCGGCCCAGAATGTTCAGACAGGGTATCAATTGGTTTAAATACTTAAATCTGCTTTGTGAGTTTAGCGATATTGTGGTAATCTTGACTCTTCATGGTGTACCTGAGCTCACTGACTGTCCTTTCTCTGTCCTCCAGCCTTATGATGTGAACCTGCATGTGACGTCAGTGCTGTCCAAGCTGTCTCTGTTACCCCACCCACACATTCATGAGTACCTGCTGGATCCCTACATCAACCTGGGCCCCGGTTGCAGGTCCCTCTTCTCTGTCATCGTCAGGGTATGTTGAGGAATCAACATGAGCAGATACTCAGATACCCTCTATTGATCTCTCATGAATTGATATTGAAGTGATTGTAGTAATGTAGTTAAGGTTGTGGGCCTATGGAGGAACAATCTTTGTTGAGTAGAGTCAATCTTGAGTGTCAATTTAGTTAGGGCAATTATGTTATAGTCACGTTTATGTAAACATAACAATTTCCTCAATCAGGTTTCCAACCATTTTATGCAAGTAAAGTACATGTTGGATAAAGAATTATGACAGGCCTGATGGAAACATTTTCTGGTCGACTTTCCAAATGTCGACAAAACTAAATATGCGAGACAAGGTGTCAGTAAAATTAATTAATGTGAGAAATGTCGGTGGAAACGCTTTTATGCGCAAATATGTATATAACGACCATCATATCAAAGTAAACTTGGAGTCACGCAGTGACATGATGTGTGGTCCTCCCACTACGAGTCGGAAAAGCATGCAGTTTATCAAGCTACAAATGAAATAAGTTACGATGAACTTCACAGGGTGGTGAAAGTGCAAGGTGATGAGCTTGATGCTCCTTTCCAATCAACATTGAGGGTCTTATTCTGGTGACCTGACAAATAAAAACGATCACATCATAATAATCTCATCATGTAGGCTATACGTGCTCTCTAGCCATTACTGTACCTGTGAGCTGTTGGCTACTAGATAACGCAAAACATTTTTTGTTGTTATGAGGAAACCACTCAGGAGAGTTGAAAATGCAATGGTAACCCATTTAAGTTGTGTTTTTTATTTGGCACATGGGAATTTAACTGCAAAAGGTGTTTTGTATGTACTACGTCGTCACACAGCCCCTTCTTTCTGCAACAAGTCAGTTTGATGGAAACACCTCTGGTGGGAAAATGTGCATATTGTTTTTATGCTTATTTTAGAATATTCGCATGAAAATCTCTTGCCAATTGGATGGAAACCCAGCTATTGTCAGTATTGAACCAGCTCTGATCCTTTTTATACTGTAACACTGATTTGCCCCTGTGCATTTCACTCTTGTCAGGTGGTTGGGGACCTCATGTTGAGGATTCAGCGCATCCCAGACTTCACACCCAAACTCCTGCTGGTAA
This sequence comes from Oncorhynchus masou masou, assembly GCF_036934945.1. NCBI lineage: Eukaryota > Metazoa > Chordata > Actinopteri > Salmoniformes > Salmonidae > Oncorhynchus > Oncorhynchus masou. Next base: position 37,778,817 of record NC_088234.1, read on the forward strand.
GAAAGAGACTGCTTGGCCTCGAACCAGAGGGTCTGAAGTAAGTACTCTGTGAAAGGTTTCTGTACTTCACAAAATATAGTAAGATGTGTTGAATTCAGGTAGAAAAGATATGTCAGGTAGCTACAAGCCAGATGTATTTAATTTGAAGTGGATGTGTTAAGGTTTGACGGTTTCTCCAGGGATTGTTTCTGCCATTTCAACCCTTGGGTGGGCCACCTAAGCGGGCTGCCTAAGTATGTACATGCAATGTCTTCAGAAAGTATTCAGAACCCTTGACTTTTTCCACATTTTGTTACATTACAGCTTTATTCAAAATTGGATAAAAAAAGAAAAGAGAATCTTCAATTTCCACACAATATCCCATAATGACAAAGCGAAAACAGGATTTTAGACAATTTTGCAAATGTATTATAAATACACATTCATAAGTTTGAGGTCACTTAGAAATGTCCTTGTTTTTGAAAGAAAAACACAGTTTTTTGTCCATTAAAATAACATCAAATTGATCAGAAATAGAGTGTGGGTATTGTTAATGTTGTAAATGACTATTGTAGCTGGAAATGGCAGATTTTTATGGAATATCTACATAGGCGTACAGAGGCCCATTATCAGCAACAATCACTCCTGTGTTCCAATGGCACGTTGTTAGCTAATCCAAATTTATAATATTAAAACACTTTTTCAATTATGTTAGTACAGCTAAAAACTGTTGTGCTGATTTTAAAGAAGCAATATAATGGGCCTTCTTTAGACTAGTAGAGTATCTGGAGTATCAGCATTTGGATTTGATTACAGGCTCAAAATGACCAGAAACAAAGAACTTTCTTCTGAAATTTGTCAGTCTATTCTTGTTCTGAGAAATGAAGGCTATTCCATGCGAGAAATTGCCAAGGAACTGAAGATCTCATACAACGCTGTGTACTACTCCCTTCACAGAACAGCACAAACTGGCACTAACCAGAATAGAAAGAGGAGTGGGAGGTCCCGGTGCACAACTGAGCAGGAGGACACAGGTACATTAGTGTCAAGTTTGAGAAACAGACACTTCAAGTCCTCAACTGGCAGCTTCATTAAATAGTTACCCCCAAAACACCAGTCTCAACGTCAACAGCTGTGCTACCATAATTGCAAAATGGTTTTCTAATGATCAATTAGCCTTTTAAAATTCTAAACTTGGATTAGCTAACATAACGTGCCGTTGGAACACAGGAGTGATTGGTTGCTGATAATGGGCCTCTGTACGCCTATGTAGATATTCCATAAAAAAATCAGCGGTTTCCAGCTACAATAGTCATTTACAACATTAACATTATTTCTGATCAATTTCATGTTATTTTAATGTACAAAAAGTGTGCTTTTCTTTCAAAAACAAGGACATTTCTAAGTGATCCCAAACTTTTGAACGGTAGTATAGATATGTATATACATAGTTGAAGTCGGAAGTTTACATACACCTTAGCCAAATACATTTAAAATCAGTTTTTCACAATTCCTGACATTTAATCCTAGTAAAAATTCCCTTTCTTAGGTCAGCTGGGATCACCACTTTATTTTAAGAATGTGAAATGTAAGAATAATAGTAGTGATTTATTTCAGATTTGATTTCTTTCATCACATTCCCAGTGGTTCAGAAGTTCACATACTCAATTTTCTTTTTTTTCTCCCTTTATTTAACTAGGTAAGTCAGTTAAGAACAAATTCTTAATTTCAATGATGGCCTAGGAAACAGTGGGTTTAACTGCCTGTTCAGGGGCAGAACGAAAGATTTGTACCTTTGTCAGCTCGGGGATTTGAGTCCAACGCTCTAACCACTAGGCTACCCTGCCACCACATAAATTAGTATTTGTTAGCATTGCCTTTAAATTGTTTAACTTGGGTGAAATGTTTCGGGTAGCCTTTCACAAGTTTCCCACAATAAGTTGGTCAGGTTTGTAGGCCTCCTTGCTCACACACTTTTTTTAGTTCTGGCAACAGATTTTCTATAGGATTGAGGTCAGGGCTTTGTGATGGCCACTCTCATACCTTGACTTTGTTGTCCTTAAGCCGTTTTGCAATAACTTTGGAAGTATGCTCTGGGTCATTGTCCATTTGGAAGACCCATTTGCAACCAAGCTTTAAGTTCCCGATTGATGTCTTGAGATGTTGCTTCAATATATCCACATAATTTTCCTCCTTCATGATGCCATCTATTCTGTGAAGTGCACCAGTCCCTCCTGCAGCAAAGCACCCCACAACATGATGCTGCCACCCCTGTGCTTCACGTTTGGGATGGTGTTCTTCGGCTTTCAAGCCGCCCCCTTTTTCTTCCAAACATAACGATGGTCATTTTGGCCAAACAGTTCTATTTTTGTTTCATCAGACCAGAGGACATTTCACCAAAAATTACGATCTTTGTCTCCATGTGCAGTTGCAAACCGTAGTCTGGCTTTTTTATGGTGGTTTTGGAGCAGTAGCTTCTCATTACTGAGTGGCCTTTCAGGTTATTTCGATATACTGCTCGTTTTACTGTGGATATAGATACTTTTGTACCTGTTTCACCCAGCATCTTCACAAGGTCCTTTGCTGTTCTTGGATTGATTTGTACTTTTCGCACCAAAGTATGTTCATCTCTAGGAGACAGAATGCGTCTCCTTCCTGAGCGGTATGACGGCTGCCTGGTCCCATGGTGTTTATACTTCCGTACTATTGTTTGTACAGATGAACGTGTTACCTCCAGGCGTTTGGAGGTCTTGGCTAATTTCTTTAGATTTTTTCATGATGTTAAATAAAGAGGCACTGAGTTTGAAGGTAGGCCTTGAAATACATCCACAGGTACACTTCCAATTGACTCAAATTATATCAATTAGCCTATCAGAAGCTTCTAAAGCCATGACATCATTTTCTGGAATTTGCCAAGCTGTTTAAAGGCACGATCAACTTAGTGTATGTAAACTTCCGACCCACTGGAATTGTGACGCAGTGAAATAATCTCTGTAAACAATGGTTGAAAATTACTTTTTATGTTAACTTCCTTCTATATCTATCTATCTATAATTTATATAATCAGTAATTCTAAATATATATATATAAGTATACAAGACATTAGGAACACCTTCCTAATATTGAGTTGAGCCCCCTTTCCCCCCCCCCCCCCTCAGAACAGCCTCAATTTGTCAGCATGGACTAAAAGGTGTTGAGCATTCCACAGGGATGCTGGCCCATGTTGACTCCAATGTTTCCCACATTTATGTCAAGTTGGCTGGATGTCCTTTGGGACCGTGGGCCATTCTTGATACACACTGTTGAGCATGAAAAAACCCAGCAGCATTGTTTTGTATACTCAGTGTATATAGTGAGGTTATTGACACCCTTGATCAAGATGAGCATTTATAAAGTCAATAATTCAAATACTGAGCTAAATTATATTATTTTATACTAATACAGTTGCTCAGAGAAAGATATGTTCTTTAACAAGTAATACTTTATTTTCTCTCAAAGGCACGGGTCCAAATGTTTTGAAAATCTTAAAGATTCTTAAAATGAAATTAGTCAAAAGTTTAGTATTTGGTCTCATTCCTAGCATGCAATGACTACATCAAGGGTGTGACTCTACAAACTTGTTGGATGTATTTGCAGTTAGTTTTGGTTGTGTTTCAGACGCAGGAGGTTGGTGGCACCTTAATTGGGGAGAACGAGCTTGTGGTAATGGCATGAGTGGAAGGGTATCAAATACATCAACCACATGTTTTCCATGTGTTTGATGGCATTCGCTCCGTTCCAGCCATTATTTTGAGCCATCCTCCCCTTTAGCAGCCTCCACTGGTTTCAGATACTTTGTTGCCCAATGGAAATTAATGGTAAATCGTGTAATTTGTCATTTTGGAGTCATTCTTGTAAATTTATAATATATGATTTCATAACACTTCTACTTTAATGTGGATGCCTCCATGATTATGGATAATCCTGACTGAATCGCAAATAATCGTTATTATTTATTCGCGATTCGTCCAGGATTATCCGTAATCATGGTACGAAATGGTTTGTATGGAATGCTTCCCCAAAACGTTATTACTTTTGCACCATTTGTTGTGTGGCGGGGTGTGGCTTGACACAACGAGTGACACATTTAAAGAGGAGTGGCCATGCTGACAGCATTCCCCAACCCTCAACCAACCCCTGTCCCTTCCCCTTTTCTGTGTAGCATTGGCCACATAAACACATTTTAGTCCTAGTTCAGGTAGACCAAAGTATTTGATTGAAGGGGATGTGTTGAAATTTGACACTGTGCCTGCCTGGTCTTTCCCATGTAGCATTGATCACATGACCCTGCTGGAGGGGGTGATTGTACTGGAGGAGTTCTGCAAGGAGCTGGCTGCCATTGCCTTTGTCAAGTTCCACGCGTCTGCCTCCACCTCCCCCTAATCCAACAGGCCAGGACTGGGGGGGTGCAGGGAGAAGACAGGATCAACAAATGACTTTCCACCATCCCTAAAATCGATTGTGCCCCAAAGACATACTGTAAGCAGGATATGTTTCATCAAATGTCTTGGGACTACAGATAAAGCATTTTGCCCCATGCCCTAACCAGAACAACAGTAAGGCTGGCAATCTGGGGCTAGAGGCTTTCAGGGTGAGGAAGAGAATGTGTGGATGGATGCGGTAGGAGAGGGGACATTCTCAAGATGGTTTGAGCTGGGCAAGGCCTGCAGAGTCCCTGCGTGCTCTCTCTCTCTCACCTCACCTAAACAAATATGATCACCCCTTCACTATGTGTGTCATAGGGAGAGAAATGTTTTTTCTGTATGTGTGTATTAATTTAAGTTTTTTTCATACTCTGCTGTTTGTAAGCGTCAATGCCTTAGTGTTGGATTATTATGCCTTTTCAGTCACTCTTTCAGGAGGTTGTTTGTTTCCTAGTGAAACATTTTATCTTTAGCCCACATCTCTAATATATTCTTCTGTCAGATTATCAATGTCAAATCACAAAAAAATCTGTGGACAAGATAGCCCCTCTAATTAGCACCCATATTGCTTACCAAATCAGGTAATTCACCCGATTTGTTAAAAAGAAAAGTACATACAATGTAAAATGTTCTTATTTAACAAACAAAAAAAATGATGGAGAAGTTCACTGTAGTGTCTGAGATAATAAGATACTAGTCACGGTGTGGCAGAAGTGGAAAGTCCCTGTATTTATTTTCACATATTCTTTCAGATTGCCTTTTTAACTGTCAGATATGCATTTTTAAAGAAAGAAACCCATTTTTTAACCAATTTAATAGACAAGGAACTCTCAATGCAACTTAATTTACAGAAAATGTGTCAAGTTTTGAATTGTCCCTGACTAGTAAACTCCACTGTGGAGATGTTCGTGTAAACATTTCTCAGGCTACCTACCTAACCATGTCAATGGTTGTATATTTCTTATTGTTTGCACCGTCAACCTCACTAGCAATGGGATAACATTATAGAGTAATGTGACATCACATTTTGTAGAATGTGGATCCTGAAAAACAAACTGGATTTGGACATGGACTTCTATGGACATTTTCAGTCGTTACATATATCAGAATCTTTGCTTTCTTTTCGGACCTTCGTCGGCTTTTGAGGAAAGTGACTCCGCATTTCTTCTTCTTTTGCCTCTGTGACAATGTTATCGCTTAATACAGTAATCATTATTGACGTTTCAAAATGTACTCTGCTACATTGTACACTTATGTTGTCTTTTAATCTGTACTAGTGTAGTGGCATGGCCATCTTTCAGCGATCTTACATGGAACACATTTTCTACGTGTTATTCATTACTTGTTTATTTATAGGAGGTAATCTTAATTTTGGGGTTGGGAGATCCTCAAAGTGGTCCTATTACATAAATAATTCTGTCTTGGTTAGCTTACATTGTGGCATGTAGACCTACATGTAAATGTATGGGAACACAGTACATGAATTTGATATGTTCCTTCGTAAGCTACCATTTTATAAATGCAATTGTATACACACAGTTTGTTTCCATAAGAGGTATTTAATTTACCAATAGTATTGTTTTCCAGAATGATCTTTGATGACGCAGAGGAAAGGACTCCTGTGTCCTTAATGTAAAAAATATATATATAATGATGGAGGACACTATTGTGTGTGTGCTGTGTAGATTAGAAGATCGTGTAACCAGGGTTCGTTGCAAGTACCTGTTGGAGTAATTTTGTGGAGGTTGGACACTTACACTTAATTATTTTAATCGGTCTGAATTAGGGAACTACATGACATAACCGGTGCTGGGGATGTGTTGCTTGCCTGAACGCTTTGGGTTTGTACATGGATGGTGCCCAGTGTGTGTGTGGTTGTGTTTATAGGGGATGAGTGTGTTGGTGTGTGAATGCTTGCTGTAGTACGCAGGCTGGATGAATCTCCATGAGGTCAGGAGTTTGAAATACTCCACATTAGCCGGGACACTGAACTTAGTGGCTAGAGCTGTTGTTCCTGCTAAGTTGACATAGCAAGTTGGCTTCTGGTTGTCTACCCTATACAGCACCTGGGGGAATATGTCACAAAATAGGATCAACTTGTTAGCCAGCGAACTTGTTTGAATGTTCTGGTTAACTTTCTAGGAAGATATGGACATCTGATTGATTCCACGAACAACCCATTTGACCGTTTTTAGCTTTATAAATGAACCAGATAATCTGTTATTTCATTTTGATTAAAGTTAGCTGTCTACCTGGTTGTCCTGCATTGTAGTGTCCCCCTCTGGCCTAATTATGCAAACGTTTGCATGAAATCAGATTTGCACATGGTCTTCATTCTTGTTCATATGTTGTACATATACCAATACTAAAAAGCTTTTTTAGGTTTTTGATTTTTTTGTTTGTATCATGAACTCCCTCCCAAAAAATATTAGGATGCACCTTTCAGGAGTGACTTGTCTACTTTAATGGATGAAAAACATTATTTTTATTCTTAATCATGCACATTTTGTGATCAACGTTTCCAACCTTTCTGTACCTGTGTATATAGGCTATACGTGTACAATAGTAATATTTGCATGCATATCATTTATTGTAATTATGAAAGCAGCATCTCTCTCTCCTAACCTAGTACCAGATCTGTTTGTGCCTTCTGGCCCAACTCCATTGTCACACTAATGACCATAAGGAGTTAGGAAGATTGCACAAACAGATCAGTGACCAGGCTCCCTTCCCATCATGATGATTTCTTAGCAGTCAGCACTTTGCTCCTCTTCTGAAGACACTGACAAGGAAATACAATGATGCCTTACTTCACACTGTGACATTAATGGTTTCACTGCTTGGCTTGGGTTTGTTTGTCACACATTGGATGCTCTATTTGTGAAAGGCATACATACGGGGGCTTGTATTTCCTTGTCTGGGTGCAAGAGTCTAGTATTCAAAAAATCTGATGCCAACTTAGTTTATTTTCCTGTTCTGTATCCGCTTAGACCAATCACTGTATATCTTTGGTAAAACATGTTTGCTGCATTTGATTGTTAACCTAAAACTGGGTGTGAAATGGGTTACCTTTTTGGACTTTTTCTTGACCAGTATGATTTATTCTGTGATTAGTGCAATGGTATTTAAATGTAATATTAAGTTGCATGCTCATTCCTCATCATCGCCTCTTGATGCTTATGATCAGTGTCTCGAAAATAACTATCGCCGACAGGGTGGGTTCTTTTCTGCAGTTTCTCTCATACACTCAGGGGCATCACGTTTTCATTCTCATCTGCCATTTCTGGTTTATGTGTGCTACTTTCCGGTGTGTGTGAGAAATCATACAGGACATTATGGCTTTGTTTAACATCTTCCGTCCCCAATAAAAATACAGCTTTATTCCTCAAGTTGTTTGGTTGTTATTGTTGAATCAAATTTAACAAATTGGATTAATGGACAAAATGCATTGGAAGGTTTAATTAGTTTATTACAAAAGTTTTGTACATATGGTTACGTTTAATTCAAAAGTACGAAAACAAAACTGCACAAAATAACCATTTTATATTTTTACCATGACTGCACTTCCATTTATTCATAATCTCCTTTTTAATTTATTTTGAGATCCATTTAGAAGAATCTGAGATAACAAGTGTCAACTTCTAACCCACAAGACATTGGCTGGGATTCCATCCAAAACCTCCATATAGCGCGCTTGACATGAAAGAATTTCCAATTGAGCGGTCGAAATCTGAACGGCTGATCTTGAATGTGATCTCCGCAACATTGCCTTTAAAAGACGCAGTCTACAAACATGATCGGCTTGAATCTTGGCCTTTGATTGCAAATTAAAAAATAAAAACTACAAAAAAGAGCATTGCATGAACTTGCTCAATACATTGTCAGCTCAGTCCATATATACACAAAAATATTCCACTGACTGGAGAAACAATTTCCTGGGATGGGAGAAATACATGAGTTTAATGTACAGTAAAAGCTAAGGTCCAAGGCTCTTGCGTGATGGTTTGCAGAATAAACAGACATTTCAATTCCCTTCATGAGAACGCAAACCCACAACTATGAAAAAGAGGCCCTGTTGGTAGAAAGAAAATGGTGCTCACACTATCTCCAATCCACCTTGGTAAAGTGGGTCCTAACTGGGTCAAATACCATTATTTCTCCAAATAAATACTATGAAGTTATAAGTCTTTAAAACTTGTAGTGGTTTAACTCACTTTTTGAAATACCCTTTAAAACCTCACTATTCTTCATGAACACAGTTAAATGTAAATTCCTAAGAAAATGCCAGCATAGCATAGCATGTTTAAATGGTTCAGAGGCAATATGACATTGTATAGATTTATTGGTTGATTGATCAACCATGCTATAAGCAGACCTGGGTTCATATACATAAGTTGTGCTTGATTGAGCCTGCCTGTTGTGATGGAACCAATAAAAGTCTCAAAAGTGCAAACCCCTCCCACCTAACATAATTAAGCATATATAATACATGAATCTAGGTATGGTTATAAGGAGACTAACAAACCCTTCATACAGTACTGACACCTAGAGAAAATACCCTTTTTATTTCAGCTAAATGAGAATAGCAGAAAACCATTCGAGTTCAGTGTTTTATCCTGGCATTCTGTCCAATTCTTAACTGACACAGGAGCTTGCTAGTGCCCTGCTACCAACTGCCCAGACTAGCGAAAATAACTTTCAATAACCTACATGGCCATACAGGCACAGGTAGACGCAGTCCTTCAGCACTGTGACAGGCAAGGTGTGAAGAGGTCATTGTGATTCACTCTAGAAAGATGTCACTCTTGTCAGTCAGTTTGGCACAAGCTGGCTAATATTTCACAACGCAGGATCCGCATATCCAGCTAACTCAATTTAAATGTCATAAGGTGAATTCACCAATTTGTAAGTCGCTCTGGATAAGAGCGTCTGCCAAATGACTTAAATGTAAATAATTAAACTATACATTTTTACCAGAATATATTTTACAAGATAATGTATTCTGAAGCGTAAGGTTAGTTGGCCAACTATAAGAAATAGCCCTCAGAACAGCCTCAATTCTTCAGGTCATGGACTCTACATGGTGTTGAAAGCGTTCGACAGGGAAGTTGGCCCTTGTTGACTCCAATGCTTCCCACAGTTGGGTCAAGTTGGCTGGATGTCCTTTGGGTGGTGGACTATTATTGAAACACACGCAAAACTGTTCCGCGTGAAAAACCCAGCAGTTCTTAACACAAACTGGTGCGCCTGCCACCTACTACCATACCCCGTTCAAAGGCACTTAAATCTTTTGTCATTCACCCTCAATGGCACGCATACACAATCCATGTCTCAAGTCTTAAAATCCTTCTTTAACACGTCTCCTCACCTTCATCTCCACTGATTGGAGTGGATTTAACAAGTGACATCAATAAGGGATCATAGGATTCACCTGGTCAGTGTATGTCATGAAAGAGCAGGTGTACATAGTGTATAAATAATTAATTTATTCTATATGCAAATTACTTGCATATACAAAACAACTATATGCCATCACACAAACAGGCAAAAAATACAATTTGATTCAATTCAAAAATAATTATGTACATTTACAAATGTCTTTAACCCCAAAGCCACCATACCTTTCCCATTTATAAATCCCAAGTTTACTCGAACACACACACACACACACACAAAAATGTATCTTTGGCTGACGTGTGGAGCTGCAGCACCTGCATCATGTGCACTTGACAAATAATTACAGACCCCCACCCCCCCAATACTATAGACAAGGTATTCCAAAAGGAGGATTTAGTGAATATCTCAATTCCTTTCTATGCTTTAGTGAATGAATACATACGTATTTTCAAACATCTACTCACATACAAAGCTTAGCGACACACATACCCTTCCATGCGTGTGCATACATACAGAATTGTAATGTAAATGCAACACACAGAGCTGTAAAATAATGGAAGGCATCAATAAATAGAGATGTCTGGCCAGTTTCCCTGGGCCTCAGTGTGTCTGTCAGTCGTTCTTTGTGTTCTGGGTGGTGTCCAGGCTGACCACCTGCAGCTCTGTCAGGTTACCGCTGCTGCTGCTCAACTGCTGACCAATCACCATCTGCAACACAGCACAGAAACATCAGCATGCGCCACTGAAGACCAATCAAAGTCAAAGAAAATTAAAGTGACATTGGGAAAGAAGAGAGAACATAACTCTATGCTCAGCATGGGTCCACCACAGATAGAACAATGAGCCGGATGTATAAATCTGAACCATTCGGTTGGCATTTCCACTCAGCACCAAATATGGTGATGAGAGGAATCCCAGTGGCCGCCAGAGGGAGAAGATGGATTTTGCCCAACATTCTACGAATTTTCTCATCGATGAAACGGTTGATATCAATACAGTTTTCTGTTCCCAAAACTAGAATTTGTGATGAACAGTTTTGTAGACTTTACCCTTTGTCAAAGTTGTTTTTAAATTTAATTGTTTAGGAGTGCAAGGGCGAATTGAGTTATTGCACACGTGCACTTGACAGAGTAGGCGTTCCCCCACGGAAATATGCAAATACATGCCAGAATGAGGCAATAGGATCTCACTAGCTCATGCTTGGCTCTGCCCACCTCCTTGCTTGTTCTGCCCACTATGATTAATTTGCTCCCATTGGAAACGATAGGCTGTGGTCTATCTTGGGTTAATTATAAAAAATCTTTGGTTCCACTTTGCATGCCTTAATTTGCACTGTTGAGTAGCCTATTGCCAGACAATACACCTGCCTAACATGGTTGGGGTCAATTCCATTTCAATTCCAGGTAATTCAGGAAGTAAACAAATTCAAATTGCTCCTAATTGAAAAGCATTGAAGATAATGAATTTTTCTGTACTTCCTGAATTGACTGGAATTGACCCCAACCCAGCCTAAGCACACAATTATTGACATTAAATTGATTAACTAAAATCCTCTATTTTTGAAAAGAAAGCTTTTTCTAAAAGCATCACTTTGCATGAGTTTGGTCATTTGTGTTGTTATAGTGTACGGTAGCTATTGTACTCCAACTAAGGCTCTGTGAAACACAATGGATTATATTCTGCTCCTAAACTTTAGTCATTCACTCACATTCACCTCTATAAAAAGCCAATCTATTGAAATCTCAATCCTGTGTGACTTTGACTGATTTCCTCAATACAAATAAAAAAAGTATTCCAAAGAACATATGGCTTTCAATAATGTTCCGTGCAGTGTTGTCCAAACATTATTTTCATTTTTATTTAACGGTTGTTTAACTAGGCAAGTCAGTTAAGAACAAGTTCTTATTTTACAATGACAGCCTATCCCAGGCCAAACCCTCCCCTAACCCCGACGACACTGGGCCAATTGTGCGCCGCCCTATGGGACTCCCGATCACAGCCTGTTGTGATACAGCCCTGGATCGAACCAGGGTCTGTGACGTCTCTAGCACTGAGATGCAGTGCCTTAGACCGCTGCGCAACTCTGGAGCCCCAAATGTCATAGGAGTAGATCATCCACATACAGTAACAGTACAGGAGGCAGGCCAAACCCTCCCCTCCACAGTGATAAACAGTGCTCTGTCCGGATGCATTAGTGCATGTCAGTGGCATGCTGGTTGCAGAGAGAATATGAGAGTTTCACTTGTAAAATGTAGGTCTTGCCGTACTGGGTGTAGCTGCACTGCAGAAACAGGGATCTGCATGGTGCCCGAGGGTGCCGTAAGGAATACCTGAGGGACAGCACCTAGCCAGAGAGAGACGGACACATACAAACATGAACACAGCCCTCTCATCTAAACTAACATTTTACCACTGAATATATACAGAGACTAACATTATACCACTGACTATATACAGAGACTATGTGCATGCTGTATAGGCTATACCACCCCACTTTGGGTCGGGGTCAAACACACTAGCCTGTCATAGTCAACCTCCCGACTATGTAGCTATATTCATACTAGATCTGGGTTAAAACAGTATGCGTTTTCATCCTTTGAGCATTTGATTAAGCCTGCCTGGAATGCCAGATAGGATAGGTTGCACTTTTTGGAGCATTTCATAGGTTAAGCTCAACACACCCAGATAAAAAAAAATGAAAGAAAAAAAATACTAATTGAACTGAGGTCTGAATCATATATCAATCAACCTCCCCCATCAACCCACAGCCAGTGTAGCCTCACCTGTGTCCCAGCGTAGCCTACTGTAGTCAAGCGTGGTCTCACCTGTGTCCTGGCCCTGTCCGTGGGACACCTGCATGGCCGAGGGGCTGGACGCGTACATCACTGTGTGGGGGCTGGTGTACATCATGTGCCCCGCCATGGACGTGGGCACAGACGATGTGACAATGGTCGCTGGGAGAGTGGGGAAAATATTAGTGTATAAGACAAAGTAAGAAGTTTAAAAGAGACATTGCCCACCAGATGGCACTGTATCACTGAGGGAAAATTCAATTCTGTTCAACTGAAGTTGACCCTTCATAACAGTATTGTAGACTACAACCTTCCTCTCACTCAAGAGAGATAAGTTAGACTCTGGATAGAGCTTATCACACATAACCAGGGTTGTACAGCCCTGTGTTAGACAGAGGAGAGTTACCAGTGGAGACAGTTGAGGTCTGGGAGATCTCCAAGCTGCTGTCGTTGTTGTGTGTGGTGGGGTGCACCTGGATGGCCTGCAGCTGCTGGGTCATCCCTCCCCCTGGAGGGGAACAGGCAACACAAAACAGCTGATCACTCACCTGTACACTATTCTAATCTTCTGTCGGAACTCTTATAAATGGTAGGAATATTAGTTTGCCCCATACAGTTTTGGACATGGTTTCATACACCTATGTACAGTCAACTAAAGTCCATGCCTGCCTCATGCCTGTTATTCCTTGTACAGTTGTGGCCAAAAGTTTTGAGAATGACACAAATATAAATTTTCACAAAGTCTGCTGCCTCAGTTTGTATGATGGCAATTTGCATATACTCCAGAATGTTATAAAGAGTGATCAGATGAATGGCAATTAATTGCAAAGTCCCTCTTTGCCGTGCAAATGAACTGAATCCCCATAAAACATTTCCATTGCATTTCAGCCCTGCCACAAAAGGACCAGCTGACATCAGCTGACATCATGTCGTTAACACAGGTGTGAGTGTTGACGAGGACAAGAGATCACTCTGTCATGCTGATTGAGTTCAAATAACAGACAGGAAGCCTCAAAAGGGGGGTGGTGCTTGGAATCATTGCTCTTCCTCTGTCAACCATTGTTACCTGCAAGGAAACACGTGCCATCATCATTGCTTTGCACAAAAAGGGCTTCACAGGCAAGGATATTTCTGCCAGTAAGATTGCACCCAAATCAACCATTTATCGGATCATCAAGAACTTCAAGGAGAGCGGGTCAATTGTTGTGAAGAAGGCTTCAGGGCGCCCAAGAAAGTCCAGCAAGCAACAGGACCGTCTCCTAAAGTTAATTCAGCTGCGGGATCGGGGCACCACCAGTACAGAGCTTGTTCAGGAATGGCAGCAGACAGGTGTGAGTGCATCTGCACGCACAGTGAGGCGAAGACTTTTGGAGGATGGCCTGGTGTCAAGAAGGGCAGCAAAGAAGATACTTCTCTCCAGGAAAAACATCAGGGACAGACTGATATTCTGCAAAATGTACAAGGATTGGACTGCTGAGGACTGGGGTAAAGTCATTTTCTCTGATGAATCCCCTTTCCGAATGTTTGCGGCATCCGGAAAAAAGCTTGTCCGGAGAAGACAAGGTGAGCGCTACCATCAGTCCTGTGTCCTGCCAACAGTAAAAGCATCCTGAGACCATTCATGTGTGGGGTTGCTTCTCAGCCAAGGGAGTGGGCTCACTCACAATTTTGCCCAAGAAAACAGAATGGAATAAAGAATGGTACCAACACATCTTCTGAGAGCAACTTCTCCCATCCATCCAGGAACAGTTTGATGACGAACAGTGCCTTTTCCAGCATGATGGAGCACCTTGCCATAAGGCAAAAGGGATAACCAAGTGGCTCGAAACAAAACATCAATATTTTGGATCCATGGCCAGGAAACTCCCCAGACCTTAATCCCAATGAGAACTTGTGGTCAATCCTCAAGAGGCGGGTGGACAAACAAAAACCCACAAATTCTGACAAACTCCAAGCATTGATTATGCAAGAATGGGCTGCCATCAGTCAGGATGTGGCCCAGAAGATAACTGACAGCATGCCAGGGCGGATTGCAGAGGTCTTGAAAAAGAAGGGTCAACACTGCAAATATTGACTCTTTGCATCAACTTCATATAATTGTCAAGAAAAGCCTTTGACATTTACGAAATGCTTGTAATTATACTTCAGTATTCCATAGTAACATCAGACAAAAAAATCTATAGACACTGAAGCAGCAAACATTGTGGAAATTAATATTTGTGTCATTCTCAAAACTTTTGGCCACGACTGTACATCCCCCTCTGCAGCCAGACAGACAGACAAACCTCCCAACTTTTTTCCCAGAGCACCAATCAGACCATAACTAACAACATCCACACCAATAAAACATGAATACCAGTTCTTTATGGAAATATGTAGCAAGGCCTATACCCAACCCCCCCCCCCCCCCGATGTGTTTTATAAAGCCCACAAGACACCAACCATATCATCCTGCGAATCTCAAAAAACAACTGGGGGCAGGAACTTCCCTTACAGAGCTCCGGGATGCCCGCTTACCCATTAATAGAAGAAGGAGAAAACTTGTCTCTGTCGACCTACAGACAAACTAGTCTCTCAACAGACACAGACTAGTCTCTTTCTCTCGACAGACTGACCTAGGGAGACTGCAGCGGGGAATCGGAAGACGGCCTGCTGGCCCTGCTGTGTCAGTTGTGATGCGGTGAGCTTCTGGCCCCGCTGTCCCGGGATGGCCAGGGTGTGCTGGTGAAGCTGGCTGAGCGGAATGGTGGGGGTGCCGGGAGGGAGAGAAGTGCCTGCTGCAGGAGGGAAAAAAGTATGAGTGAGTGAGTGAGTGAGTGAGTGAGTGAGTGAGTGAGTGAGTGAGTGAGTGAGTGAGAGAGAGTGAGCCTGCTGTCATAATGGGAGAAAAGGGAGCCGGAGACAAAGATCTGCTACGTCGGGACCCAGAACAACATCTCTGCGCTACTCAGTCGGTTAGCCACACTATCACTACAAGCAGACATCACAACAAGGGCAACAACAATACTTTAGAATGTCCGTGATTGCACCACTACATGAACCATTTTTTAACATTTTTTTAAACCTTTATTTAAATCAAACTAAGACTTCTTAAGCTTTAAGGTGGTTATTTCCCAGTATTACATGGCTGTAACAGCAGCTACCATTTCATGTCTTAAATTGATGGTAATTTTTACTAGTAAACCTGGACCTCCTGTACTAATTTGATCTCTTTTAATATCAATATAGCAAATCCTATTACAAGGGGCACATCTGGCTCCAAAACACTCTGTTTGAGCAGGGGCTCCATGAATTAAAAATAAATTATAATTTCACAATTGAACTGCCTAATCTTCACTGAATATTCATGACCAATTATAGGCAGAGATCGGCAGCCGACTCGGGGATGGCCATTGTGTTGGACCTCCTAATTATTCCTCTCCTACAATGAAAATCAAAGGCATGAGCCCATTGGATGTAGATGTTCCCTTCGTGGATACTGGGGCTTTGTAATACATGTCAAATATAACCAAGCTGAAAGGGCTTCCTGGAGATGTGAAACACGGCAAAATATAAACAACTGTTTAAGTGGAAACGCAAGTCACGCTACTGCCTCGAACCACCTCGACGTCTTGGCAAGATGATTCAAATTGAAATCATGTTGACGGACCAGATCTGGGTTCAAATACATGCTTAATCAAGTATTTGTATTTTTTTTTCAAATTATATCTATTTTTAAATAATAACCAAATCAGCATATACATTTTGAAGTATGTCAATAATTTCCTATAAATACTATTTTAAACTATTTTCAAATACCCTAGAACCAAACTGGTCTGCTAAGCGCAAACTTGAATGTTGTGAAAATTCTGTGCAACTTCCAGCTCGTGTTTACTGTGAACACTGAGGCTGTACCCACGCCATGTACCCACGCCAGCGTTGTTGGCACTTGTCCCATTAGTTAACTTCTTATGGCTGGGGGCAGTATTGAGTAGCTTGGATGAATAAGGTGCCCAGAGTAAACAGCCTGCTCATCAGTCCCAGTTGCTAATATATGCATATTATTAGTATATTTGGATAGAAAACATTCTGAAGTTTATAAACCTGTTTGAATGATGTCTGTGAGTATAACAGAACTCATATGGCAGGCGAAAAACCTGAGAAAAAATCCAACCAGGAAGTGGGAAATCTGAGGTTGGTCGATTTTCAACTCAGCCCCTATTGAAGATACTGTAATATATTGGTCATGTTGCACTTCCTAAAGCTTCCACTAGATGTCAACCGTCTTTAGAAACTTGTTTGAGGCTTCCCCTTTGAAGGGGGGCTGAATGATAGAGGGGAATGAGTCAGAGGTCTGCCAGCAGCCACGAGCTGGTCACGCGCATTCACATGAGAGGTAGCTCCCTTTCCATTGCTTTTCTGAAGACAATGAATTCTCCAGTTGGAACATTATTAAAGATGTATGTTAAAAACATCCTAATGATTGATTCTATACATTGTTTGACATGTTTCTACGGACTGTAACGGAACTTTTTGATATTTCTGCTCCTAGTGAACGCGCTTCGTGACTTTGAATTTGTTTACAAAACGCACTAACAAAAGTAGCTATTTGGACATAAATGATGGACATTATCGAACAATGCAAACATTTATTGTGGAACTGGGATTCCCGGGAGTGCATTCTGATGAAGATCGTCAAAGGTAAAGTGAATATTTATAATGTTATTTCTGACTTCTGTTGACTGCACAATATGGCTTGTTGGGCTCTGAGCGCCGTACTCAGATTATTGCATGGTTTGCTTTTTCCGTAAAGCTTTTTTGAAATCTGACACAGCAGTTGCATGAAGGAGAAGTGGATCTAAAATTCTATGTGTAAAACTTGTATCTTTGATCAATGTTTATTATGAGTATTTATGGAAATTGATGTGGCTCTCTGCAAAATTACCGGAAGTGTTTTTGAAATTACTGAACCTAACGTGCCAATGTATAAGATTTTTTTAATATAAACTTTACCGAACAAAACATACATGTATTGTGTAACATTAAGTCCTATGAGTGTCATCTGATGAAGATCAAAGGTTATTAATTCTCTCTCTATTTCAGATTTTTGTGACTCCACTCTTTGGCTGGATAAATGGCTGTTTTTCTGTGACTTGGCTCTGACCTAACATAATCGTTTGTGGTGCTTTCGCTGTAAAGCCTATTTGAAATCGGACACTATGGTGGGATTAACAACAAGATTACCTTTAAAATGGTATAAGATACTTGCATGTTTGAGTAATTTTAATTATGAGATTTCTGTTGTTTGAATTTGGCGCCCTGCACTTTCACTGGCTGTTGTCATATCGATCCCGTTAACGGGATCTCAGCCCATGGAAAATCAGTGATTTGGCTATTTCAGCCACACCCATAGCTGACAGATGTATAACGTCGAGCACACAGCCATGCAGTAGAATAGCCAGTACTGAGAAGCTCAGTGACTTTCAATGTGGCAACATCATAGGATGCCACCTTCCCAACAAAATGCATGCCCTGCGAGAGCTATCCCGGTCAACTGTAATTGCTGTTATTGTGAAGTGGAAAAGTCTAGGACCAACAATGCCTCAATCGTCAAGTGGTAGGTCTCAAAAGCTGACAGAATAGGAACGCCGAGTGCTGAGGCGCAGAAAAATCGTCTGTTCTTGGTTGCAACACTCACTACCAAGTCACAAACTGCCTCTGGAAGCAACTTTAATTTTTAATTTTACCTTTATTTAACCAGGCAAGTCAGTTAAGAACAAATTCTTATTTTCAATGACGGCCTGGGAACAGTGGGTTAACTGCCTGTTCAAGGGCAGAACGACAGATTTGTACCTTGTCAGCTCGGGGGTTTGAACTCACAACCTTTCGGTTACTAGTCCAACGCTCTGACCACTAGGCTACGCTGCCGCCCCAAAACGTCAGGACAAGAACTGTTCGTCGGGTGCTTCATGAAATGGGTTTACATGGCTGAGCAGCTGCGCACAAGCCTACAAATCACCATGCATAATGCCAAGCGTCGGCTGAAGTGGTGTAAAGCTCGCCGCCATTGGACTCTGGAACAGTGGAAACGCATTCTCTGGAGTGATGAATCACACTTCACCATCTGTCCAACAGATAAATCTGGGAAGGCTTTTCCACACTAATAGTGGAAAGCCTTCCCAGAAAAGTGGAGGCTATCTAGCCAGTTTGACTGTATCATGCCGGAGTAGCTTGATGAGCAATGCCTATTCCATGTTTTATAAGTTAAGTGTTTGGTGTTGACTATAAACTTTACTTAGCTAGACAGCGAAGCTTTATGGAAGAATGTACTATAGCCAGCTAGGATATATTGTCAACATTGAGTTGTGGTTGGTGCACGATCTGAAAAACCTTCCATAGCAAAATATACCTAGCTATCTAGTCTCCTTTGCTTGTAGCTTGCTTCTCTTCTACTGGTGTTAGCTAGCTACAGCTGCTACTAGCTAGCTGCAGCTGTTGTGCAGCAACCAAGTTGTTGATCCCGGTTTTAGAACTCTGAGATTTGGATGAAAATATGTTAGCATTGTCAGAAATGCTACAAAAAAGTAACACATTGATGGTCTGAAATGTCCACGAGAGCAAAAAATTATAAATTTAATAAAAACTTTTGAACCAACAAATGTATTCAGTCAAAATGGATCCAAGTCTAATTGTCACCTTATGGATGCTGTAGCCTGGTTTTAATCCCACTTCTAGAATTTGAGCTAGGTTTGGGCAAAACAATTGTCTGATGACCCTAATGCTATCAACCCTGTCAAAAATCTGGTACCGTGATTCTCAGTAATGGCAGGACAGATCATGACGAGAGGCGGATCATTTTTTGTGTTCTTCCAATCAAGTCGATTTTGGAAATGTCCTCGACATTGGTGACATATTGGCTTAGATATGATGGTAGGGAGATTTGAATTTAACATTGAGCTTCAACCGATGCATATACAATTGTTGGGACGATAAGGTATCCCGCATCATGTCGTGGCTAAGAACAGGTATAATTAAGCAATAAGGCACGAGGGGGTGTGGTATATGGCCAATATACCACGGCTGTGGGCTGTTCTTACGCACAACGCATTGCAGAGTTCCTGGACACAGCCCTTAGCCATGGTATATCGGTCAAACCTCAGAGGTTGCTTATTGCTATTATAAAACGACTTACCAAGGTAATTAGAGCAGTAAAAATAATTTTTTTGTCATACCCGTGATATACGGTCTGATATACCATAGCTGTCAGCCAATCAGCATTCAGGGCTCGAACCACGCAGTTTATAATTGCCAATATGCCACACCCACTCAGGCCTTAAAGTATAGCATAGCATAAAGGCCAGTGTCTCTCCTGCTGTAGGTACCTGACATGAAGGTAAAGCCGCTGGGCAGCTGCATGACCTGCCCTCCGGAGGCACCGGTGGTCTTGAGGACTGTGCCGTTGACGTTGCTGCTAGCGGAGATGGGAGCCAGGTAGTTGGTGATGGGGAAGGAGGGCCCGCTGCTAACCTGCATGGTGGTGGATGTGGTGGGTGCCGTAGGTGCATGGGTACTGGTGGTGCCCGGGAGGCTGGCCACTGTAAACGCAGGCTTTAGCTGGTCCTGGGGAAGGACAAACAATATGCATTATGAGTGTGGCTGTCAAAATAGCAAGATTCATGCATTCTACAGATTTTATTATTTTGGGGGGTTTTGGGCTCTTTATAAGCTGGACTAAAAACAATTTACTAACAAATCATATCATGTTGAGTAAATATTTTATTCCACAAACCTTACTCCAAGACAGCACCATTCACTAGAGCCAGTGGGGTAGAGAGGACGTTCATAACCAAGTAATTACCATTGCTTTACTCTCAGCAGGTAGCTAGTTTCCTCCATATACATATAGAGTGCATTCAGAAGGTATTTCAGACCCCTCCGATTTTGTTACAGCCTTATTCTAAAATGGATTAAATCATTTTTTCCCCTCAATCTATACACAAACCCCATTATGACAAAGCGAAAACAGGTTTTCTGAAATGTATAAAAAAATTCAATACAGAAATACCTTTTTACATAAGTATTCAAACTCTTTGCTATAAGACTAGAAATTGAGCTCAGGTGCATCCTGTTTCCATTGATCATCCTTGATGTTTCTACAACTTGATTGGAGTCAACCTGTGGTAAATTCAATTGTTTGGGACATGATTTGGAAAGGCACACATCTGTCAATATAAGGAACCACAGTTGACAGTGGATGTCAGAGAAAAAAAACAAGCCATGAGGTCGAAGGAATTGTCCGTGGAGCTCCCAGACAGGATTGTGTCGAGGCACAGATCTGGGAAAGGTCCCCAAGAACACTGTGTCCGCCATCATTCTTAAATGGAAAAACTTTGGAAACACCAAGACTCTTCCTAGAGCTGGCCTTCTATCCAAATTGATCAATCGGGTGAGAAGGTCCTTGGTCAAGGAGGTGACCAACCCAATGGTCACTCGGACAGAGCTCCAGGGTTCCTCTGTGGAGATGGGAGCACCTTCCAGAAGGACAACCATCTCTGCAGCACGCCACCAAATCAGGCCTTTACGGTAGAGTGGCCAGATGGAAGCCACTTCTCAGTAGAAGGCACGAAAGCCCGCGTGGAGTTTGCCAAAAGAGACCTAAAGGACTCAGACCATGAGAAACAAAATTCTTTGGTCTGACAAAACCAAGATTGAACCTTTTGGCCTGAATGCCAAGCGTCACTTCTGGAGGAAACTTGGCACCATCCCTACGGTGAAGCATGGTGGTGGCAGCATCATGCTGTGGGGATGTTTCAGCTGCAGGGACTGGGAGACTAGTTAGGATCGAGGGAAAGATGAACGGAGCAAAGTACAGAGAGATCCTTGAGCAGAAAACCTGCTCCAAAGTGCTCAGGACCTCAGCTTGGGGTGAAGGTTCACCTTCCAACAGGACAACAACCCTAAGGACAGCAAAGATGACTCACGATTGGCTTCGGGACAAGTCTCTGAATGTCCTTGAGTGGCCCAGCCAGAGCCCGGAGTTCAACCCAATAGAACATCTCTGGAGTGACCTGAAAAAAGCTGTGCAGCAACGCTTCTCATCCAACCGGACAGAGCTCAAGAGGATCTGCAGAGAGGGGAACTCTCAAACTACAGGTGTGCCAAGGTTGTAGCCATACCCAAGAAGACTCCAGGCTGTAATCGCTGCCAAAGGTGCTTCAACAAAGTATGAGTAAAGGGTCTCAATACTTAAGTAAATGTGATATCAGTTTTTATTTGTAATACATTTGCAAAATAAAATAAAAAATGTTTTGCTTTGTCATTATGGGGTATTGTGTCTATTGATAAGAGAGAAAAAAATATTTAGACATTTTAGAAAATGTAATGTAACAATGTGGAAAAAGGGGTCTGAATACTTCCTGAATGGACTGTACACACCTTGGACACACCTACTCATTCAAGAGTTTTTCTTTATTTGTACTATTTTGTACATTGTATAATAATAGTGAATACATACAAATTATCAAACAACACACATGGACTCATGAAGTAAACCCCCAAAAAGTTTTCACGGACAAGTGTCCCAAAATAAATGAAGAAATCCATGTTATTCAATTATTGGGCCAAAGAGCGTCTGCGATGCCAAGAGCTAAAATGGAAGTCCTTTCTATTTCTGATGCAGAACGCGCTGCAAGTCCTGCATCTCCCATGTCCTCATTGGTTTATAGAAGCAGGTACCCATGTGCCATCTCCTCATTGGTTATACCCACGTGGGTGATTGAAAGACTAACTGTTTTGCCGGTTGCCGTGGTAATACTATGAAAGTGATCACCATATAAGTTCAAAGATGAAAAAGCCTGGAAAGAGGAGAGATGACTAGAAATGATTCAGTTGGCCATTTTGTGTGTGGATTAAATGGAGTAGAGGACCTTGTGCATTTCAGGTAAAATAACTCAATGTTTATATCCCAGGACAAATTAGCTAGCAACAGCAAGCTAGCTAAATAGGACAAATTAGCTAGCAAGTGCAAGCTAACTAGCTAAATTGCCATACATGTTTAATGCTTTTCGACCTGTCCCCAAATTAATGTCATTGGTTCAGAGTTTGTTTTGATATTTTAACCTGCATGTCGTGATCGCGTTTGGTGTAGAGGGACAAAATACATTTATGCACGCGCGCAGCCGGTCTGGTTTCCATGTAAGGCAATTCTAGGTCTTGTGGCATATTTTGGTTAAACTATCCCCTATTCAATGGAATTCCAACTGTCTGCATTCACAGTGCATTCTTCCATCACATGTGCAGCTGATTCTCAAGATCTTCCACACTAATGAGATGCCATTGAGCCCACACTACTACACTATCTGAGCCAAGGACTAAATGCTTTTTTGAAAACAATACTGGGTGGGGTGAATATATTAGATACGACATACATGATTTTTTTGTTAACAAGTAAATAGTAGCCTACAGCAAAGTGTGTTTAAATCATTTCTAACATGTTAACAATTTCTGTTCGTTTTTGCAACCATGTGGGTTTTAGCTTGCTTGAGCCTCCTAACTGAGTGTTAATTCACCTGTTTCCAAACATGTTTCATTTTAAAACATTTATCTTACAAAGGAATTGTTGAACTGCTTAACTATTTATCTGTACATGGAATTCTGTTTTTTCTTCTAATCTTTATAGGAAAATGCCACGGGCACTATCTGATGTGTGGAGACATTTCACTGCAGCTAATGTAAAAGCTGTGCACATTTGCAAATACTGTGCCAAATCATATGAAGAATGCAACAAAGATGCAGAATCATCTGGCCAAGTGCATAAAGTTCCCTCAGCGCTTACAACAAGCAACCTCTGACAAAAGTCCCTCTACTTCTATTCAAGGTAAAAATGATGAATCAGACACCTTATCGATAGCAACAGCTCATGGTCCTCCTGGAATCAGAAGTTTTTTTGACTCAATGGAGGAACGTAGCCAGAGAATTGCTGATGGAATGTCTTGCACAAGCTGTGTATGCAACTGTTTCACCTCTGATGCTCAC
This sequence comes from Oncorhynchus masou masou, assembly GCF_036934945.1. Classification (NCBI taxonomy): domain Eukaryota; kingdom Metazoa; phylum Chordata; class Actinopteri; order Salmoniformes; family Salmonidae; genus Oncorhynchus; species Oncorhynchus masou. The sequence goes on from NC_088234.1 coordinate 37,802,461, forward strand.
AGGCAATGTTTATCGGAAGAGATTTCTGAATGTTCTTTGCCCTGCATACACCCCTCCAACCAGACATGCTTTACTGACTCATTTGCTGGATGCAGAGTTCAACAGAGTCCAAGCAGGGTCCAAGAAGGTCAAGCAAATCATAGAGAAAGCAGACTCTATTGCAATCATCTCTGATGCGTGGTCGAATGTTCGTGGACAAGGAATAATTAAACTACATATCCACCCCTCAACCAGTATTCTACAGGAGCACAGACACAAGGGATAGCAGACACACCGGTCTCTACATTGCAGATGAGTTAAAGGCAGTCATCAATGACCTTGGGCCACAGAAGTTATTTGCACTGGTGACAGACAATGCTGCGAACATGAAGGCTGCTTGGTCTAAAGTGGAGGAGTCCTACCATCACATCACACCCATTGGTTGTGCTGCTCATGCATTGAATTTGCTCCTCAAGGAAATCATGGACTGAAAACAATGAATACACTCTACAAGAGAGCCAAGGAAGTGGTTTGGTATGTGAAGGGTCATCAAGTTATAGCAGCAATCTACCTCAACAAGCAAATTGAGAAGAATAAGATCACCAGATTGAAGCTGCCCAGCAACACCCATTGGGGTGGTGTTGTCATCATGTTTGACAGTCTCCTGGAGGGGAAGGAGTCTCTCCAAGATATGGTCATATCACAGTCTGCCAATATGGACAGCCCCACCAAGAGGATCCTCCTGGATGATGTATTTTGGGAGAGAGTGGTAAGCAGCCTGAAACCTATAGCGGTAGCCATTGCACAGATTGAGGGAGACAATGCCATCAAGTCTGATGTCTGCTTGCAGATGTAAGAGAATAAATCCGTACTGCGCTGCCCACTTCACTGTTGCTTCAAGCAGAGGAAACTGCAGATCTGAAATACATCAAAAAGCGTGAAGACTGCCTGAAGCCCATAGCGTACATGTTGGACCCCAAGTATGCTGGCAAGAGCATCCTGTCTGATGCAGAGATCAACAAGGCCTGTGGTGTCATCACTACTGTGTCTCGCCACCTTGGCCTGAATGAGGGTAAGGTTCATGGCAGTCTGGCGAAGTACACTTCCAAGCAAGAGCTTTGGGATGGAGATGCAATATGGCAGTCGTGCCAACATATCATCAGCCACCTGGTGGAAGGGACTTTGTGGATCTGAGGCTCTTTCCCCCGTTGCCTCCATCTTTCTCCAAATCCCACCAATATCAGCCGCTTCAGAGCACAACTGGTCCTTGTTTGGGAACACACACACCAAAGCACGCAACAGGCTGACCAATACAAGGGTTGAAAAATTGGTGGCTATCCGGGCAAATTTGAGGCGAGCCATCCTTAACAAGGTTGGAAAGTGACAGTGAAGATGAGGCCTCAGAGTCTGATGTTCAGAAGGTGGACATTGAGGAGGTCCAGGGAGAAGACATGGAAGCCTGAGAGGAAGACAACCAAAGCTTAAGTTTCTAGACTTAGACTTAAGATCGTTTTACAGATGTATGTTGAAAATGTTTTTGGGAGATGTGATGGATCATTGGGGATCATTCAATATTCCCTTTCTTTTGTTCAATTTAATTCATGTTCAATTCGTAACTAAATTGTATTATTTATTTATTTATTTACTTCTATTGGAAGGATTAAATAATTTGCAATTATGTCCACTTATGATAAGGTAAAATGTTTGTCTGTCTCCATATGATATGGTAAATATATCCAATGCAAAAACCTACATTTAAATGGCATTAATATTAATTTGCATATATTTCCATTAATTCTGATATATTCCTGTTAATTCCTATGGAAAACGTTTCAACCTCTGAATACTCCCCAAAATGTGTAACCCTAGACATAGCATATTTCAAGCCGGGTTTTCTCCTACAGTGCCTTCAGAAAGTAGGCACCGTAGGAGTGCACTGGAGTAGGTTTTCATCAAGGCTCTCTGTACTTTTCTCTGTTCATCTTGCCCTCGGATCCTGACTCGTCTCCCAGTCCCTGCTGCTGAAAAATATCCCCACAGCATAATGCTGCCACCACCATGCTTTACCATAGAGATGGTGCCACGTTTCCTCCAGACGTGACGCTTCAGGCCTAAGAGTTCAAGCTTTGTTTCAGTCCTTTAGGTGCCTTTTGGAAAACTCCAAGCGGGCTGTCATGTTCCTTTCTACTGAGGAGGGGCTACTGTCTGACCACTCTATCATAAAAAGGCATGACTGGTGGAGTGCTGCACATATGGTTGTCCTACTGGAAGGTTCTCCCATCTCCACAGAGGAACTCTGTAGCTCTGTCTGAGTGACCATCGGGTTCTTGGTCACCTCCCTGACCAAGGCCCTTCTCACCCAATTGATCAGTTTTGTCCGGCAGCCAGCTCTAGGAAGAGTCTTGGCGGTTCCAAACTTCTTCCATTTAACAATGATAAAGGCCACTGTGTTCTTGGGACCTTAAATGCTGCATTAATGTTTTGGTACCCTTCCCCAGATCTGTGCCTCGACACAATCCTGTCGTCTCGGAGCTCTACGGACAACTCCTTCAACCTCATGGCTTGGTCTTTGCTCTGACATGCACTGTCAACTGTGGAACCCTATAGACAGGTGTGTGCGCCTTTCCAAATCGTGTCCAATCAAGTGAATTTACCACAGGTGGACTCCAAGTTGCAGAACCGTCTCAGGGATGATCAATGGAAACAGTATGCATCTGAGCTCAATTTCCAGTCTCCTGGCAAAGGTTCTGAATACTTATGTAAATTAGGTATTTCTGTGTTTTTGATTTGAGACATTTTAGACATTTTCTAAAAATCTGTTTTCATTATGGGATATTGTATGTAGATTGATGAGAAAAAGGCTGTAAAGTAACAAAATGTTGAATGTCATATGGTCTGAACACTTTCCAAATGCACTGTATGCTTGAAAATATGTAGAGTAGTACTCAGTAATGCGTTGCATGTGCCCCAAACATAGCACTTTGTATTCAGGACAAAAAGTGAATTGCTTTGCCACATTTTTTGTAATATTACTTTAGTGCCTTGAAGCAAACAGGATTGTTTTGGAATATTTTTATCCTGTACAGGCTTCCTTTAATTAGGTTAGTATTGTGGAGTAACTACAATGTTGTTGATCCATTCTCAGTTCTCCTTATCACAGCCATTAAACTCTAACTGTTTTAAAGTTGGCCTCGAGGTGAAATCCCAATGTAGTTGCCTTCCTCTCCGGCAACTGAGTTAGGAAGGACGCCTGTCACTTTGTAGTGACTGGGTGTATTGATACACCATCCAAAGTGTAATTAATAACTTCACCATACTCAAAAAGTTATTCAATGTATTCTTTCTTTGTTTTTACCCATCTACAAATAGATGCCCTTCTTTGTGAGGCATTGGAAAACCTCCCAGGTCTTTGTGGTTAAATCTGTGTTTAAAATTCACTGCTCGACTGAGGGACCTTACAGATCATGTGTGTGGTACCGATATGAGGTAGTCATTCAAAAATCATGTTAAACACTATTTCATTAAACACTAATTATGTGACTTGTTACGCAAATCTTTACTCCTGTACTTTAGGCTTGCCATAAAGACTCAAGACATTTCAGATTTTCATTTGTAAAAATGTTTAAAAAATATGTTTTTAAATCCACTTTGACATTATAAAGGTGGTGTATTCAGGGTTGGGTAAGTTACTAAATGTAATCCGTTACAGTTACCTGTCCAAAAGTGTAATCAGTAACGTAACATTTGCATTCCCCAAACTCAGTAACGTAATCTTGATTACATTGTTACATTTAGATTACTTTCCCCTTAAGTGCCATTAGAAGAAGACAAAAATGTATGTTACCAATTGAACAACATCTATTGCAGGATAAATCAATGTTAAAGTTTACATAGCTGGCCATATATGGATGTTACATTTTACTTTAGGGGTTGGTAATGTAGGCTTCTTCTAACCCATCACTCTACTGCATATAATACGATTAAATTATATCTTTCCATTAAAAACCAAAGTCTATCAGAATTTCAATCACTCCAATAAATGTTATACCCCTTGATCTTCAAGAATAGGACTTGGAAATATGGAAGTATAGATTAGCCAAATTTTTTACCTGAGCATAACCCCAAAACTAAGGGCTTATTAGCCAGCCCTATTCTGTTGTTTATGATTTAGTTGTCATGGAGGACTGATCTGGCTCATTGATTCGAGTTGAAAAATGCTGCGCTCATGGAATGGCATGCTTTGAGCACTACTGAAAAGTGCAATTTACATGTGAAAAATGTATGCCAAATTCTGCATTTGCTATAGGCCTAATGTTTACCTTTTTGTTGGCGACACTTTAATATCTTGATAATATGCAGCTGTTTAAAGGGCCAAACGAAAATGGTTGACCCGCCTCTGTTTTGGTAAAAAGCTGAGGGATGGGCCTGGAGAAATTGTTACCACTAAGATTAATAGACAGAGCTATGGATGCAAGGACTGACCATTCATGATAACAAAATTATTGGTTTAACCATGTTATGAGGCTATAGGTTGTGTTTACATTTACAATGTTTACAAACATTGGAGTAAAACAAGTTTATATGTTGGGTTCTCATGGAGTGTGACCTTTGATCTAAACCCATGAGGCATTTAGAAGTTATATTCTTCAAGAATCAATGGATATATGCAGCACCAGTCAAAAGTTTGGACACACCTACTCATTCATGGTTTGAGCATGTGTCCATTAGGCCCATGGATTATTGTTTTTATCACCATGAATTAGATTGAACAATAAAAGCCCCACTTTTATTCCATAGGCTGGGATCAGCACTTTACAGCTGTTGCAAGAGCACATTTTCGCTGGCTGTCCACTGGTTTCAAAAACAAAGATTGCTAGGCAACTTAAACTTCTTGAATTCAAGCATTACTGGATTCAAATACCCCTCTAGATTTGTGAACAACAATCCACAACAACCATAATCCGTAAGATACAAATATCTAAATGAGAGAGCAGTAGTGTGATTCACATCTATGCGCCACGGGTAGATATCAATAACAAGTGTAATCTGTATTAGAGGTCGACCGATTAATCGGAACCATCAGTAACACACTACGCCATCAAGGACTCAAATCCTGCAGTGCCAGACGTGTCCCCCTGCTTAAGCCAGTACATGTCCAGGCCTGTCTGAAGTTTGCTAGAGAGCATTTGGATGATCCAGAAGAAGATTGGGAGAATGTCATATGGTCAGATGAAACCAAAACCACTCTTCATGTTTGGAGGACAAAGAATGCTGAGTTGCATCCAAAGAACACCATACCTACTGTGAAGCATGGGGGTGGAAACATCAATCTTGGGGCTCTTTTTCTGCAAAGGGACCAGGACGACTGATCCGTGTAAAGGAAAGAATGAATGGGGCCATGTATCGTGAGATTTTGAGTGAAAACCTCCTTCCATCAGCAAGGGCATTGAAGATGAAACGTCTTTCAGCATGACAATGATCACAAACACACCGCCCGGGCAACGAAGGAGTGGTTTCGTAAGAAGCATTTCTAGGTCTTGGAGTGGCCTAGCCAGTCTCCAGATCTCAACTTCATAGAAAATCTTTGGAGGGAGTTGAAAGTCCGTGTTGCACAGCAACAGCCCCAAAACATCACTGCTCTAGAGAAGATCTGCATGGAGGAATGGGCCAAAATACCAGCAAGTGTGTGAAAACCTTGTGAAGACTTACAGAAAACATTTGACCTCTGTCATTGCCAACAAAGGCTATATAACAAAGTATTGAGAAACGTTTGTTATTGACCAAATACTTATTTTCCACTATAATTTGCAAATACTGTTACACTGGCAATACTAAAGTGCCTATAAGAACATCCAATAGTCAAAGGTTAATGACATACAAATGGTATAAAGAGAAATAGTCCTATAATTCCTTTAATTACTACAACCTAAAACTTCTTACCTGGGAATATTGAAGACTCATGTTAACAGGAACCACCAGCTTTCATATGTTCTCATGTTCTGAGCAAGGAAGTTAAACGTTAGCTTTCTTACATGGCACATATTGCACTTTTACTTTCTCTCCAACACTTTGTTTTTGCATGATTTAAACCAAATTGAACATGTTTCATTATTTATTTGAGGCTAAATTGATTTTATTGATGTATTAAGTTAAGTTAAAATAAGTGTTCATTCAGTATTGTTGTAATTGTCATTATTACAAATGAATAAATAAAAACCGGCCGATTAATCGGTATGGGCTTTTTTTTGGTCCTCCGATAAATCGGTATCGGCGTTGAAAAATCATAATCGGTCGACCTCTAATCTGTATTGCCGTACACTACACCAGTGGACTGTTAGCTAAAGAGACTGGTACTCAGACTACCAAAACACAGGGAAGACAGAGCAAACTGCATGCTGAATGCAGAAGAAATATGAGTCCCAACTCAATCTACTAATTACAGAGTAGGCCTAATAGTGAGTGGCTAGTGAACAGTGCAGACCAGTGCTGAAGCAGCCAAAGGCAAACCTGAGTAAGACCCCTGTTGGGTTTTTATATGTCACTGATTGAGTGGATTAGAGGTACTAGATGCCCCATGGACGACAGCACCATGCTAAGGCCCTTTACTCTCACACACATCTGCATGTGGGCGAGACACACGTGGACACGCAAGCATACACACACATAAATAAATATACACACACTCAAAACATAAAAACACACAGTACCAAGTTGCAGACAGCCCCAAAATAACCCCCTTTATTTTCCTATCACCAACACCAGTTGCAGAGGTTCAATAAAGGACATACAGTGCATTCGTAAAGTATTCAGACCCCTTCCCTTTTCCCACATTTTGTTACGTTACAGCCTTATCCTCAAATGGATTACATGTCCCCCCCCCTCAATCTACACACAATACCCCACAATGACAAAGCAAAAACATATCTATATATTTTTTTTTTCATCTTTGCAAATGTATATATATATATATATATATATATATATATATAAAAAAATAGTACAGAAATACCATATTTATATAAATATTCAGAACACAGTGGTCTCCATCATTCTTAAATGGAATAAGTTTGGAACCACCAAGACTCTTCCAAGAGCTGGCCTGGCCAAACTAAGCAACCAGGATTGAACTTGCGTCACATCTAGAGGAAACCTGGCACCATCCCTATGGTAAAGCATGGTGGTGGCGCTCAGAGCGCTCAGAACCTCAGACTGGGGCGAAGGTTCACCTTCCAAAAGGACAATGACCCTAAGCACACATCCAAGACAACGCAGGAGTGGCTTCGTGATAAGTCTCTGAATGTCCTTGAGTGGCCCAGCAAGAGCCCGGACTTAAATCTGATCGAACATCTCTGGAGAAACATGAAAATAGCTATGCAGCAACGCTCCCCATCCAACCTGACAGAGCTTGAGAGGATCTGCAGAGAAGAATGGGAGAAATTAAATAAGTATTTATTTTACTAGGCAAGTCAGTTAAGAACAAATTCTTATTTTCAATGACGGCCGAGGAACAGTGGGTTGACTGCCTTGTTCAGTGGCAGAACGACAGATGTTTACCTTGTCAGGTCAGGGATTCGGTCTTGCAACCTTTCGGTTACTAGTCCAACGCTCTAACCACTAGGCTACTTGTTGCCCCTGGAGGGCGGGAGGTGTGCGAAAGCTTGTAGCGTCATACCCAAGAAGGCTCGAGGCTGTAATCGCGAGCAAAGATGCTTCAACTGAGTAAAGGTACAGAGTAAAGGGTCTGAATATTTATGTAAATGTGATATATCCGTTGTTGTTTTTTATACATTTGGAAAATGTCTAAACCCCTGTTTTTGCTTCGTCATTATGGGGTATTGTGTGTAGATTGATGAGGGGAAAAAACGATTGAATCAATGTTATTATAAGGTTGCAACCTAACAAAATGTGGAAAAGGCAAAGGGGTCTGAATACTTTCCGAATGCACTGTAGGAGTAGTGGCCACCAGCAAACATGTATAATTTGTAAACAAGTTCCTTACCAGAGACAAACACAAATTAGTATTCCTGGTTGCCAGCAGAAGGGAGCTACATAAACTCAATTAAATGCAAAGCAGAGCAGTGTCCAAACCACAAGTCTAATCCACAGAGAAAGAGTGAGAGCTCTGTCCAAGGTTCTTTCCCGCTCTAGTAAAACAGCATAGGGGGAGGGTGTGTGTGGGAGGTAAGTTGCGCAGCTTCTCTACTAGAGCTAATCAAAAGCTTTGAATAACTAATATACTGCTTTAGCCTGGGATTAAAAAGAGAGAGTGGCAGGGTTAAGAGAGAGTGGCAGGGTTATGAGCAGTGAGCACCAGTTGTTAGCCGGCCAGACCAGGGAGTGAGAGTGAGGGCGTGAGGAATGTCTGAGTTATTCTGGAGGGAGGGCCATGTGGGCCGTGGTTGGGGCAGGAGACAGGAAGAGGATGAGGGTGGGTGTATAAACAGTTGAGGGGGCAGTAGACAGCTGGTGGGAAGGCAGGAAACCTGAGCACCCCGAGAGGAGAGTTAACCCTTTCCACACCAGCTGGGACAACAGGACAGGAGGCCACAGGCCACAGCCTGAACAGACGTCATGTCACAGCCCTTTGGTCTGACAGTGGCAGTAAGAAAAAAAGACTGCATTCATTCGAACCAGAATGGCCTATCTTGCAGGAGTCCACCTCCTTCTTCTGAAGCATGGGGCAGCTGATTGAAAAACTATTTTAGATATTTCAATTACTTTCACATACATTTTGAAGTAAGTATTTGGAGAATTTCTTTGAAAATACAAGTAGATGCATTATGAAATGTATTTGGAAACTATTGGCATGCATTTGAAAATACTCAAATACACAGACGTGTATTTTCAAATACAAATATTTTAAAACTCCATACATTTGAACCCAGGTTTGTTTGTTTTAAATGTTTTTGTAAACATGTAGGCTATTTGAAAATAGTTTCAAATAGCCTAGTAGTTATAGTAATGTCACGGCTGGCTGAAGGACTGGACCAAGGTGCAGCATGGTAAGCGTACATTTTCTTTTCATTTAAAATGAAGAACCCCCCCCCCCCCGAAAGGTGCGGACTCCGGCCGCAAAACCTGACTCTAAAGGGGAGGGGAGGGTGGGCCTTCTTACAACGGCGGCGGCTCGGGTGCGGGACGTGGACCCCGCTCCACCTCAGTCTTGGCCCACTTAGGTGGCAGCGTGCCGCCGCTTAGGTTGCAGCGGGCCCCGGACTGAAGACCCTCGTAGAGGGCGCCTCTAGACTGAGGGGCTGCGGCACTGGCAGCGCCAGACAGGCGGGAAGCTCTGGCGGAGCCGGAAAGGCGGGAGGCTATGGCAGCGCCGGACAGGCGTGAGGCTCTGGCAGCGCCGGACAGGAGGGAGGCTCTGGCAGCGCCAGACAGGCGGGAGCACCTGGAGGGAGGAGACAGAGAGACAGCCTGGTGGTGGGGCTGCCACCGGAGGCCTGGTGCGTAGTGGAGGCACCGGATACACAGGGCCGTGGAGGCGCACTGGCGGTCTCGAGCGCAGAGCTGGCCCCACCCGTTATGGCTGGATGCCAGCTTCCCCGGCAAATGCGGGACGCTGGCACCAAGCATTCCGGCCTGTGAATACTCCGCCTCGGTACCGTGCGCATCACCCCACAGCATGGGGCCTGACCAGTCCCATGCTCGCCACGGTAAGCACGGGAGTTGGTTCAGGTCTGCTTCCTGTCTCTGCCACACTCCCCGTGTGCCCCCCAAAAAATGTTTGGGGCTGCCTCTCGGGCTTCCTTGCCAGCCGTGTTCCCACATACCGCTGGTTCCTCTCTCCGGCTGCCTCTGCTCTCCTAGCTGCCTCCACCTGTTCCCATGGAAGTCGATCCCTTCCCGCCAGGATCTCCTCCAATGTGTAGACTCCCTTGCCATCCAGAACGTCCCCCCATGTCCAGGAGTCCACCTTACCATGCTGCTTGGTCCGTTGGTGGTGGGAAGTTCTGTCACGGCTGGCTGACTGGACCAAGGTGCAGCATGGTAAGCGTACATTTTCTTTTTATTAAAAATGACGCCGACAAAACAAAGATCAAAACCAAACCGTGAAGCTTTGGGTTATGTGCCCTGAACAAAGACAAAGTTAACTTCCCACAAAACAGGTGGGGGAAAAGGGTACTTAAGTATGGTTCTCAATCAGAGACAACGATAGACCAGCTGTCACTGATTGAGAACCATACCAGGCCAAGACATAGAAATACAAAACCTAGTCACACCCTGGCCTAAACAAAATAGAGAAAAAAAAGCCTCTCTATGGCCAGGGCGTGACAAGTAAATTATTTGAAAATACTTCAAATAGTAGTTAATTTGCCACAATATTAAAAAATTCTAAAAGAAAAAAGAATTTAAAATGTCTGCTTCCGTAGACGGCACATGATTTCCTATAGGGCAGCCCACCATGTTGTAAGACATGGTAAGCCATGTAAGACGCTTATCAATGTGATGCAATCACCTTTCTTGCTTCTGAGGGCCTCAGATAGGTCTTTTGATCTTGGCATGATGTATTACCACACACCCATATGGTTAAGACCAAACCAGACCAAGTTTCTAATCTTTATGGATGGCTGGACCCTCCCCAAGTTACTCTCTAATCATTTGCACCTGCTTTGGTACACCTGATTCTAATTTTAGCCATTTTATGATATGGTAAATGTACGGGGTCTACCAACTTTTTCCGCATAAGGAAATTGCATTTTTATTTATTTTAATTACATAACATATTTAAAGTTACATTTGTTTGTTAAATTGTGTTACCTTTATCAATGAATGTGGTTGGAATTTAGCTCAAATATCCATTTGTCCAAATATGTATAAAAAAATAAATAGATAATAATAATAAAAAAATATCCATCTTAATGGGAGGTTAAATAAATCCCAAATGAAGATGACAACTGGCAGCCCACCACTAGTTCAGACCCTGCTCTGCTTTGAGTGCCCATTGTAGCTAGCAAACCACACTGGTCGCCGTCTGTCCCCCTCATAATCTCCCATTTGCTGGCTCCCAATCTTGCGCTCTGGCACCCTGCCAACCACATGGAATTCATGGCTCTATATGGAACTACTAAAAAAGGCAAGGCAGCCCAATTGGAGGTGCAGCCAATGGCAGCTGACCTGTCCACTTGCTCGCTGTAAAATAAAGGGAATGACCTAACGTAGCAGCCCTACCCTCCCCCTCTGGCAGAGTGACACATTGCTCTCACCCCTCTCCCACATCCACTAAAATGTGTCACACTCTCTCTCCCTCCCTCTCTCCATTTCACCAGACACCCTGTTTAGGAGTAACCTTGTGATAAGACTGCATATCTGAGTAAATTAACTTTCCATTATCTCAATGACACTCACTTGTCACAGGGTAATTCAGCCCTCTGCCCTGCTGCAGCCCTCCAAAGCTCACATTGTGTCCAGAGAGACAATACAGTGGGGGAGCAGAAAAATAAAAATAAACTACATTGGCCTACAGCGCAGTTCTTCAAGTAAATGTGTTTTTGTCAAATTTTCTGAGGAAATTGTTAAAAGTAAATTGTGCATAGGGTTGTATGGTTTGTTTAACTGTGCAATCATTTAGTTTGACATACATTGTAAAGAGAAAAATCTGAGTCTCAGTGTCACTATTATCCATGGAACTGTCCAACAGCAGTTGACAGTTTACTGGAATAATACAACAGCGATGATTGATTACTATATGAAGAATTACGACTAAAAAGGGACAATTAAGGTTTGAATGATTGAATGATTGGAATAATGAGACCATTATAAATCAAATAAAATGTTATTTGTCACATGAACTGAATACAACTGAATACCTTACAGTGAAATGCTTTCTTGCAAGCCCTGACCAACAATGGATACAAATAAGAATAAGAAATTAAAGTAACATAATTAAAAAACAGCAGTAAAATAACATTAGCGAGGCTATATACAGGGGGTACCGACACAGAGACAATGTGCGGGGGCACCGGTTAGTCGAGGTAATAGAGGTAATATGTACATTTAGGTAGAGTTATTAAAGTAACTATGCATAGATAATAACAGAGTTGCAGCAGTGTAAAGGGGAGGGTGGGGGGGGGCAATACAAATAGTTTGGATAGCCATTTGATTAGATGTTCAGGAGTCTTATGGCTTGGGGGTAGAAGCTGTTTAGAAAGCCTCTTTGACCTAGACTTGGCGCTCTGGTACCGCTTGCCATGCGGAAGCAGAGAGAACAGTCTATGACTAGGGTGGCTGGAGTCTTTGACCATTTTTAGGGCCTTCCTCTGACACTGCCTGGTATAGAGGTCCTGGATGGCAGGAAGCTTGGCCCCAGTGATGTACTGGGCCATACGCACTACCCTTTGTAGTGTCTTGCGGTCGGAGGCCGAGCAGTTGCCATACCAGGCAGTGATGGCAACGATGTTAGGGTGAAACAGTCAGAGGTCACCAAGCGCAACATAGCTTCAGCGTGTAAATCAGCTTGAAAGATGTGTCGGCATCGAGTAATTGTCTCTGGCCCCCACCCAGTTAGGGGGAGTGATGAGCTCTACAGCAGAGTCTCACAACTCAATCGCTGGTGGAAAACTGTTTTCTGTCCCTCCCAAAAGATAGAATTTGTAGATAATTGGCCCTCTTTCTGGGACTCACCCACAAACAGGACCAAGCCTGACCTGCTGAGGAGTGACGGACTCCATCCTAGCTGGAGGGGTGCTCTCATCTTATCTACCAACATAGATGGGGCTCTAACTCCTCTAGATCCACAATGAAATAGGGTACAGGCCAGGCAGCAGGCTGTGAGCCAGCCTGGCAGCTTATTGGAGCCTGCCACTAGCACAGTCAGTGTAGTCAGCTCAGCTATCCCCATTGAGACCGTGTCTGTGCCTCGACCTGGGTTGGGCAAAACTAAACATGGCGGTGTTCGCCTTAGCAATCTCACTAGGATAAAGACCTCCTCCATTCCTGTCACTATAGAAAGAGATTATGATACCTCACATCTCAAAATAGGGCTACTTAAATGTTAGATCCCTTACTTCAAAGGCAATTATAGTCAATGAACTAATCACTGATCATAATCTTGATGTGATTGGCCTGACTGAAACATGACTTAAGCCTGATGAATTTACTGTGGCCTCACCTTCTGGCTACACTAGTGAGCATATCCCCCGTGCATCCCGCAAAGGCGGAGGTGTTGCTAACATTTACGATAGCAAATTTCAAATTAGAAGCTTTTGAGCTTCTAGTCATGAAATCTATGCAGCCTACTCAATCACTTTTTATAGCTACTGTTTACAGGCCTCCTGGGCCATATACAGCGTTCCTCATTGAGTTCCCTGAATTCCTATCGGACCTTGTAGTCATAGCAGATAATATTCTAATCTTTGGTGACTTTAATATTCACATGGAAATGTCCACAGACCCACTCCAAAAGGCTTTCGGAGCCATCATCGACTCAGTGGGTTTTGTCCAACATGTCTCTGGACCCACTCACTGTCACGGTCATACTCTGGACCTAGTTTTGTCCCATGGAATAAATGTTGTGGATCTTAATGTTTTTCCTCATAATCCTGGTCTATCGGACCACCATTTTATTACATTTGCAATTGCAACAAATAATCTGCTCAGATCCCAACCAAGGAACATCAAAAGTCGTGCTATAAAGTCGTGCTATAAATTGCTATAAATTCACAGACAACAAATATTCCTTGATGTCCTTCCAGATTCCCTCTGTCTACCCAAGGACGCCAGAAGACAAAAATCAGTTACCTAACTGAGGAACTCAATTTAACCTTGCGCAATACCCTAAGTCCCCGGCCATGAGGAGCGCCACCTCTGGGTGAGCGTTTTCTTGTTTGCTTATGGCAGTATAAAGCTTCATTGAGTGCGGCCTTAGTGCCAGCATCGGTCTGTGGTGGTATGGAGACAGCTACGAAAAATACAGATGAAAACTCTAGGTAGATAGTGTGGTCTACAGCTTATCATGAGATACTCTACCTCAGGTGAGCAAAACCTTGAGACTTCCTTAGATACCGTGCACCAGCTGTTGTTTACAAAATATACATAGACTGACAACCCTCGTCTTACCAGAGGCTGCTGTTCTATCCTGCCGATACAGTGTAAAACACGCCAGCTGTGTGTTGTTCATGTCACGTTCAGCCACGACTCGGTGAAACAGAAGATTTATTTTCTAATGATTGCACGTTGGCCAATAGAACGAATGCCTGTGGGGCTTTACTCACTCAGTCCTCCTTTTCCTGTAGTCCACAATCATCTCCTTTGTCTTGATCACGTTGAGGGAGAGGCTGTTGTCGCCTACAAATTCCCAGAAGGCAGCCCGACCTCTGCCCCCTTTTTCATCTCTTCACGCAATTTACAGAGATTTGGTCCTGTTCCCGGGAAAGCAGTATATCCTCCACGTTCAGACTCAGACTCTTTACCAGTGCGTGGTGAGTAATTGATGTTCTGATGTCCAGAAGTTATTTTCGGTCATAACATTGCTGCTACCGTCTCTTATGTACAAAATAAGTTAAAAAATAAGTTAAACACAAAAAAACGAGCAAAATAACAGTTGGTTAGGAGCACGTAAAATGTCAGCCATCTTGTCCGGCGCCATTCAATTCAATAAACTCAGTGGTGTAAAGTACTTAAAAGTATTTTTACTTAAGTACTACTTAAGTTATTTTTTGGGGTCTGTACTTCACTATTTATATTTTTGACAACTTTTACTTTTATTCCACTACATTCTTAAAGAAAATAATGTAGTTTTCTACTCCGAATATTTTACCTGACACCCAAAAGTACTTGATACATTTTGAATGCTTAGCAGGACAGGAAAATTGTCTAATTCACACACTTATCAAGAGAGCATCCCTGGTCATCACTACTGTCTCTGATCTGGCAGACTCACTAAAACATAAATGATTCATTTGTAAATTATGTCTAAGGGTTGAACTGTGACCCTGGCTATCCGTAAATTAACAAAAAAACAAGAACATCGTGTTGTCTGGTTTGCTTAATAAAAGACGTTTAAAATTATTTATACTTTTACTTTTGATACTTAAGTTGTTTTCTTTTAATATGTCTTTACATTTACTCAAGGATGAAAATTGGGTACTTTTTCCACCACTGAATAAACTTCCGTCATCTTTGAGGGGGGAATTATTTCTGGGGAAGTTTGAGAAATATGTATAGCTGAACTAATTGATCTATCTATAAAAACAAACATGTTAAATCTTAATTGGCATTATCTGGCCTTCGAGTGAGAATAATGCAACAGTGGTGGTAAGGAAACGTGATCTGCATTAACGAGATGGAAAGAAATAAAACCACCATAATAACAGTTACAACAGTACTAGAAACCAGGCAGAGAAAGAGGGAGCATGGTGAAACTAGGATGCTACCCTTACACACAGATCTATGGTCAGCTTACCCTCCCCAAATCTTAAACTTACAGTGGATTCAGAAAGAATTCATACCTCTTGACTTATTCCACATTTTGTTGTGTTACGGCCTGAATACAAAATGAATTAAAACAGATTTTTCTCTCACCCATCTACAGTGCATTCAGAAAGTACTCAGGCCCCTTGAATTTTTCCACAATTTGATACAGCCTTATTCTGGAATGGATTAAATAGTTTCTTTTTCACTCATCAATCTACACACAATACCCCATAATGACAAAGCAAAAACAGTTTTTTTTTTTAAATTTTAGCACATTTATGAGAAAATAAATAAATAATAAAATATGACATTTACATAAATATTCAGACCCTTTACTCAATAGTTTCTTGAAGCACCTTTGGCAGCGATTACAGCCTCAACTCTCCTTGGGTATGACGCTAGAAGCTTGGCTCACCTGTATTTGGGGAGTTTCTCCCATTCTTCCCTGCAGATCCTCACAAGCTCTGCCAGGTTGGATGGGGAGTGTCGCTGCACAGCTATTTTCAGGTCTCTCCAGAGATGTTCGATCGGGTTCAAGTGTGGGCTCCGGCTGGGCCTCTCAAGGACATTCAGAAACTTGTCCCGAAACCACTCCTGCGTTGTCTTGGCTGTGTGCCGAGTGTCGTTGTCCGGTTGGAAGGTGAACCTTCGACCCGGTCTGAGGTCATGAGCGCTATGGAGCAGGTTTTCATCAAGGATCTCTCTATACTTTGCTCCGTTCATCTTTCCCTCAATCCTGACTAGTCTCCCAGGGACAGGGTGATTGGTAAGGATAGAGGGAACAATGAAAGGAGCCAAATACAGGCAAATGGCTGTGAATGCGTCAGGAATGAGCCTACACTTTCTGTTGTTTCCCCAAGGTGTCTGCAGCACTGTGATGTTTTTCTAGGCATATCATTGGAAGATTGACCATAAAAGAGACTACATTTACCAGGTGTCCACTTGGGTGTCCTCCGTCGAAATTATTGCGCAATCTCCAGCTGCGTGCACTTTTCCATTTGGTTCAACTGCCACAAATGATTTATCATCGAATAGATATGTGAAAAACACCTTGAGGATTGATTCTAAACAACGTTTGCCATGTTTCTGTCGATATTATGGAGTTAATTTGGAAAAAAGTTTGGCGTTGTAATGACTAAATTTTCGTGGTATTTTCTTAGCCAAACGTGATGAACAAAACGGAGCGATTTCTACTACACAAATAATCTTTTTGGAAAAACTGAACATTTGCTATCTAACTGAGAGTCTCCTCATTGAAAACATCCGAAGTTCTTCAAAGGTAAATTATTTTATTTGAATGCTTTTCTTGTTTTTGTGAAAATGTTGCCTGCTGAATGCTAGGCTAATGCTATGTTAGCTATCAATACCTCTTACACAAATGCTTGTGTAGCGATGGTTGAAAAGCATATTTTGAAAATCTGAGATGACAGTGTTGTTAACAAAAGGCTAAGCTTGTGAGTGAATATATTTAATTTGCAATTTTCATGAATAGTTAACATTGCATTATGCTAATGAGCTTGAGGCTATGATTACGCTCCCGGATACGGGATTGCTCGACGCTAGAGGTTAAGGTGGCCCAATCAAAGCCCAAACTTAAATCCCATTAAATCTGTGAAAAGACTTGAAGATTGCTGTTCACCGCCACTCCCCATCTAACTTAACATAGCTTGAGAAAATCTGCAAGGTAGAATGGGAGAAAATCCCCAAATCCAGATGTGCAAAACTACTAGACATACCCAAGATGACTCAAAGCTGTAATCGCTGCCAAAGGAGCTTCTACAAAGTATTGTCAATTAGATATTTCTTTATTTCATTTTCAATAAATGTGCAAACATTTAAAAAAAAAAACATGTTTCACTGTCATTATGGTGTATTGTGTGTAGATGGGAGAGAAAAATTATCTTTAATCCATTTTGAATTCAAGCTGTAACAACAAAATGTTGAATAAGTTAAGGGGTATGAATACTTTCTGAAGGCACTGTAACTGTTATGGAGAAAAACAACACTTGCCTTAGATCAGCGTCTTGTTTTCTCAGTGTCTTGGGTAACTTACTTCATCCCACTAACAGACGGGAACAGAGAAATAAAAAAAAGCTAAAGGATCCAGATGTGACAGAGATGCAGAGAAGACCTATTGAAAGTGAGGGGTCAGAAAGAATCCTGATGTACAGTAGTACACACATCATCAGGCTACAGGTTTCCAAATGTCACATGATGCTCGACTGCATCTTGTCACATGGCTGCTGCTGACCCAACTCTTCTGCTTCACCTAGCCTTGCACATGACCCTCATCTCCCCCCTCTACCAACACCAACCAGACCAAAATGTGAATTGTTTAGATTAGCTTCTACAGTATGTATGACATACTGTTCAGGACAAATGGCATCCAGAGACTTCAGGGAAGCATAAAGCAGCAATTTCATCATGGCTACAGTAACCATCTACCGGGGTCTAACTATACGAGCGTTGATCCCCACATGTATTAAAGTTACATGGACTTTACAATGACAAACCATACTCAAGTCTCTTGCTCTACCTCCCTCCCTCCAAGTACCAAGTTCCCAGAGTCATCACCAACCAACCTTAGTCTCAAGGAAAAATGGCATCCAAGGGGACAGATCATTGATAACAGCCAAATCTTTTCATTCCATCTATACCCCCCAACTCAAATGTGAAACCCACCACATCACTAAATGAGAAAAAAAACAATTGCAAGACAGCAGCAGCTTATAAGGAATGTGAGGGGCCTCAGCCAAGAGACCAGGCAGGGAAACCATACCATATATGGACATGGAAGCAGAATAACACTTGTATCAATGAATGAAGTGGGCATTAGAGTGACTTAACAACCCAAAGGTCAATCACCATTCTCAAAGTAGACAGCACGTATCTATAACTGGCTGGTGAAAACATGAAATGATCACATAGGGATGGATGTGTTCCTCTTCAAATAAGTGTACTTAAATCAAAGTCTACAGTGTGGAAATCCTGGCTGATAGCATGTGAATGTATGAGCAACAGCAGCAAGGTGTTCCATGGTGTAATGAAGCACATCTAACTATAAATAAGCTGTCAAAATGGCTTTAGAACATTGCAATCTCTCTCCACTGCACTTTACAAAGCCTACTACTTTAGAATAGTATCATGAAAAAACATTATTTCATTGATACAGTGGACATGACCTGTGTCTATTGGAGAAATCCCCACTGGAATATTACAACCAACCACAACAGGCGTTATGCTTCTGCGTAACACCACCCAGACCTGCCTTGATCTACAGGTTTATAGGCAGGCGTTTGGAGACTTTTCTGTGCCGAGGTTCAGCGAGGTAGAGAGAAGATAACCTACTTTTGGTCTGTCTTTACACCTCTGCTTCCTGCCACAAGATAATTAACCAGGCTGTTTGAGCCAATTAAAGATGATTTAGAAGACAAAACAACCAAACCGCGAGCAACAAGCCAAAAGAGGTCGCCTCGAGTTTAGACACACGCATACCAGTAAACTGAGTTTCCATAACTTAATGTGTATCTGATGAACAAGTCTAGTTCTCCTCTGCTGTGCTTGGCTGGAATATTCTGGGTGGAGCATCTAGTAGTAGCGCTCTGGTGCTTCATATTTATATTGACGCGCCCCATCGAAATCTGTCAGTTTAAGCTAGAGATGTGGGGTTGTTTTTGAATTTTGTAAACACTTGGGAACAGGCCAGCACTACAGTACAGGTAACCTGATGAGCAGAACATGCAGATGCATTTCTGTTTCTGTTCCAAAGCCAGTTTGTTCTGGCTTTGTTTTGCAAGGGAAAACAAAAATGAGGATTTCTTATTGGTGTTCTGGTAATCCCTCGGTCTGTTTTCATATGGTCGCTCATCCCACAATTTTCAATTTTCCCACAATGTCTGGCGTCTGTACATAATAGAACGTCAGTTTGGCATAGAGGAACTACATTACTGCCGGAATTCAAAAGGGATTCAATATTTTTTTTTTTAATTCCCATCGACCCCATAATGACAAAGTGAAAACATGTTTGTAGAAACAAGCACATTAAGCACATTAATGGAAAATGAAATACAGAAATCTCATTTACAAAAGTATTCACACCCCTGAGTCAATACACGCTACAATCACCTTTGGCAGCGATTACAGTTATGAGTCTTTCTGGGAAAGTCTAAGAGCTTTGCACACCAGGATTGTACAATATTTGCATATTATTAATTAAATTCTTCGAGCTCTGTCAAGTTGGTTGGTGATCATTGCTAGACAGCCACTTTCAAGTCTTGCCATAGATTTACAAGGTGCTTAAGTCAAAACTGTAACTAGGCCACTTAGGAACATTCAAATCTCATCTTGGTAAGCAACTCTAGTGTATATTTGGTCTTGTGTTTTAGGTTATTGTCCTGCTGAAAGGTGAATTTGTCTCCCAGTGTCTGTTGGAAAGCAGACTAAACTAGTGGTTAGAGCGCTGGGCCAGTAACCGAAAGGTTGCTGGATCGAATCCACGAGCTGACAAGGTAAAAATCTGTTGTTCTGCCCCTGATCAAGGCAGTTAACACACTGTTCCCCGGGCACCGTGGATGTCAAAAGTCAGTGCCATCCATAATTCATTCAATTCTGACCAGTTTACCAGTCATCTGTTCTTTTGGACACTATCGCAAAGCTAACTCAAAAGCAGCATTCCCCAAGAGAGGACGGCTTTCACTTCAGCAGTAAAAGATTCCTGAACTTCTTTGAGGAAAAGATCATGATCATTAGAAAGCAAATTACGGACTCCTCTTTAAATATGCGTATTCCTCCAAAGCTCAGTTGTCCTGAATCTGCGCAAGTGTTTTAGTACTATATATATATATATATATATATCTTGACACAACGATGAAAATAATCATGGCGTCTAAAACTTCAAGCAGCATATTGGACCCTAATCCAACTAAACTACTGAAAGAGCTGGCTCCTGTGCTTGGCCCTCCTACTGTACGTTGAACATAATACACAGATATTTTTTATTTATTTATTTTATTTATTTCACCTTTATTTAACCAGGTAGGCAAGTTGAGAACAAGTTCTCATTTACAAATGCGACCTGGCCAAGATAAAGCAAAGCAGTTCGACACATACAACGACACAGAGTTACACATGGAGCAAAACAAACATACAGTCAATAATACAGTATAAACAAGTCTATATACACGATGTGAGCAAATGAGGTGAGATAAGGGAGGTAAAGGCAAAAAAATGCCATGGTGGCAAAGTAAATACAATATAGCAAGTAAAACACTGGAATGGTAGATTTGCAATGGAAGAATGTGCAAAGTAGAAATAAAAATAATGGGGTGGAAAGGAGCAAAATAAATAAATTAATTAAATACAGTAGGGAAAGAGGTAGTTGTTTGGGCTAAAATATAGGTGGGCTATGTACAGGTGCAGTAATCTGTGAGCTGCTCTGACAGTTGGTGCTTAAAGCAAGTGAGGGAGATAAGTGTTTCCAGTTTCAGTGCTTTTTGTAGTTCGTTCCAGTCATTGGCAGCAGAGAACTGGAAGGAGAGGCGGCCAAAGAAAAAATTGGTTTTGGGGGTGACTAGAGAGATATACCTGCTGGAGCATGTGCTACAGGTGGGAGATGCTATGGTGACCAGCGAGCTGAGATAAGGGGGACTTTACATAGCAGGGTCTTGTAGATGACATGGAGCCAGTGGGTTTGGCGACGAGTATGAAGCGAGGGCCAGCCAACGAGAGCGTCCAGGTCGCAATGGTGGGTAGTATATGGGGCTTTGGTGACAAAACGGATTGCACTATGATAGACTGCATCCAATTTGTTGAGTAGGGTATTGGAGGCTATTTTGTAAATGACATCGCCAAAGTCGAGGATTGGTAGGATGGTCAGTTTTACAACGGTATGTTTGGCAGCATGAGTGAAGGATGCTTTGTTGCGAAATAGGAAGCCAATTCTAGATTTAACTTTGGATTGGAGACATTTGATATGGGTCTGGAAGGAGAGTTTACAGTCTAACCAGACACCTAAGTATTTGTAGTTGTCCACGTATTCTAAATCAGAGCCGTCCAGATTAGTGATGTTGGACAGGCGGGTAGGTGCGGGTAGCGATCGGTTGAAGAGCATGCATTTAGTTTTACTTGTATTTAAGAGCAATTGGAGGCCACGGAAGGAGAGTTGTATGGCATTGAAGCTTGCCTGGAGGGTTGTTAACACAGTGTCCAAAGAAGGGCCAGAAGTATACAGAATGGTGTCGTCTGTGTAGAGGTGGATCAGAGACTCACCAGCAGCAAGAGCGACCTCATTGATGTATACAGAGAAGAGAGTCGGTCCAAGAATTGAACCCTGTGGCACCCCCATAGAGACTGCCAGGGGTCCGGACAGCAGACCCTCCGATTTGACACACTGAACTCTATCAGAGAAGTAGTTGGTGAACCAGGCAGGGCAATCATTTGAGAAACCAAGGCTGTCGAGTCTGCCGATGAGGATGTGGTGATAGAGTCGAAAGCCTTGGCCAGATCAATGAACACGGCTGCACAGTAATGTTTCTTATCGATGGCGGTTAAGATATCGTTTAGGACCTTGAGCGTGGCTGAGGTGCACCCATGACCAGCTCTGAAACTAGATTGCATAGCAGAGAAGGTATGGTGAGATTCGAAATGGTCGGTAATCTGTTTGTTGACTTGGCTTTCGAAGACCTTAGAAAGGCATGGTAGGATATAGGTCTGTAGCAGTTTGGGTCAAGAGTGTCCCCCCCTTAGAAGAGGGGGATGACCGCAGCTGCTTTCCAATCTTTGGGGATCTCAGACGACATGAAAGAAAGAGAGGTTGAACAGGCTAGTAATAGGGGTGGCAACAATTTCGGCAGATCATTTTAGAAAGAAAGGGTCCAGATTGTCTAGCCCGGCTGATTTGTAGGGGTTCAGATTTTGCAGCTCTTTCAGAACATCAGCTGAACGGATTTGGGAGAAGGAGAAATGGGGAAGGCTTGGGCGAGTTGCTGTGGGGGGTGCAGTGCTATTGACCGGGTAGGAGTAGCCAGGTGGAAAGCATGGCCAGCCGTAAAAATGCTTATTGAAATTCTCAATTAT